>NC_030681.2:10130981-10490981 GCF_000004195.4 Xenopus tropicalis | reverse complement strand
TGCTTTTATGGGATTAAAATATCATTTGCAGGTGTAAATTTGGAAACTGCTTTGCTGACTAAGTCACTGGCTCTCAAAGTCAATGGCAGCGCCTCCTCTGATGCCGGGCGTTTTGTGTTTTGTCTGTTTGCTATGGAAAGTATAAGCATTACGCTGTGGGCTGGGCTAGGACACAAGCAGGGCATTTTACAGGGTGAGGGTCCTATTCCCAAGCATGATTATATTACACATTTATTAATATACTCTGAAAAAGTAAAAAATAGGTCATAAAAGGGCCTATAAAACCAAATGTAACATTTTGCTCAATAATAGAAAATGCAATTCTAAACAGCTTCTTAGTATATATTACATTTCAGTTGTTTGTAAATGTAAACGCAGCTGAAAGGAGGGAACCCCACCTCTGGGCCCAGCACAAAACAGAAACCTCTAATTTACCTATCCCTGTAATCTGTTCCTTCAAAAAGGATGAATAAATACCATTTTATATGCTGAAATCCAGCTGCAAAACAGTTCTTCTCTTTTTGCATCATTTGAAATCCTTGCAGGGGAGGAGAGACTAAAACACTGATGTTACAAATTGTAACAACTTCTCCACAGCTTACAGACAGCATGCAGGAACTACCTAACCCACAATGCATTGCCCTGGGATGTTCCTTTCCTTATTGGCATCACGTGTGCAGCAGGGAATTGTGGGATTGGGAGGATGCAGACTGAAGCCAGGCTGAGGACAGGCGACTACTGTTACATTTTATTTGAGTCTCAAAGTAGTTTGAAACCATATTATTGCAGTAAAAATCATGAAAAGGCGGCATATTTTGCAAAGTTGCTTGAAATTGTGTTTACTTTTCAAAAAGCTCAAGTTGTGTTTGGGTGGAGTCCCCTTTTAATACATTATCTGCCTCTCCCTTCCTGCACTCCTCAAGCCGTGTAGCAGAAGCCAGCTGAATCAGGTCTGCTCATCAGCCGGCGTCTGCCACATTGTTTCAGAAGTCAGAATGAGCGACGCAGAGACTGAGGTTACAGTTACAAATAACTGAATGTATATCAGAAAGTTGCTTAGAATGACATTTCTCTGTCACATAGGGGTTACGTCCCCTTTTGATTATGTCACTGTGATGGGATCTGTGTCATCGACTCGCCAGGAGCCAGAATGGCGTAACCCGAACCGTGGAAATTGCATAGTGTTCATAGTTCCAGGGCTTGTTTGCAGCAGCCATATACTGATTTATTGGTAGCAAAGGAGATTCAGCCTTGCAGGAAACTGGCACGGAACTCTATTGTAGTTGTTTGATATGAGTAGCAGCCGGCTGGCCGACATAGTACAGGTATGGGATTACTATAAGCAAATAAGCAAATAATTCTAATTTTTAAAAAGGATTTCCTTTTTCTCTGCAATAATAAAACAGTACCTGTACTTGATCCCAACTAAGATATAATTACCCCTTATTGGGGGCAAAACAGCCCTATTGGGTTTATTTCATGGTTAAATGATTCCCTTTTCTCTGTAATAATAAAACAGTACCTGTACTTGATCCCAACTAAGATATAATTACCCCTTATTGGGGCAGAACAGCCCTATTGGGTTTATTTAATGGTTAAATGATTCCCTTTTCTCTGTAATAATAAAACAGTACCTGTACTTGATCCCAACTAAGATATAATTACCCCTTATTGGGGGCAGAACAGCCCTATTGGGTTTATTTAATGGTTAAATGATTCCTTTTTCTCTGCAATAATAAAACAGTACCTGTACTTGATCCCAACTAAGATATAATTACCCCTTATTGGGGGCAGAACAGCCCTATTGGGTTTATTTAATGGTTAAATGATTCCCTTTTCTCTACAGGTATAGGACCCATTATCCAGAATGCTCGGGACCAAGGGTATTCCGGATAAGGGGTCTTTCCGTAATTTGGATCTCAATACCTTGTCTGCTAAAAAATCAATAAAACATTAATTAAACCCAATAGGATTGTTTTGCATCCAATAAGGATTAATTATATCTTAGTTGGAATCAATTACAAGGTTCTGTTTTATTTCTACATAGAAAAAGGAAATCAGTTTTAAAATTCTGAATTATTTGATTAAAATCTATGGGAGTCTATGGGAGACGGGCATTCCGTAATTCGGAGCTTTCTGGATAACGGGTTTCCGGATAAGGGGTCCGATACCTGTAATAATAAAACATTACCTGTACTTGATCCCAACTAAGATATAATTACCCCTTATTGGGGCAGAACAGCCCTATTGGGTTTATTTAATGGTTAAATGATTCCCTTTTCTCTGTAATAATAAAACAGTACCTGTACTTGATCCCAGGTAAGATATAATGAATCCTTATTGGGGACAGAACAGCCCTATTGGGTTTATTTAATGGTTAAATGATTCCTTTTTCTCTGCAATAATAAAACATTACCTGTACTTGATCCCAACTAAGATATAATTACCCCTTATGGGGGCAGAACAGCCCTATTGGGTTTATTTAATGGTTAAATGATTCCCTTTTCTCTGTAATAATAAAACAGTACCTGTACTTGATCCCAGGTAAGATATAATGAATCCTTATTGGGGCAGAACAATTCTATGGGGTTTATTCAATTAGATCTCCATAACTTAAGTCAAAGCTACGGAAAGATCCCTTATCCGGAAAACCCCAGGTCCCGAGCATTCTGGATAACAGGTCCCATACCTGTACTTTTCTTTCTCTTCAGCCCCTCTCCTATTTATCTTTCAGTCTCTTATTAAATCGCAGCCTGGTTTATAGGGTAAACTGGACCCTAGCAACCAGATAGCTGCTGAACAAAAAGCAAAATATTTTTTCAATATAATTATTTACTATGAAAAAATAAGTAAAACCTATTACAAATTGTCCTTTGGTATGAATGTCTGCATCATACCAAAAGTTGATTTATAAGTAAACCACCCCTTTAACACATCCCTTTATGCAGTCTGTGACCCCACAACATGCTCCAATTGACCTATGAGGAAGCACGTTGCAAAGGAAATTTCCTACCCACAGACTCCTGCAACTTTTATATTCAACATATGTATCAAATTCTGGGAATACGTGTATCAGAAATGTTATAGAATGTTCTTTCCCATACTGTGAAATTACAGGCTATTGTCCCAATTCTGTTGTCCCATTGTGTGCGCATTCAAACTGCTATTTAACAAGGACACAGAGGCTGTGTGTTTAAATACAAATAAGTGCTGAGATATGAGGGACAGGATAATTAATGGTTCTTTAATTCAGGGTTACAGGGTAGGTTTGAGCAGAGTGAGTGGGAGGGAGTGCAGCGCTGAGCACAGTTCAATGGCCACTTAATTGGGGGGGATCCAATTGGCGGTGCCATCCTGCATTAATCTGAGTTGGGACATTTGGCTTAAACTATAGTGTCTGTGCTGCTTCATTGGCCGCACTTCAACTTGTCCGCTCAGTACAGTTTGCTTATCTCTACATGTGGACTTCAAAGGGGAACTAAACCCCCCAAATACGATAATGGCTAATGAAGATTTAATGCCTGTCTTGGAACAATGTAACAGAAGTCAGACTTGCACGCTACTTCATAGGTCTGTGAATCGGCCAGCTTCTGCTACATTGTTGTAACAGGCAGCTTCCAGGGTAGATACTGCTGTTAATAGTGATTTTATTTAAGGTGGCCATACACGGCCAGATCTGCTCATTTGGCTTGATTTGGCGTCCAATATGTGGGGCCATATTTGGCTTTTGCGAACATTGGACTTAAAGGAGAAGGAAAGGTAAAAACTAAGTAAGCTTTATCAGAAAGGTCTATGTAAATACAGCCATAAGCACTCACAGTAACGCTGCACTGAGTCCTCTGTCAAAAGAAACAGGATTTGTTGTCTCTTTGTTTTCCTGTGCCAGAGACATGCAACTCTCTCCTCTTTCCCCTCTCCTGCTCCCCCCTCCCTCAAGAATGTTAAGAACTCCCTCCCCCCCCTTAGGAATGTGAATCTGAGCCAATCAGCAGGAAGCTGACTCATAGTCTTACTAACTGAGCATGTACACCGGTCTTGGTGCAGGAGCGAGGCATTATGGGAACTTTCTTTACAGAGCTCAGTGTTATTTTTTCCTGTGAGGCTTCTGATCATCTGAACAGGAGAAATAGGGGGAGACTTAAGGGCACTATTGAGACAACTGAAGGTATGCCTGCAGCTTGAAATTAACTCTTTAGTTGCCTTTCCTTCTCCTTAAAGACAGGCTTATCTGCCCATGTATGGGGCCCTCTGAGAGGCCTCCCCAAATTGGCCAGATGTCGATCAGACAGGCTTGATTTTTCTTCAGATCGGGGGCCATATAGGCTCATTGATGCAATCCTGTCTCCTACTTTTCCTATCCCCATTCCAATGCGAGTGTTTGGTCGATATCGCCCACCCAAGATGGGCACATTTGGGGAATGATTTGCTTATTTGGCCACCTTGCCAAAGGAGCAAATCTTACTGTGTATAGCCCCTTTAGTACAGTGGAGCCTGGTCAGGATTGGAGAATGTATGTTCCAATGCGGTCCTTGCTTGCCTAATAGATATCTGCCCAATTTAGGACAGATATCAGTCAATAGGGCCAATGCATGGGCAGAAAAGCTGCCGACTTGCTCTGCAGAGGCCTGTTGCTGAAATACAGCCTTGTTACGTTCTTCATTGCCAGCTATTGTCTGCTTGCCCAGCGGCTATCTGTAGTGCCCTCGACTTGGTGCCAGGAAGTCTTGTGCCTGGTTACAATTGATTCATCCATCATCGAAGCCTTATCTCCCATATATTTCCTCCGGAACAATTAACACATCTCTCTGTTATTAATACTAGTGTCTCGTTTATGTCAAGCAATTTGTATTCCGGGGATTCCAGTTTCCTTATTATGCATCACAAACTCCTGCAGATGGAATAATGGGCATTGGGGGCACAACACAACACAACAAAAGGGGTGGTTTACCTTTAGGTTATATTCTAGTATGTTATAGAATGGTCTATTCTTAGCAAATTTTCAATCGATCTTCTTTTTTTTTTTATAGTTTTTTTTAATTATTTGCCTTTCTCTTCTGACTCTTTTAAATGGGATTCACTGACCCCCGCAGCCAAAAACTATTCCTTTGTGTGAGGCAACAATCTTATTGTTACTGTTACTTTGTGTTACTTATCTTTCTATTTAGGCCCTCCTCTATTTATATTCCTGTCTCTCTTTCAAACCGCCGCCTGGTTGCTAGGATAAATTGGACACTAGCAACCAGATAGCTGCTGAAATTCCAAACTGGAGAGCCAAATAATTGAAAAACCAGATATAATAAAAAAATGAAGACCTATTGAAAATTGTTTTAGGATAGCACTCTCTGCGTCATGCTAAAGGTTAATTTGAAGGTGAATAACCTATTAAAAAAAGGTTATGTTGCTATTGCCCAATGGCAGATTACATCCACTATACTCTGATAGCCCTGTTATCATTACATTGGGCATGCATAACTTGAGTGCCCTATTGCTTTACTCTCATTGGTCTGTGCATGTATGTGGGGGCGGAAGACTAATCAAGGGGCGCAGCTAATATCTATATCTGCAAAATGCTGCTTTCGAGGCAAAAGGGATCCATTGTTTTGTACCACAATACAAACCCTTGATGCCAGCTATTTTATTATAGACATGTAGGTAGGATATATATGACTAAATGACAGTAGTGTATTATTTATAGAACCCATCTTTGTGCCCAGAATTTATACTGCTCTACTGTTCCCCGCAGCACACGTCACTGGATGGCTACCCAGAACCTCCCGTCCCACCGACGAAATCCAGCAGCCGGCAGAGCCTTCCTCGATGTCGGAACTCAATCGCTTCCACGACGGATGAGCAGCCCCATATTGGGAATTACCGCCTGCTAAAGACCATAGGGAAAGGGAACTTCGCCAAGGTGAAACTGGCTAGGCACGTGCTTACTGGCAGAGAGGTAAGTGGCTCTATAGTTAACAGGATATTTTACTAATCGGATCTGCATCCTGGGAATATACTTGTGGTTCACTGTAGAACTGTACTAGTGCTGTCAGTTTAAATTCATCAGTTAAATGGCTAGAACCATCCACATGGTGCTACAAGTATATTCTATACAGCCTTACTATGTGCCTAGATTGTATGGCACAGCCGGGAAGGAGCCATTTGGGACTGGTGGGGTGGGGGGGTTCTAATGGACTAAACAGCTGCTCCCAACTTGAAACTGTATCTGTTTGACATCCCTGACCCAGGCGAGACTTAATAACCGCTCATTGTAGCAAATTGAAGCTATAGTAGAATTTGGCTAAAAGCTATTGCATTTAGCACGCTCAGCAGCATTACCCGTATTGTACAAGGTGGACTTTTCTGTAACGTATACCAAATAAATCAATCCTTTGCCACTGAAACATCAGATACGGGTTTGTCTGTGTGTATATTAAAGGCAGTAAAGTATTATATTGGTGATAGTGTTCATGTTTTTTCAATGAAAGGCCCAGCTATATTTAGTCATGGGCCATTTGTCCGCATATAGCAGAATTTGACTTCAGACGATAGATAGGCAGTTCTATGTGACTATAGTACTATAAAATACACACGCATATACATAAATATCTATAATTCTATATATAAACAAATATTTATAATAAGAGTACCTCTGCTGAAAGCATATTGACTAGTATATGGGCAGAAAATGTATATCCCCTAGATAGATAGATATGGCCTAGATAGTTAATCAGAGGCCACCAATGCGATACCTTTATTGGCCTAGGCATTTTACATACTGTCATCCGTAGGGAAAAAGGGAAACAACTCCATGTGGCCCATTCATTAAAGCACAAATTTTCGCTAACAAAAAGCACGATTGCAGTAAACATGATAATTTCTGATGTACAAAAATTGCGCAAAAATTATTTTCTTGGTCGTGCGAAAATATTGTGGCTGCGATACGAAAGTAACACAATTTTTGTATCCGAATGCTCGTAAACGGCACAAAAACCTTTCTAGCTTGCAAACAAAATGTATGATGTTGGAAGCCTTGCATAGGACTAAATGGCACTCTATAGACCCAAACTGGCGAAAAGATAGTCACGATACCAAAGCTTGAATGAATAATGAAATTTTCGTAGTCGTTATGAAAAGTAGAACTTTTTTGTGGAATAACGAACGTACCGCGAAAAAGTCTGGAAATTTTAGCGATATTATTGTGGATATTACGAAATGTTCTATAAGTTGGAAAAAATACGAATTTTTCTCAAACGTGGTCAATAGTGCTTTAATGAATGGGCCCCCATGTGTCTCATGAGTATTTTGCCAGGTCCTCGTGCTGCTAAACATGGGAAATTTCATGGCTCTGCTCCTCACTGTCACTCAGTGTCATTGGCAATCCACTAAAGGGGAGCACACCCAACATGCCTACCCGATAGTAATGTACGGGTCAACCCACACCCGACCCTAACCTGCTCCTCCTAAACTCATGCCCAAACCGGCCCGTGGCTCCCCTATATTTATAGGCCGGAGCCTGCCCTGCCCATGACATCAGGATGGCACGCAAAGCCAGAAGCGAGGCAGTGAGGAAGACATAAGGCATGGACCCGCATGCGACCTGCTATTGAAGCACAGATATCAGACTGAACCCACCCGCCCCGTGCATTGCGGGCTGACCCGCACATCACTACTACCCGACCAAACGCTGGCCTAAAATTGGTCAGATCTAGATTGGACAGGTTTGATTTTCCCTTGGATCGGGGACCTCATTGGCTCATTGATGCGGTCCTCAGTCTGACAGTGCCTAAGCCTGCCCTTTTTCATTCAGTTTTTTTTGGCCCTAGGGCCAAACAATCAAATTAACCCGACATTGGCCACCTTGGGGAAAAGATCCGCACATTTAGCGACCTCGCCAAATCAGTATCAGTGGATTGCCGTATGTATGGCCGACTAAACTCTGGTCACATGGACTTGAGTCTTGTCCATTAGTTATGTGTGGGTCCCGCGGGTATCGGGCCAGCCCGTTCATGAAGGACAATTTATCACCTGCCTGCCTTTAAGGGTGAAGACACACAGAGCTACTTAGTAGCAGCTACTTGTCACAGCTGCTAAACGCCAGATAATCCCCTGCTATAGACAATACTGAGAATTGCCTCTGCTAAAACACACATAGAGACAATTATCAGTAAATGATAATAATTTCTGTAACCATGACAAGTGGCTGCTACTAGTAGCTCTGTGTCTTCACCCTAAAGGCTTATTTACCTTGCGTTACTAAAGTGAGTACCCCGCTGTGTCTTTGCCTGACTCAATGCTATTCCTGGTATTTACAGATTTTTCCCCATTGGTTTGGTTTACTTAGAGAAAAAAAAATAACATTTAATAGAACTTTTTCACATGCATTGAAAGAGGCAGAGTGGAAAATCATTAGCTATGCTTTGTATTCTGTGGCGCTGAAACATAATATGGGTTAGTAACGTGGGACACTGCTGCGCCCATTGCTGATATAATTATTATTATTTCAAACCAGTATGGCAGGTTTGTATTGGCTGCGCAGTACAGAGCGGGGAGTATCAGGGCTCAAGTTTATATAGAATCAAACAGTTATCCCTGATCTGTTGGCTTATCATTATATAGCGGCAATATATACTGCAGCACTTTACAAAGATTTCACATCAGTCCCTGCCCCTTTGGAGCTTACAATCTAAGGTGAGTCTTAACAGGAACCAGTAACCCACCTGTATGTTTTTGGAGTGTGGGAGAAAGCCCCAAATACCTGGAGGAATCGCAGGGAGTTGTGGTGCTATGACTTCTGAAATATAATAGCATAGTTTCTGAAGCTGAAAAAAGACACATGCTTATCAAATTAGGTTGACCAGAGCACAAACTATACCCCCAAACAAGTCTCTATAAAAATATATTGCATAAACAGCTCATATGTAAAACCCTGCTTCATCTAAATAAACCATTTTCTTATAAATATACTTTTTACTAGTATGTGCCATTGGGTAATAATAAATAAAAAATTGCCATTTTTAGAATTAAGGGCCACCCCCTGGGATCATAGGAGTCACAGTGCACACAAACAAGCCAAGGCACACATACATGCTAGGCCCCATCAGCCAATGAATGGGCAGAGTTCTGCCTTTTGCTCCCACACTACTTCCTGTAACAGTTAGAGCTGCATCACTTCCTGTCAGCTGATCTCTGAGGGAGCACACAGCCCATCACTAAATGGCGGCTCAAGGGGAGGGATATAAAAGGGCAATATTTACTGATATATAGTCCAGTTTGGCGAGATTCTTTAATAGGTCACTGAGCATAATTTAAACTAAATGAATAAGTATTCAGTTTTCCTTTTTAAAAAAAAAATTCAGGGACACATCTAATAAATACACATTGCAGGGCTTCTACCCCCAGTTCTAATTGCTGGATATAAATATATATATTTTTTTCTCAATGGAAGAGAGTTGGCACGCATTCCTAAAATAGCATAGAAACAAAAGGGGAAGGCAAGGAGGGTAGACACTGATGCGTGTTACACATTGCCTTGACGTTTCCTGCATTTCCCTGTGGGCCTGTAACCGCCGTTAGGGAGACCGGTGCTGAATGCAATAAAAAGTGAACAAAACCTATTTTTATTGTGTTCAGCATTGGTCTCTGGATCCCTGGGTACCAAGTCAGAGGGAAAGCACGTGATCAAGTAACGGAAGAAGATATATATGTGCGTGAAGGCTCAAAAATAGCTTTCAGGCCTTGTATACATCCATTATTATCATGAGTATCCTAGTGTATAGATGGCCATAGAGGTACTGATAACATTCATCATTCCATTTGACTCTGCATATGCTGGCCAGATGATCCAGGCATATATTTCTGTACAGATATCGGATCCTTTATCCGAAAACCCATTATCCAGAAAGGCCATCTCCCATAGACTCCATTATAAGCAAATAATTCTAATTTTTCAACATGATTTCCTTTTTCTCTGTAATAATAAAACTGTACCTTGTACTTGATCCCAACTAAGATATAATTACCCCTTATTGGGGGCAGAACAGCCCTATTGGGTTTATTTAATGGTTAAATGATTCCCTTTTCTCTGTAATAATAAAACAGTACCTGTACTTGATCCCAACTATGATATAATTACCCTTTTTGGGGCAGAACAGCCCTATTGGGTTTATTTAATGGTTAAATGATTCCCTTTTCTCTGTAATAATAAAACAGTACCTTGTACTTGATCCCAACTAAGATATAATTACCCCTTATTGGGGGCAGAACAGCCCTATTGGGTTTATTTAATGGTTAAATGATTCCCTTTTCTCTGTAATAATAAAACAGTACCTGTACTTGATCCCAACTATGATATAATTACCCTTTATTAGGGGCAGAACAGTCCTATTGGGTTTATTTAATGGTTAAATGATTCCCTTTTCTCTGTAATGTATGTATGTATGTATATCTTTATTTATAAAGCGCTACTTATGTACGCAGCGCTGTACAGTAGAATTCATTAATACAGACAGGGGGGTTAAAGATAATGGATAAATACAAAGTACAACAATAAATACAATAAATACAAAGTGCAGTTGCAATAAGAGTCAGAAACACAAGATGAAGGAGGTCCCTGCCCCGTAGAGCTTACAATCTATATGATGTAATAATAAAACAGTACCTGTACTTGATCCTAACTAAGATATAATTACCCCTTATTGGGGCAGAACAACCCTATTGGGTTTATTTCATGGTTAAATGATTCCCTTTTCTCTGTAATAATAAAACAGTACCTGTACTTGTTCCCAGCTAAGATATAATTACCCCTTATTGGGGCAGAACAGCCCTATTGGGTTTATTTAATGGTTAAATGATTCCCTTTTCTCTGTAATAATAAAACAGTACCTGTTCTTGATCCCAAGTAAGATATAATTACCCCTTATTGGGGGCAGAACAGCCCTATTGGGTTTATTTAATGGTTAAATGATTCCCTTTTCTCTGTAATAATAAAACAGTACCTGTACTTGATCCCAACTAAGATATAATTACCCCTTATTGGGGCCAAAACAATCCTGTTGGGTTTAATTACAGTTTAAATAATAGTAGTTAATGGGATTTAGTTAAAGTAGATTTAATGTAGGAGATCCTAATTACCCCAGGGCCGAGCATTCTGGATAATGGGTCCCATACCTGTACACGGGTATCGGACCTTTTGGTCCAGTTGGGTCTGGGTACGGATCAGCCCATGTATTATTGCCTTAACTGAATCAGAATGATGGCTGCAAGAGGGCAGGCAATTATTTGATGGGGTGATAGTCAGATCACCCAGGGGCCATTGCATTGCAGGGTCTTACAGCAACTTGATATCAAAGTGATAGTGACACATTCCATATTTATCATGGAGGTGTTACTATGGCTTTAATAAGTTCTATAAGGGTGAAGACACACTGGGCTACTAGTAGCCGCTACTTTTTCAATGCTGTAAACTCCAGGAAATCCCCTGCCATAGACAATACTGAGAATTGCCTCTGCTAAAACACACATAGAGACAATTATCAGTAAATGATCAGCATTGTCTATTTTAGTAGCCACGACAAGTAGCTGCTACTAGTAAGAGAAACTTTGGCTGTGTCATTGTCCCATTGGGATTATCCCATCATGCATTTTTGTTAAGAAATCTGTCATTCTGTGTTTGTATCATGTCCCCCAGTGTCTAGGCCAGCCCTAATCTGGAGGAAGCATTCCTATATAGCAGTGACAAACTCAATTTAATTTCTAATGAAAGTTCTCTGCTCTTTTCTTTCCAGGTGGCGGTGAAAATCATCGATAAAACGCAGCTAAATCCCACCAGTTTACAAAAGGTACGGCTGATCTAAAATCATATTTTTGCCTTATGTGCCTGCACTTGTTTGGTGATATATGATCTATAGCCTGCGCCGGCACTTGGAGAATAAGGCACCTTGCTGGGTGTCACATGACACTAACTGCAGAGCAGGACAGCCTATCATTTTCCACAGTTAGCAATGTTTATGCTGACAGCATAAATGCCTTTAAACAGGCTTGTCTCTCAGTCCCTGCTTGTTGCCATGGAGATAGCACAAAGATGTGTAATTTAAGAATCAGGGGAATCACGCCGTTTGATCCCAAGTTGCTGCTGACTTCACGTGTCATGTGACAGAGCGGGGCTGACAGTTTGAAGCAACCTCAGAAGAGCCCACATCGGAATGATTAGCTAGCAACACACACAGGCCTTGATTCTGTATGCCCTTTCTAAGCTCATGGATATTCTGTTTTAAAGTAGTTGGTCACCTTTGAGTTAACATTTAGTATGATGTAAAGAGTAATATTCTGGGAGAATTTGCAATTGGTCTTCATTTTTTATTATTTTTAATCATTTCACTTTTTGTTCAGCAGCTCTACTGTGTGGAGCATCTGGTTGCTAGGGTTCAAGTCACCTTAGAAACCAGGGAGTGGTTTAAATAAGAGACTGGTATATGAATAAGAGAGGACCTGGATAGGAAAATAAGTTATGAAAAGTAACAACAATAAACCTGTAGTCTCACAGAGCAATAGTTTTTGGCTGCCGGGGTCAGTGACCCCCATTTGAAAGCTGCAAGGAGGTAGAAGAAGGCAGCAAATAATTTAATTATTTTTTGTATTGATATACGTGTTCTACTATTGGGATACTGTGCATCTACTATTCAGGTATGTACAATGTATGGATATTGTGTACTCTTAAGAGTGTATATGTTACAAGGAATCTGATAGGAGCTTTGTCACACTTTGGAGCCGATTCATTAAAACACGAGTTCGAATCCCGAATGGGAAAAATTCGGATTGGATACGATAATTTCTGAAGATAGCATATCTTGAAATATCATGAAAATGCTTACGAAAAATTGTATTAGTCTCGATAATAACGTATTGGCGATCCGAAAGTCACAAAATTTTCGTACCAAACGTTTGTAAACTGCGGCAGAACCTTTCCGAATTTTTTGCGCAAGCGTACGAAAAAGTCGTGCGGGCGTGCGAATAAACGCTACGCTCCGAGTGTTCGTGTCTTAATAAATCTCCCCCTTTGTGTGATTGGCTTAAATTCATTTCAATAGTCTTATGTCTTTGTTGGCATACTTGCCTATGATTAAGTACCCAGATGGGGCTCGAAATGCATAAGATGTGTAAAGATATGGACCATATAAAAGCAATGCCTGATATTGGTGTCATAAGTAAAAACAAAAAAAACAAAAACTGACATAAAGCTGTAAAGTGAGCCTTTATTTTTATATATGTAATTTGCTATAAATATGAATGTGGTAAAAAAATAAATGATAGGCACAGATGCCCTTTAATCTGTTTGGGTAGCTGTGTGTTTAGTGGCTTATTGCAGCTTGTTGTAGCAAGCAACACAGCAGCCCTGGGCAATACAGATGAATTTTAAAACAGACCCAAACTGTCTTCATGGCAATCGTTTTATTGGATAAGACTTTATACATTTTATTTTGGAACTACGGCTCTCCATCTCATACATCTTCCTCTACGTTTGCCCCATTGGGGAAGGGTTAACAGACGCAAGGGGTGACTCAGTTGTGACTTCAGTCCGGGCTCATTAATGTTGCATGATAGAACGCCTGTCATATGGGAATGGGATCGGCCATGCAGAGAGGACATGAGAAATAGGATGATCACTTTACCTTTAATTCTCTTCTTACTGGCAGAACTTGTATTTTTTTTTTTGCAGCAAAACATTTGATTTGGAATGTTTATTCCTATGCGTTTGTGGTTGGAATACACTGACTGCACTCGGGTGTATTATGTACCAAAGCCATGAATTACCAGTAAAATATGTACTTAGTCATGGCGCTTGGGGATGTCACACAATGCCAGGGGTTGGGAACCCCAGCAATTTATTTCCCCTATTCATTTAACTAAAAAAACTTAGCTCCGGGTCCTGTATAAATCACTCTGCATATAACATTGTATGTGTGTATTGTATATTTTTACCCTTCTTTATCTAGGTTTCCCCCTGTATGAAGTCTGAGAGTCAGATTCGTGACCCAAGGATAGGTTTAGAAATAATTATGCAACTTTGTGGAACGGGGTAATGATGATAATCCTTTAACAGACGCATTTTTAAAAAGCATTGCTTTATATAATTACAAAGCTCAGTAATTTCTAATATCCTTATAATTTACAGTAGGGGGTACATTATCCCTTATAATACATGAGTGATACTCAGAGTTCCCTGTATAACTCAGCCTGCAGCCTTGTGCCTTTATATGGGCACAGAACCCCTCAGTGACTGCTAATATCCTTATCATTTACAGTAGGGGGTACATTATCCCTTATAATACATGAGTGATACTCAGAGTTCCCTGTATAACTCTCTTGTGCCTTTATATGGGCACCGAACCCCTCAGTGACTGCTAATATCCTTATCATTTACAGTAGGGGGTACGTTATCCCTTATACAGTGATACCCTGTTCAGCACTGGCCGTAAATTATGCTCAAAATGCAGCGAGGAGGCTATTTCCCGGATGGAGACTGCACAAATGCATATCTCTTTGTTGCATTAAAAAAAAGCTGCTAATAAAATTAAGGAAATGCTCTGTGTGCTGCTAAATTATTCAGCAATGCGTTGGTTCCATTAGTGAGGGATTGGTATTGAGCAGATTGTAAAAATGTTCTTAACATTCACTCAGGGACAGCTCTGTCTGCAGCCCCAGCATTTATTGTTAAGTGAGTCTATATGGCCGAGGTTCATACTTGTGAGCCAGTGCGGCCATTGTGTGGGGGGGGGGCACCCCAGTTTGTTATACAGTGACTGCTGCAGGGAGCGGCCTGATTTTATTATAACATGGGATTGGGTGGAAAGGGTAAAGCATGTTTGGCTTATTTGGCAACCCACATTTTGGCCCTGCACCCATCCATTGGGGCCAGCCGAGACCCATTGAAGGAGGGGAACAGTAGCATACCAATGTGCTTCTCCCCTCACGGAATATTCTAACCTGCCTGATTGATATCTGGCCTATTTCAGATAAGCTGCCTCTGTAAGCTCAAATCAGCCCGTGTAAGGCCACAGCATCGCTCCTTATGGTCACTGCCTTGCTTCTAAATAATAATAGCCTAAACTGTGACTGCACCAATACTAGCTTTGCCCTTCTACTCAAGGGGGTTTTGTAGCATTTTGTCACCCACACAGAGGCAAGAATTTGTGCAGGCTTTGCTCCTAGAGGTTTCCCCTGTATAGTTCTGGATAGGAGAGGGTTGCGGCTTTGCAGTTGCACTTTTTGGCATTTCCTGAATGGGATTCAGGTCTTGTCTGGTTGAGTTTGGAAATCCATCCCTGGAATGGGGTGGGATGAGGTTAGATTAGTAGGGGAACTTGGTGGCCAGGGGCAGTAACTGGGTGCATTGGAGACATAAATCAGTATGAAGGAGACCATAAAGGGACAACCTTGTTATAAAATTGCCTATTTCTAGCAACTTTTCCTTTGGTCTTCATTTTTTATTGTTTTTAAAGTATGTGCCTTGCTCTTCTGACTTTTTCCAACTTTCAAATGGGGGTCACTGACCCCAACTGTTACTCTGTGAGGCAACAAACGTATTATTACATTCTATTACTTACCTTTCTATTTAGACCCTCCTCTATTCATATTTCTGTCTCTTTCAAACCACTTCCTGGTTGCTAGGTGAAATTGGACTCTAGCAACCAGATAGCCGCTGAAATTCCAAACTGCAGAGCTGTTGTACAAAAAACTAAATAATTCAAAAACCACAAATGATAAAAAATGAGGACCAATTGCAAATTGTCCAAAAATTGCATTCTCTACATCAAACAAAAAGTGAGCAACCCATGTAAATGAATTTCTACCACCCCCGTTGGTGTTATTGTGTGTATGCAGCACGGGAGTATATTTACTATAACACACCATGCTGTATTCTTGCTTTCTAAACATTTTTGCCTCTTTTATGAAAATGCTCAGTGCAATTTTACGGAAATGTTCAGTGCAATTTTTCTCGTGATCTTGAGCTGAGGTTGCCATGGCAACTGTGCGACTGCCCCCCAGCCTTGTACAACACATTCACTTTTACCTGCCTGTCACTTGGATTGCAAACACTCACACCTCTCTTGCCAGGCACCAGGGAAAAGAAAGGGGCAAAATAGCACTTTACTCTTACATTGCCGGCGGAGCCCACAAAATGTCACGGCCTTTTGAATTTCTATTTGCAAGAGGTAAACACATTATTTTATATTTGTGTCAGCCATAGGGCTTTCCTTAGGAAATTTTAGCCCAAAAAGCAAACTCAGAATGAGCATTTTTTGTTTTTTTTTTTACATTAGTGTTTTCTAAGATATTTGCACTTTTAGACTTCTAGTACCAGGCTCTCAGTTCAGCAGCTATTTTTCATGTAGACCATAATGTTTTACACCCCTCCCCAAGCCACTTGATAACCCCCGGTCAGTCTAAAAGCCACCCCTGCTGCTCGATTCCCCCAGCCGCACTCTGCTTTCTCCTATACCCACTGCTCTGTAACGGCCCCTAACTATCTGCCCCTCCCCAGTGGTCCCAGAGGCACGTGGGGCATGTTTACTAACATTGGGATAAAGATCACTACCAATTAGCAATTACATTTGAACAGTCACCTACAAGTTGGAAAACAAAAGCAAAGATCCGATTGGTTGCTACCATATCTTAAAGTGGACCTGTCACCCAGACATAAAAAGCTGTATAATAAAAGTCCTTTTCAAATTAAACATGAAACCAAAATTCATTTTTATATGAACACATTCAATCCCATTATAAATGCATTTAAAAATCCCAGCTGTCAATCAAATACTGCATGCCCCGCCTCTATGCCTTAGGAATAGAGGCGGGGCAGACAAGTACTTAAACTTCCATTCAGCACTCACATTCTCCCTACCTTCTCACTATCTAATAGTGTAGCCAGTGCATGGGCCTGGGCATCAGGTCCCCCATTCTGGCACATACACAAGATTTTGGGGTAATACAAAGCTTGCCTTAATAACAGTGCCCACAAAATGGCAGCTGCCTGCTGGCTCTGATTGTATATTCCCAAGACTGAAGGAAACAAGATCTATATAATTTATATAGTATGTTAAGTGAATTTTGGTTAACAAACACAGTAGAAAAGAAATTGGAATTATTTCTTAGGGTGACGGGTCCGCTTTAAATGCAATTCATAATAGGCCTTGGTATTTCAAGTACACAGAGGCCCATGCCCCCAAAGTTCCAGCCCTTGCATCTTTAACCCTACCCAGGCACTTTGACGGTGACATTTTCTCAACTGGGAGCCTAGTATTAGCAGTCTAAAACTGCATATATTGCAGAAACTGCTAAAAATTAAAAATGAATGTACAATGCTAAACTGCATTTAAATCAATATTTTGGCTTTGCTTGGCCTTCCAGTGGTAACATTGACAAGGGAGTTTTGAACACTTATGGATGACCATAGGCCTCTTGTACCATAGGCCTTAGAGATACAGTACTTGCCTAATAATCAGATTCTCCTGAGGAAATGCAGACAGGTCCCAGGTGTATCGGACCCCTATACTGCCCAGCAGCAAACAGACCTGTACCCAGGAGCTGGGATGTGCCTAAGTGCATGTTGCCCCCCACCCCTTTAGCTATTAGCACAAATGTGTTAATGTGATTCTGGTGTGAGCTGTATAGAGAGGGGTGCCTAATTGGAGAAAGGCAAACTGATCACTTAATGGATACTTTGCCTTTAGTAGTATTGATTGGTGCTCCTGGGCGTTCAGGATGATTGTGCAGCTTTGTTCAGAGGCTTGCGGTGACCCAAATAAACAAATAGGCAATAATTAAATCAAATTTTCATTTTATATAGGTAAAAAAAAAAAAATGTGACCCCAATGTAAGGCAATGTGATTGTGTTCAGACCATGTTATATTAAAGGGTTAAGTATTCATCATATTTGATTAGTTTTCGTTATTTTTGTATTACATATGCGGTTGTGGATATATATATATATATATATATATATATATATATATATATATATATATATATATATATATATATATATATATAATATATTTTAATCCCAACAAAGCCAAATACAACAATAAAAACAGGGATGTAATTGTCACCACTAATGGTTCCATGTTAATTTAAGGCTACTAATTATTTGCAAACATTAACATGCTCTTTGTTGTTTGTTGATGTGTTGGACTTGGACCCGTGCTTCATTGCACAGTAGATAACCGCTCCAGAATTCTGGAGTCTGATGATAGGAGCAGCACTTCCCTGGTCTTTTGATCACTGTGGGAAAGTCAATTAAAGGAGAACAACCAAAGGATAATTTATATGCTGATAAGTGAACTATCTAAGAATCTTATTAAACTGTCAGTAAATATTGCCCTTTTAGGCCAGTGACACACAAAGAGATTAGTCGCCCCGCCATTAATCTTCTCTAGCAGTGGCCACTACTCTTCTCTGAATGTTTCCCTACCGGCGGTAATGTAACCATATGTTGCTTCGGCTTTCTAAAGTCACCCAACGGGCAATTTACGTTCTCGCCACTAGCATTCGAGGATATTAGTCACCACCACCATGATAAAGATAGCTAGAATCTCAGCCATAAAGCAGGGCAGGACTGCTGCTTCTAATGGGGGGATCAGATAGGATCTGTGCCACTGTGACAGAATGCTCTGTTATACAGATAGCTAGAATCTCAGCCATAAAGCAGGGCAGGACTGCTGCTTACAATGGGGGGTATCAGATAGGATCTGTGCCACTGTGACAGAATGCTCTGTTATACAGATAGCTAGAATCTCAGCCATAAAGCAGGGCAGGACTGCTGCTTACAATGGGGGGGATCAGATAGGATCTGTGCCACTGTGACAGAATGCTCTGTTATACAGATAGCTAGAATCTCAGCCATAAAGCAGGGCAGGACTGCTGCTTACAATGGGGGGTATCAGATAGGATCTGTACCACTGTGACAGAATGCTCTGTTATACAGATAGCTAGAATCTCAGCCATAAAGCAGGGCAGGACTGCTGCTTACAATGGGGGGGATCAGATAGGATCTGTGCCACTGTGACAGAATGCTCTGTTATACAGATAGCTAGAATCTCAGCCATAAAGCAGGGCAGGACTGCTGCTTACAATGGGGGGATCAGATAGGATCTGTGCCACTGTGACAGAATGCTCTGTTATACAGATAGCTAGAATCTCAGCCATAAAGCAGGGCAGGACTGCTGCTTACAATGGGGGGGATCAGATAGGATCTGTGCCACTGTGACAGAATGCTCTGTTATACAGATAGCTAGAATCTCAGCCATAAAGCAGGGCAGGACTGCTGCTTCTAATGGGGGGATCAGATAGGATCTGTGCCACTGTGACAGAATGCTCTGTTATACAGATAGCTAGAATCTCAGCCATAAAGCAGGGCAGGACTGCTGCTTCTAATGGGGGGATCAGATAGGATCTGTGCCACTGTGACAGAATGCTCTGTTATACAGATAGCTAGAATCTCAGCCATAAAGCAGGGCAGGACTGCTGCTTCTAATGGGGGGATCAGATAGGATCTGTGCCACTGTGACAGAATGCTCTGTTATACAGATAGCTAGAATCTCAGCCATAAAGCAGGGCAGGACTGCTGCTTACAATGGGGGGATCAGATAGGATCTGTGCCACTGTGACAGAATGCTCTGTTATACAGATAGCTAGAATCCCAGCCATAAAGCAGGGCAGGACTGCTGCTTACAATGGGGGGATCAGATAGGATTTGTGCCACTGTGACAGAATGCACTGTTATACAGATAGCTAGAATCTCAGCCATAAAGCAGGGCAGGACTGCTGCTTACAATGGGGGGATCAGATAGGATCTGTGCCACTGTGACAGAATGCTCTGTTATACAGATAGCTAGAATCTCAGCCATAAAGCAGGGCAGGACTGCTGCTTACAATGGGGGGATCAGATAGGATCTGTGCCACTGTGACAGAATGCTCTGTTATACAGATAGCTAGAATCTCAGCCATAAAGCAGGGCAGGACTGCTGCTTACAATGGGGGGATCAGATAGGATCTGTGCCACTGTGACAGAATGCTCTGTTATACAGATAGCTAGAATCTCAGCCATAAAGCAGGGCAGGACTGCTGCTTACAATGGGGGGGATCAGATAGGATCTGTGCCACTGTGACAGAATGCTCTGTTATACAGATAGCTAGATGGGTGGGGCAGTTGAGAAAGAAACACATATATAATTATAAGATAATTTGGGGCCCGGATGCACAATGAGGGCACATTCTCATGTATTTGGCTTTGAACTAGGGTTGGACTGGCCTGCAGGGGCCAGGGAATTGCCTTGTGGGCCCAGCAATGGAGCAGATGCCGCTGTAGGGTAAGGTCCATCAAGGCCCTGCTCCTAAGTAAGCTAATTGCTGCATAACATGCTGGTATATATACTATATATATATATATATATATGAATAAATAAATGATGATGATGGTAATGTGGCCCTGGTGATGGGCACATAGGGGGTTATTGTCCCCCTCTGTTTTCCAGCGGGTGTGTCTCTAGCGCTTATCCTAGAGAGACTTTTCCTTCTGACTGCCGTCATCCAGAAAGTGTGGAAAAGAATGTTCCGTGGGCTCTGGAGGGCCACATAATACAGCACGGCTGTTTCTAAAATTGGATTTTCTGTAGGTGTGTTGCCTTTTTTTCTACGAGAACAATGTAAACGTCGGGCGCCTTCTGCATGCTTACAGAGGCAGCGAAACAAGCGTGCCTGCAGTTGATTCATACTTCTAATTTTAGTCCAGTGAGAGCTCCGTTTCCATTGATTCCAAGGCATCAAATTCATTGTCTTCTGACCCCAAAGTCCCCTAAATGAGCTTTTTTTGGCTGAAAATCCTGCTGCACTTGTACTCATTGTTTCTATTCATATTTGGCTGAGTGCAGCTACACGGAGTAAGCAACGTATATATCCTATAATAACGGGGGCCACGGGGGCCAGCACGTGCGCGGCTCATTCTGTCAGGGTTAAAGAGTTAGTAATTAGCCAGCGGGGCCGCTGTGCCTAATCACCAGCGAGGAAATGTCACCGCTGTAACCTTCCATCTGAGTGGCACGCGGATTCTGTACCATGCATCGGCAATTAGTGCGCACATCACACAACGATGATTCAGACGCGCTCGGTTATAAATGGCAGTTTCTGCCTCCTATAAAAAATCTATAGGAATAATGTTCATTACATGCCAGAGAGGAAAAGTGCTTTTTTTTTAAGGAATCTGACCCGGAAGTGTTTCCTATACAGGTATGGGATCCCTTATCTGGAAACCCATTATCCAGAAAGCTCTGAATTATGGAAAGGCCATCTCCCATAGACTCCATTATAAGCAAATAATTGTAATTTTTAAAACTGACTCCCTTTTCTCTGTAATAATAAAACAGTACCTGTACTTGATCCCAACTAAGATATAATTACCCCTTATTGGGGGCAGAACAGCCCTATTGGGTTTATTTCATGGTTAAATGATTCCCTTTCTCTGTAATAATAAAACAGTACCTGTACTTGATCCCAACTAAGATATAATTACCCCTTATTGGGGGCAGAACAGCCCTATTGGGTTTATTTAATGGTTAAATGATTCCCTTTTCTCTGTAATAATAAAACAGTACCTGTACTTGATCCCAACTAAGATATAATTACCCCTTATTGGGGGCAGAACAGCCCTATTGGGTTTATTTCATGTTTAAATGATTCCCTTTTCTCTGTAATAATAAAACAGTACCTGTACTTGATCCCAACTAAGATATAATTACCCCTTATTGGGGCAGAACAGTCCTATTGGGTTTATTTCATGGTTAAATGATTCCCTTTTCTCTGTAATAATAAAACAGTACCTGTACTTGATCCCAACTAAGATATAATTACCCCTTATTGGAGGCAAAACACGCCTATTGGGTTTATTCAGTATTTAAATGATTTTTAGCAGATTTAAGTTATGGAGATCCAAATTACGGAAAGATCCCTTATCCAGAAAATCTCAGGTCCCGAGCATTCTGGATAACAGGTCCCATACCTGTACATTATATATATATTCCATGGCTTTCATAAATGCTATCTGTGTGGCTGTCCTGTATTCACTGCACTGCAGGTTCTAACTCCTGAGACAATGTAGCAGAAGCCAGGCCTGGAGGAGAACAGACTCCCGCTGCATTGTTTCGAGAGGAACATATAAATCAAATACTGCTTTAAGTAGCAATTACCTCCCACGTGGCTTCTAGGTGAATACTACTCTTTAGTTGCGACAGCTGGAAATATCCGTCCAGTCACGAGCTATTAAATATCTGGCCAATCAATAGAGCCATAAAAGAAACTGTTGCGCAGCCATTTTCTCGAAACAGGATGACTTTGGTTTCGCTGACCTGACCGGCTTTTAACGGACTCGTCATTGCCAAGGCAGAGTCAGAGCAGCCCGCTGTCTCTATTAGGCCCGTTTATCTCGCTGCAAGGGCAATAAGTGGACCTGATCTTAGATGTTCTGGGAGGGAAAATAGTCCGACGATCAATTTGCAATCTCATAATGGGCAGTTTTCCGACTTTACTATCCCCGGAGGGTGATTTGTCTAAGAAGAAAGTGTTCCGGACCTTACAGAAAATAGTATGTGGGGTTGGGAAAAGATTGCCAGAATCTGTTCTATGTAAATGCAATAGGCTGCTGTCTCTTTAAGGGTGAAGACACACGGAGCTACCAGTAGCCGCTACTTTTTCAAGGCTACTAAACACCAGAAAATCCCCTGCCATAGACAATACTGAGAATTCCCTCTGCTAAAACACACGTAGAGACAATTATCAGTAAATGATCAGCATTGTCTGTTTTAGTAGCCACGACAAGTAGCTGCTACTAGTAGCTCCGTGTGTCTTCACCCTAAGGGCTCTGGTACACGGGGAGATTAGTCGCCCGCGGCAAAACTCCCTGCTCGCGGGCGACTAATCTCCCCGAGTTGCCTTCCCTCTGCCATCCCACCGGCGAACATGTAAGTCGCCGGCGGGATGGCAGACGCGGCGGGGCGATTTCGGGAAATCGCCGAAAAAGCCTCGCGAGTCTTTTTCGGCGATTTGCGCGAAATCGCGCCGCCGCGTCTGCCATCCCGCCGGCGACTTACATGTTCGCCGGTGGGATGGCAGAGGGAAGGCAACTCGGGGAGATTAGTCGCCCGCGAGCAGGGAGTTTTGCCGCGGGCGACTAATCTCCCCGTGTACCAGAGCCCTAACAGTTACAGTTACAAGTAATTTGCTTCCTCTTCAAGGAGCTACATAGTTATACCTCCAAGTACATTTATTTGTTGTGGGAGTATATCATTCTGTAGCCACACCCTTCTGGTCAGACACGCCCTACCCGCGTTTTGTGCCGCAATGCCTCTGCCATGTGGAGCCGATCAATAGATTGCTAATTGGAAGAGAGTCATTGAACAGAGTAGAAAGCAGTAAACAAAACAATTAGAGGGATCTTAACTATTTGAAGGTTTTCGGTTTCATACCGCAGTAACCCTTTGGGTGCTGGCTGCTTTTAGTGTTTTGTTTTTTTATTTGAGCTTAGACTTCTTGGGCTGATTAAAAGTAAAAACAATCTATATTTATTCCTTATTGGAATCACATATGTAAAGATTTCACTTGCTGCCCATTATTCCATAGTCATTGGTTTGGAACGATTTAGTTACTGAAAGACTCTCATTGGTCAAGGAGGTAAAGGGCATGTTTGTATAGTTAATTTTAACTCCCTACACTTTTTGGGGTCCCCCGCACAGGTCACTCTTCCCCTACAAATGGTAATATTCCTACAGGGTACTCCCCTTTTCTGTTAAAGCACTGCACCCGGGTTGTTGTTCACCATGTCTGCCCATGTCATATGGAAGCCTGGGCAGCATATGGGACAAGGCCAGACATGGTGGACTATAAAACATATAGTAGTGTAGCCCCCAGGTCCCATATGAAGGTAAAGTATCTCCCATATTGATGTTAGTAGGGTGTATTTTGGTCTGCCCCCTCCTCTTGACAAACGGCCCTGTAACCTCTGCCCACTGATTTAGCCGCCAATGTCCACCAGCAGGCTGTTTGTGCCTCTGGGTACTGGGAATGCCAGGGGGGCTGTAAGGTGCCACAGACAGTCACTATTTATTGGGCTGCTGGGGGGCTGTTTGGGCCTCTGGGTACTGGGAATGCCAGGGGGGCTGTAAGGTGCCACAGACAGTCACTATTTATTGGGCTGGGGGGGCTGTTTGTGCCTCTGGGTACTGGGAATGCCAGGGTCTATTTGGATTGCCAGTCCGGGCCTGTCCCAGTTACATAGGGTTGAAAAAAGACCAGAGTCCATCAAGTTCAACCTTTCCAAGTAAACCCAGCACCATCAAACCTATACTTACCTATCTATACACTCACATTGTGTTATTTTTATTACACACCCTTGAGGGCATATACAGAAAACATCTCTGTTAGTTCCTATCTCATTAGGAGTGTAACAGAACACTAGGCAGAGAAATAAATGTTTAGGAAGGCCTATGTGGCTGTAATGAAGCATTATAGCTCTGGAGTCTGTCAGACTGCCTACTTGTGGCAGTCCCAAAGCAGCACAACGGCCATGAATATCCTGTAAATTATATCCTTGGTGCGTAACTTAATTTTTGTCTTTCTGTTTCTGACAGTTGTTCCGAGAAGTCAGAATAATGAAGATCTTGAATCACCCGAATATAGGTAAGCAATGGCCATTCTCTGATAGAGATATAAACAGATGTTTATTGACCATTATGATGTTATTGTCATACAGGTATGGGGTCTAATACCTGGGAACTTATTATCCAGAAAACTCTAAAATTCATTATACCCATTATTTGGTAATTTAGGGGAAAATTTATTTTTTCCCCCTAAATAAACAGAAATAATGGGTATAATGAATTTTATATATATATATATATATATATATATATATATATATATATATATATATATATATATATATTATATATATATATATATATATATATATATATTATATAATATAATATATTTCAGGACGGTTAATGCTTTCCAACCAGTTTCTAGAACTGTGCACCAGTTACACCAAATATCTATGGCTGGTGGAAGCTGTCTGTATCTTTCTGTCTGTCTTTCTATTTCTCTTTCTATCATCTATCCATATATAGATTCCACCCACCATACATATTTGGGAGTGTACTAGCGCAAAGTTGTAGAAACTGGTCAGATAGCATTAACCGGCCTGATTGGTTGCTGTGGGTTACTAGACTTGGAGCAAACTTTGTGCCTGTTATTACATTGCTGTCAGTTTGACAGAGCCCTATTCAGAAGTTTTTATGCTACACTTTGGAGTGATTTAAAAATAAATAAATAAAATCATGGTTTTATTTTTTTCAGTAAAACTTTTTGAAGTCATTGAAACAGAGAAGACCTTATATTTAATAATGGAGTATGCTAGTGGAGGTAAGTACCTTTATTCGTGTAGTACTCCATATGCTGGTACTCATTGTACAGAGGATAAATAAGCAGCCCTAGATATAAGCACATAGCAAGGAATCTAGGTATGAAAACCTTACAGTTATCCTTACAATTAAAGCAAGAGGCAGTGGCAAAACACACATTGCCCACCCTGGCACTGTGGGAGCTGCCCAGTAGAATGTGATATTGCCAGATATGACAGTGTGGGTCGGGGCCAGGAATATGGATTTAGGAGAAGACAAACACATTTAAACAGGCAGAAGAGCTGGAAGTCTAACAGTGAGATATCCAAAGGGTTAAAAGAACAGTAACACTAACAAATTGAAGTGTGTAAGAGTAATCACAATATAGTATACTGTTACCCTGCTTTGGTACAGCTGGTGTGTTTGCCTCAGAAAGACTACTAACAAAGTTGCTGTGTAGCCATGGGGGCAGCCATTCTGAGGAGAAAAGGCACAGTTTACATAACAGATAACGGATAAAACACCATTGTATTCTACAGAGCGTATCTGTTATCTGCTATGGAACCTGTGCCTTTTCTCCTTATATCCAATGGCTGCCCCCGTGGCTACACAGCTGCTTAGTTATATAAACTATAGTAGGGTTTCTATAGCAAGCACTCAATTTTTACCACTGCAGGGCAACATTACATTACATTATATTATAATTACTTTAAAACACTTGCATTTTTTGTTGTTACTGTTCCTTTCAGTAGAATTGTAGTCACAGGTTAGGGTAGGTAGCAATCGGAAAAGACAGGAGTTAGAAGTCAGAAAAAAAATCATTATAGCATACCCAGGAAGGAAACACTGGACCCATACAAATACAGATATGGAATCGTGTTTTCCGCAAACCTGTTATCCAAAAAGTTCAGAATTACGGGAAGGCCTTCTCACATAGAAACCCTTTTCAATCAAATCAAATAGAGTTTTTAAGATCCAAATTACAGAAAGACCCCAGATCTAGAAAACCTCAGGTTAGTCTGCATAACAGGTCCCATACCGGTGTACTGAATTAGGCACCAAAAGCACCACCATACAGTGATGTCATGACATCATGCCAGGATGGGCACAGTGATGTGGGCGCAGTTGCTATGAACTTGTGCTCTTGTGGTTCCCCTTTGAGATAACTTTTAGAATAATGTAGAGAGTGCTTTTCTAAGACAATTTGCAATTGGTCTTCCTTTTGTATTATTTGTAGTTTTTTTCTTTCAGTTATTTCACTTTTTATTCAGCAGCTTTCTAGTTGCTAGGGTCCAAATTACCTTAGAAACCAGGGAGTGGTTTGAACAAGAGACTGGTATATGAATAGGACAGGTACTGAACAGTAAAATATGTTATAAAAAGTAACAATAAAATTGTAGCCTCAAGGAACAGTAGTTATTGGCAGCTGGGGACAGTGGCCCTCCAATTTGAAAGCTGGAACGTGTTAGTAGAGGAAGGCAAATTATAAAAAAAACTATATGAAATAAATAATGAAGAGCTGTTGAAAAGTTGCTAGGAATAGGACATTCTATGTGTCGTTTAAAGGGGTGGTTCACCTTAATGTTAGCAGTAAGTATGTTACCACCCCTTTAAATGACGCAACACAAAGTTATGGGGAGCGGAACCTTTCCCCCATCAAATCTGACCATTATATGTAATGAGTCTTTAACAGCAATATTGTCAGATGTATAAAGTGTATTTTATTCTAAGGGCCCCTCCCATTTGTATGAGTGGGGTATTCGGAAACCAAAGGTCTCTGCCTCCAGATGGTCCCTCTCATGGAGCATATTAAACTCTACTTATTTGAGCCTATTTTGCCCTGTTTAGGGATGTGTTTGCTGAGCCTGCACTGTATGGCATTACAGCATTATAGACCATTAATTCTTATAGTGGCGTTTCCACTGACTCTTCGCTAAAGCATTTCCGCCGAGCTTTACTATATTTATATTGATCAAAGAAAATAGCTACGAGAAAAAAAAAAATTAACAAGCACTTTGCTGTATTTGGAAATGATATTTCCCAAGGAAAAAACTCCTTCCTGGCTCCTATAAATTGTCTCCATCAATATCAAGTAGAACCTCAGCATATCCCCTTTATAGACTGTCTTTATTATTTACATTTTTTTTTTTTTTTTTTAATTATCATTCCTATTCTACATTTTTTCACCTTTCCAGTGGGGGGTCACTGACCCCGTCATCCAAAAACCTGTTGCTCTATGAACTTACAGTTTTAATATTGTTACTTTGTATTACTTATCTTTGTATTCAGTCCCTCTCCTTATTCATGTTCCAGTCTCTCATTCAAACTGGTTGCTAATGTAAGCAAGACCCTAGCAACTAGCTGTTGAAATTCCAAACTTGAGAGAAATTGAACAAAAAGCTTAACTGAAAAAACAGAAAAAAAATACAATTTGTCTCAATGTCACTGTCTTACATCGTACTAAACCTTAATTTAAAGGTGAACAACCCCTTCAAGAAGAATGAATTCTAATGGTGTCTGGGCCCCATCCCAATAAGGGTGAAGACACATGGAGCTACTACATGTGTTTAAGCAGAGGCAATTCTCAGTATTGTCTATGGAAAGCTATTTTCTGGGGTTTAGTAGCCATGAAAGAGAAGCTGCTACTAGTAGCTCAGTGTGTCTTCACCCTTAAGGACCTTTTTTGCCCACCTTGCTACATGCAGCCTGGTTAATTCATAGACTGAATCTTGCTCCCCGATCTTCCCAGTTCTCTGGCCACAGGCATGTTTTCTCTACTGATGTCCAAAACGTGTTCTTAGTTGAGCCGAAGGTCATCGTTTAGGCTCCAGTAATCTGATTCTATCTGCAGGAAAGACACTGTGCACTTTGTGTTTTGTTCTCCCTACACAGTGATTAAATATGCCTGTCCGATCAATACTGCCAAGAATATCCAAAATGGCAAGCAGAGAGGCTTCTGTAAATTATTTAAACCTACTTATTTTTAAGTTGTGCATAGGGGAGACCATAGTTCTAGTGGAGTATTTAGTCCGGCAGTTTCCAGACCTCTATCCTACACTGCCCCACCCCAGGAGATCCTCAAGGGAGCACAGTTAATATGGGAAAAACTAGATGATGGGTCAAGCTAGCCAATGCTCAAATTATCCCCCCCTATGCTGTTAATTGATCCCCCTCAACTGCAAGGGGTTGTGTGTGGTTGCCTTCTTCACATAGAAAACCTGAAGACAATCTAGCAGAGTAGCAGGCAGCTCTTTACTCCTGAGGATACTTTTATCCCCAGTCAAATGATATCCAAAATAAGTGTAAAGGATTATTCTGAGGATTCCACCCCAAACGGAGAAAAGTTGCCTCCTGTGGCAAAATAAAAAGGTTTAATATGGTCTGCTTCTCTCTACCTGTGTTTTGTAGACACCGGGCCCGGCAGTACAACTAGCTGCGGATTAGAGAGGATCCGCTTCTTTTCCCCCTGCCTACAAACCACAGGTGGAGAGAAGGGAACCCTACACAAAGTCTGACTATACCCTAAGGGGTAGCATTAATGGCAGCACTTATCTGTTAAACTAACTGGCTGCCATTTCTGAATGGGTCTGTCATACAGGCAGCTCACATTTTGCCATTATGTGCTTAGTGTCCATTGCTGGCTTCGGTAGTGGCAACCCACAGATTAATTTGCTGGTTTTCCCTTGGAGCAGGGGTCCCCAACCTTTTTCATCTGTGAGCCACATTCAAATGTAAAAAGAGTTGGAGAGCAACACAAGCATGAAAAATGTCCCTGGGGGTTACAAATAGGGGCTCAAATTGGCGATTTGGAAGCTTTATGTGGACTGGAAGCCTACAGGAGGCTCTGTTTGGCAGTACACCTGGTTTTTATGGAACCAAAACTTGCCCCCAAGTCAGGAATTCAAAAATAAGCACCTGCTATGAGGCCACTGGGAGCAAAATCCAAGGGGTTGATGAGCAACGTGTTGCCCCCGAGCCACTGGTTGGGGATCACTGCCTGGGAGGAAGGGACGGCATTCATTTTGCATAAGCCTCCTTATACGTCTCTGGAAACTCAAAAAAAAGGCCACTCTAAGGCAGGCTGTATTTTTCCTTTAAACCAAAAAGCCATCACATTCTCCCTCTTATGCACTTAGCATCATCTCCCTAACCATTAAAGATAAAGTAATGATGCTTTCACGCATTGTTGGAGTAGATGATGACCCACACCACAGGCATCCCAGTTTCATTCAAGGTTCCTCTGCTATAACCATTTATATTTGGGCAGTAGGGGAGCTCATAAAGAAAAAGGATGGGAGTTCCCCCCAAACAATGAAAAGTAATAAGGATTAAAACTCATTTATTTAGGACAATGAAAAGCCTAACGCCTTGGGGAGCTCTGCCCTATTGGGTGTAGGACTGCTGTCAGTAGCAAACGTCAGATCTCTTTCTACCAAGGCAGGTCTGTTAAGCTGGCCATACACGCACCGATAATATTGTATGAAACGAGGTGCGTGTATGACGGCTCGACGAGGTGACTGATATCGCAAGGCTGCAAATATCGCTGATCGGTTACAGGTTAAAAGATTTTTATTGGGTGCCATTGAAGGTGCCTGAGCAAAATGGACGTTCAAGGCTGAATCGGCAGAAGGAGGTAGAATCCCAATTCTTTCTACCTCCATATCTGACGATTCAGCCCTGAACGACAGTGGAGGGTGAGAACGATCTTTAGTGCGACCAGTGGTTGCATGAAAGATCGAAACAGGTGCATTCAATACCAATTATGTTTACAAAGGGAAGTAGTCTGTGTGTGTTAGTGTGCATTCTGTGATAAAACCTATATATATATATATATATATATATATATATATATATATATATATATATATATATATATATATATACTGTATGTGTGTATGTATGAATATTATTTGTATGTATGATAGAGCATGAACATCTGAATGAAATGTTTACTTGAAGAGCCGCTCTCTGTATCTAATAAATTGTCCATTCCTTTGCAGGAGAGGTGTTCGATTACTTAGTGGCACATGGAAGAATGAAGGAGAAGGAGGCGCGGGCGAAATTTAGGCAGGTATGGGAGAGACTGAGCTTGAACTATTCTGTGTTATGGTGCTGTCACCATCTCTGTACTCACACAAACAGCCAGGCTTTCTAGCCGAGCTGGAATTCATTAGCTACATTTGTTTTTTATTTAATTCGGATGATTCCTGCCTGAAACCCGACTCGCCCCGAGATGGTTTGTAGCGTCAGGCAAGAGCTATTTTTAGGCCTGTGTTAATAGCTTGTGGTGAGCTTTGCTTCCTTCGCTGCTTACCATTTTGGTCCTAAGCTGCTCCTACAGCGAACGTGGAATGTGGCCTTGAAAGAGACAGCTTCATCCGCTCCTTCTTCCCGTCTCTCTGTCACTGGGAGAAACACGATCTGCTGGATGAGGTGTCCTCTAAGGATGCTAGTGATACTGTCTGTCTCGGTGTCCTCCTAGTGCACAGAAATACGGCGTCAGAACTATATTTATATATACTCTGACCTACATAATCATTTTGCCATGGGAATGTAAGACCGAACTTTAGGAAATGCTGTACGTAGTCTTCCCTTTCCAAGTGCCCTTTAAGTGCAACTGAAGTCCTAAGGTAATGTGCTTAACAGAATGTGCTTATACCAGGACACCAAATTTAGCCCCTCCAAACAAACCTCAGTGTACTTATGTACACATACCCAGGCCTGGACTGGCACTGGATCTGTGGATTCTGGCCAATGCCAGAGGGGCTGCTGTAAGATGCCATATACAGTCACTATTTATTGGCCTTTGTGTACTTGAAATGCCAGGGCCTTTTTTGATCCCAGTCTGGATCTGCACATACTTATACAGACCTATTTATACACTTACATATATACATTATATACACCAGGGGTCCCCAACCTTTCTTACTCGTGAGCCACAGTCAAATGTAAAAAGACTTGGGGAGCAACACAAGCGCCATTAAAGTTCATGGAGGAGCCAAATAAGGGCTTTGATTGGCTATTAGGCAGCCTCTATGCACCCTATCAGCTTACAGGGGGCTTTATTTGGTAGGAAATCTTGTTTTTATTCAACCAAAACTTGTCCCCAAGTCAGGAATTCAAAAATAACTACCTGGTTTGGGGGCGCTTAGAGCAACATCCAAGGGGTTGGGGAGCAACATGTTGCCCCTGAGCCACTGGTTGGGGATCACTGATATACACATACTTAAACTGCCTATAGGTTTTAAGATCCCTAGAGCCTTTGAAGGCATTAATAGTATCTTCCATCACAGCATCACCCAGCAGGGCATTCCCCAACCTCTCTGCCCTCACCGTGAAGAAACCCCTGCACCGCTTCATATTAAAGCTCACGTGCTCAAATCTAAGGCTGAAAAACAGAGGTCAAGAATCAGCCCCTATGCTGGCATCAGCCGTCTTCTTTGCCTACACCCGGAACCATTGTGCCGGCCCGGGTGCAGCCACACACGTCCATTATCAGTGCAGTGGTTCCAGGTGCAGGCAAGTAAGACGGCTGATGCCAGCATAGGGGCTGATTCTTGACCTCTGTTTTTCCACAGGCCGAGAATCAGCCACGTTTTGCATCAGCCTAAAGGGGGCATCTGGTTCTTTGCACTTTTCTATGGGAAAAAGGTTTCCCCTCTTATCTGTCTAGAGTGTTTTCTAATGTACTTGTAAAGAGTAATCATGTCCCCTCACAAGCACATTTTCATCATAGAAAACGAATCCAACCAAGACAGTTAAACCCAGTATAAATCACATCCCCCTTACTAGTTTGGTTGCACATTTCTGCACTCTCTTCAGCTTGTTTATATCCTTATGCCCAACACTGCACAGCATACTCAAGGTGAGTCCTTAGGGTACACTTATAAAGAGGCAAAATTGTTTTTTCATCCCAGTTATTGCCCCTTTTTATGCAAGACGGAACTTTATTTGCTGTAGTAGCCACTGACCGACACTGCCTAGATTTGCACAGCTTGTTATCCACAAAAATCCCCAAATCCTTCTTAATTAAGGATCCCCCCAACGCACTACCATTTAGTGTATAACTCACATTTATGTTATTTCTACCCAAGTGCATACATAACCTTTCACTTATCAACATTGCACCTCATTTGCCAGTTTGCCGCAATTTAGTATTATCAGTAAAAACATAGACAGTACTTACATTCCCCATCTCCAGGTCATTAATAAACAAGTTAAAAAGCAAAGGGCCAAGGACAGGGACCCCCTTGCGGTGTGCTGATTAAGTCTGCCATACCATTCTGCTCTCAAACAGTATTAATTGGTACTAATCAGTATTGAAGGAGCATTATTGAAGGTACAGCATGTCAAATCTGCTCACACCTATGCAATATTTAATACAGACCACATCCCAGCTCTCTCAGAAGTCCAATTAAAAGGCTCCCATCCCATCTAAGCAACATCACAGCAACATTTCATATTATACAAGTCCTTTATCAAGCTGGCAGCTTGACCACTAGAGGCTCTTGTATTAAAGCTGCTCAGAATGCCTCTGCTGATGCTGGAAGAATGGCCCCTACAGCTCATATTAATTAGTGAAAATGTACAAAGCATTTTATTAAGGGACAATAAAAATGGAAAATAAAAGCTAACAATAAGAGAACCCTATTGGGTTTATTTAATGGTTAAATGATTCCCTTTTCTCTGTAATAATAAAACAGTACCTGTACTTGATCCCAACTAAGATATAATTACCCCTTATTGGGGGCAGAACAGCCCTATTGGGTTTATTTAATGGTTAAATGATTCCCTTTTCTCTGTAATAATAAAACAGTACCTGTACTTGATCCCAACTAAGATATAATTACCCCTTATTGGGGGCAGAACAGCCCTATTGGGTTTATTTAATGGTTAAATGATTCCCTTTTCTCTGTAATAATAAAACAGTACCTTGTATTGGATCCTAACCAAGATACAATTCTATTGTTCCTTAGACTTATGGTATGGAGATCTAAATTACGGAAAGACCCCATTATTTGGAACACCCCATGTCCCAAGCATTCTGGATAATAGGTCCGAAGCCTGTATTTAGTTCGTACGCACAGGCAGGGTGCATACCCACACACACAGGGGGTGCATGCCCCCCCCCCCACACACACACAGGGGGTGCATACCCACACACACACACACACAGGGGGTGCATACCCACACACACACACACACAGGGGGTGCATACCCACACACACACACACACAGGGGGTGCATACCCACACACACACACACACACACACACACAGGGGGTGCATACCCACACACAGGGGTCCATATACATACACACACGGGTCCATATACATACACACACACGGGTTCATATACATACACACACACACACACACACACACACACACATGGGTTCATATACATATACACACACACACACACACACACACACGGGTTCATATACATATACACACACACACAGGGGTTTCATACACACACACACACACACACACGGGTTCATACACACACACACACACACACACGGGTTCATATACATACATACACACACACACGGGTTCATATACATACATTCACACACACACACACACACACGGGTTCATATACGTACATACACACACACACGGGTTCATATACATACATACACACACACACACGGGTTCATATACATACACACACACACAGAGGTTGCATACACACAGGGGTTCATACACATACACACACACACACAGGGGTTCACACACACACACGGGTTCACACACACACACGGGTTCACACACACACACGGGTTCCTACAAAGATAAGAGTTGTTGCAGGTAATTGCCATAAAGGCTTTTAGGTCTGGAACCACCCTGTGTAACATTACCCTAAAACTACTGGCAGTAAAGCCGACAAAAATTCTTCACTGGAATGGAATATATATACCGGTGTGTGTGTGTGTGTGTGTATATATATATATATATATATATATATATATATATATATATACGGATAAACTCATTAGAAGCCGCACTCACGGGTCTTATGCAAACAAAACAGATTTTTTATTGCCAGGAGAGTGAACTAACGTTTCGGCTGTTGCACCAGCCTTTGTCAAAGTTGAAGCAACCAATGAGAACAAGCCATAAATACTGTGTATGGCGGGAAAATCAAACAAAGAAGTGGAAACAAATGTACGTGACGTGTACAATACACAAAACCCGTAATCCCACCCACAATTTCAACACTTATACAACATACATTAAAATGCTAACTATACGGTGGTAAAACAATGAGACCGATACCAAGATGTCAGGTATCCCTTCTAACACTTATAAAACATTCATTAAAATGCTGATTATACAGTGGTAAGACAATAAGGCCAATACCAGGATGTTAGGTATCGGTCATCAGGAAATTAGCAAAATAATTACAAAACAAAACACCAATATATAGATATTAACAGGGGGGTTGGAATCGGGTATAGACACAAGGGAAAAATATCTATAACCGAAAAACACCAAAAGACCAACAAAAAATATCATGAGGAAAGAAATAGAAGTAATGGAAATAATAAAGGTAAGGCAGTAAAAGTCGGGAAACAAGTGCAGCTATAGAGGAAAACATAGGACATACGTGTCACCAGAGAGAAAGATACATCGTGGAGAAAGGTAAGTAATGAACAAGAGATACAGTAATCATGTGAATAGCCTAAGCACCAAATTACATACATCAGCTACCGGAGCGTAGTTGTATTCCCCAGGGACCTAATGGTATCAGCGGCATCATGACAATCGGGCAATCAGATCAGATAGGAGCTATAGCCTATAGGATAGGGGTGGTGGCACACCAATAACTAAGTGGACAATATACTTACAGGTAGAAGTTCTATGTAAATGCGACATACAGCAGAACTGAGACCAGAGGATGAAGCACAGGCGAGTACTAGCTCAGAGGCCGTGATCCAGCAGTGGGTGGCAGCGCAAATAAAAGTGCCAGATCCGAGGCGCAGTCCAGGGTTAAGGTGTGCCATAGACACGTGGAGTCCTGACCAATAGATATTACAGTGTGTCGATCCACAAGCAACACCAACCGGTCCATGGACTAGGGAGACTGGTCAGCGCGTGTGGCACAGGAACCCGTAGTTGGTAGCGGGACTCAGACCAACACGGCTTTCCTATTATGTCTCCAATATTGTAAATACAAATAGGCAACATAGATATTGGAATAACATGGAATCTCGACAATAGTGCTTCTAGTAAACAGCGCCGAAGCCTTAGTGTGACTCTGGTACAGCCAGCAGGCAATCAACCTGCGTTAAATGTATACAGGATGCCCCGTTGGGAACTGGACTGTCACTAGGTGCCACCACCTGTCTATCTCGATGTCATATTAAGAGGCAGATTTTACGGAGGTGTCGCCCTATGCCGCAACCATAACCATTGTTATATTGGAGGGAGAAATTGGTGAATATCATAGAACCAAAGTGCAGAATAAAGCAACAGAACTACAGTAGATATAGTGGCCATAGGAAAGGGTGAAACAGATGTAACTAAATGTAGCAAAGAACACATTAGAAACGAACACAATGTTGCAAGTGAAACGATCACCTTGTTACAAGTGTAAAGACATAGAGAGAATGTTGTAAAGAGCGTTATTTGTCAATTCTACTGTTTGGATACTAACAAATACATTGACCCACGACAAATGAACACCCGAAGCTAAAAATAAGGGAGGCAGATTATCCCCAGATTCTATCCAAAAGCAGAAGGTACACATATTGTATACACATATAGGGCAATGCAACAATATCCCAATAGCAAGGAACACTACCTCAATTGATGATCATAGTGGGGCCGTAAAGAAGTAGTAATTGAAAATATAACAATGTAACGTATAAACATATATATTATATTATATCTGAGGAATACTTTTTATAATATAAAATTTTCAGTGAGACAATACTAGTAAGATTGTTTATAGAAAGATGTATTTACAGGTTATTCATTGCTTGGGTAATGAATGTTAGGAACACTACCTCAATTGATGATCATCGTGGGGCCGTAAAGAAGTAGTAATTGAAAATATAACAATGTAACGTATAAACAGAAATAAAGTAATTGAATCAACAGTAAAAGCACAGAACAAGTTTTGCTACCGCAAACAGCAAACAGCGATCAGGGCAAATAAAATGAGGAATACGAGACCAGTTCATTAAGCCCAAAGGGGTTAAGGGTGTTCAGTCTGTGTATCCACCGAAGTTCCATCTGTAACAGCAATTTATCACGATTCCCGCCCCTAGCAGGTATTGGGACATGATCAATGATCATGCTACGCATGGTAGCCAAAGAATGTTGTTGTCTTAAAAAATGAAGGGCGAGAGGGGTATCCGCTTTGCCTGTGTCCAGAGCAGAACGTATGGCTGATCGGTGGTTAGCCATTCTATCCCTAAAAGAGGTAATAGTTTTCCCCACATAGTATAAACCACAGGGGCATTTGATGAAATAGATAACGTACTTAGAAGTGCAAGACAACCGGTGCCTGATACTTATAGATTTACCCGTATGGGGATGATTAAATGTAGCTCCTGTCATAAGATAGCCACAAGTAGTGCACGACGGGCATTTGTAGCAACCTAATTTTGTGTTACCGAGCCAGGAGGTGGGTGTATTTTGGTTGTAACAGTGTACGGGGTCAGTTTTTACTAATAAGTCCCTCAGACTGCTACCCCTTCTGTAGGCAATACGTGGTGGAGTCCTGAACACTGGAGGGAGTGTCTTATCCCTGGCCAGAACTGTCCAGTGATTAAAAATAGCATCAGTGATTGGTTTCTTGTCTGGAGAAAAAGTGGTTAGAAACGTCAGTCTATCGTCTGGGGGACCATCAGTACGCTTCATCTTATTCCGTAAAAGATCCTCCTGTCTGAAAGTCAGAGCACGATCCTTACACTGTAAGAGTGTATTTAAATCATAACCCCTCGCACAAAAGCGATCAATTAGGTCATCAAGTTGGAGTTCCAGTTGTGGTAAATGTGTGTTGTTTCTGACCATACGGATCATCTGGGAGTAAGGGATGCTCCTAAGTAAATGCGGAGGATGACAGGATCTGCGGTGCAGTAAGGTGTTACGGTCAGTCTCCTTTCTGTGGGTGGTAGTTTGTATCCCCGTTGGGGTAATGGAAATGGTAAGGTCCAAAAACGAAATGCATGAAGGATCAATGTCTGCTGTAAATCGTATCGGTGTAGGTAGGCAATTAAGTTCTCTAACCATTCTGTCAAATTGATCCAGTGACCCTGTCCAAATCAGGAACAGATCATCGATATAGCGATAGAGACTGTGAATGTGTGCACCATACTGAGATAAAATATAGGTTTGCTCATAATGAGCCATGAATAGATTGGCAAAAGAAGGTGCCACGTTAGAGCCCATACTGGTGCCGCTAACTTGTAAGAAAAAGGACCTCTCGAATTTAAAGTAGTTCAAAGTTAGGCAAAATCGTAACAATTGAATAAGAAACTCCGTAGGAGGTCTGTTGGGACACGGTTTGCTCAAGAGGCATTCCCTCACTACATCCAGGCCTGCATTGGTGGGAATCACAGTATATAAGGAGGAAACATCCATTGTGGCAATGCATACTGTCGAAGGCAGAGGTTGTAGGGAGAGAAGTTTATCAAGGAAATCACCAGAGTCTTTAATGTAGGTAGGCATCACCTGGACCAAGGGTTGTAAGAAATGATCCACGAAAGTGGCTAAGGGTTGAAGAAGCGAGCCACGTGCGCTGACAATTGGCCGGCCAGGTGGATGGATCATGTCCTTGTGGATTTTAGGAAGTGTGTAAAGGATTGGGCAAATAGGATGATCCTGTGTGAGATAACTCCACGTGCTCTGTGTAATGCAGCCAGTAGAGAGCCCAACCTGAAGGAATGAATCAATCTGTTGTTTATATTGAGCTGTAGGGTCCTTAGGTAATTGAAGATAAGTATTTGGGTCATCTAGTTGGCGTAGAATTTCTGACCGGTAGTCCGTGTAATTTTGTACCACTATAGCACCTCCTTTATCAGCAGGTCTTATCACTATGTTAGAATTTGTTGCTAGGTTATGGATCGCCTGCTTTTCACTCTTGGAGAGGTTAGGAAAGCCCGTCATGTTAAGTGGGATTTTTTTAGTCTCATCAATCATTAATCGGGTAAATGCTTCAATCGATTTTGGTGTATTAGTCGGCTCAAAAGCACTGGGGGCTTTAAACTCAGACTTTTGAGGATTAGAAATCCTAAAATGTTCCTTAAGTTTTAATGTACGTTGAAATCTATGTATGTCCACTAGGATATCAAGGGGTTGTGTACGATGCGCTGGAACAAATGACAGTCCTTTAGATAATAGTTTCATTTCTGCTTCAGATAGTGTTAAAGAGCTAAGATTAAATACTACTTCCTCGGGGGTTTCTTTCCTGTTGCGGACCGAGTGTTTATGCCCACCCCTTCTCTTGTGTGGACGACTCGGTTTCTGGGGGATGACGTGCGACCTAAAAAAGGTTCAGATGAAATAGGCTGGGAGGATGTCAACGAGGAAGTGCGCGAGTGTGCCCCGAAAGAGTCAGATGATTGTAGAGGAATCCGTCTATATCGGCCCCTTCCCCTGCCCGTGCCAGAATTGGATATATCCGTATCAGAGGAATGGGAGGTGTAGGGAGAAGAATCAACGGAGAATGGTCTTGAAGATCTAGAAAAGGGGATGCGGGTAGTTTGTTCCCCTCCTGTGAGCCACCGATAGACACGCCTACTTTGATAGTCAGAAGTGACAGTTACTACTTTTTGTTTCTTGAAACGATGTAACTCTGCGGTATACTGAGAAAGTTGTGACTGTAATTTGTCCAACCAGTTCGTATCCTTGTCTGCTGATAGCATTTGTAGATGGGCCAGTTCGAATGCCGCTATGTCGGTGCGTGTCTTCGTTAAACTTTTGGAAACTTCGTCAATTACCAACAGCATAAGGTCCATTGAACATTTGTTTAAAATCTGGCACCATCTTTTGCAGAATTCAACGTTGTTTCTGCCAATGGTGGGGATATTGCGGATCCTAAAGCCCCGTGGGATATGTTGTTTTTTATAAAAGTCTGAAAGGTAAATACCGTGGAGCTTATAATCGATTTCACGTTCCTTCAATCTTAACAATTCGTGAGTTTATCCGTGTATACTGTTTTTGAATTCTGCACCCGGGCGATCAGTGTTTTTGGTTTCGTGAGTGCCGGCAGTTTCCATATTTGTTTATATATATATATATATATATATATATATATATATATATATATATATATATATATATATAACTATATATATTTTTTTCTTTTAATAAGTCTTTTACACAGCTCTGGGGAGAAAATAATGAAAGCAGTTGCAACATTTGCTTCCTACCCGTCGCTTAATCCTTATTTAAATCCACCTCCTTTAAGAGTAAACACAGGTGGACTGGAAGTAATGTGTTCTTTCCAGTTCTATTGCCTTCATAAAATAGCAAGATAAAAAGAACCTTTCATGCTTTCTCTTTTTATGCTTGCCTGCCAGTCGTTAAAGGGACAGAGACCTGTTCCTCCCTCCAGTGGTGACAAGCATCTTAATAGAGGTGATTTACTTCCTGATTGTAAATAAGCCCCCTGACATAATTAGTTCTGACTGAGTGGAGATTTGATCTGTAGTCAGAACTGAAGGTGCTGGTGTGGAAGGGAAGTTTACGGCCTGTTACCAGTGGCTTTCTGACTGAATGAAGATAACGTAAATCTTCTGCTGGTGGCTGCAGTTTGCGTCTGTCTCGGGGATTCAGAGAAAGCACTTATATATATATATATATATATATATAATATATATATATATATATATATATATATATATATATATATATATATATATATATATATATATATAGCTTGGGACCAAGGGTATTCCGGATAAAGGGTCTTTCTGTAATTTGGATCTCCATACCGTAAGTCTACTAAAAAATCAATAAAACATAAATAAACCCAATATGACCCCAATAAGGAGTAATTATATCTTAGTTGGGATCAAGTACAGGTACTGTTTTATTATTACAGAGAAAAGGGAATCATTTAACCATGAAAAAACCCAATAGGACTGTTCTGCCCCAATAAGGGGTAATTATATCTTAGTTGGGATCAAGTACAGGTACTGTTTTATTATTACAGAGAAAAGGGAATCATTTAACCATTAAATAAACCCAATAGGGCTGTTCTGCCCCCAATAAGGGGTAATTATATCTTAGTTGGGATCAAGTACAGGTACTGTTTTATTATTACAGAGAAAAGGGAATCATTTAACCATTAAATAAACCCAATTGGGCTGTTCTGCCCCCAATAAGGGGTAATTATATCTTAGTTGGGATCAAGTACAGGTACTGTTTTATTATTACAGAGAAAAGGGAATCATTTAACCATTAAATAAACCCAATTGGGCTGTTCTGCCCCCAATAAGGGGTAATTATATCTTAGTTGGGATCAAGTACAGGTACTGTTTTATTATTACAGAGAAAAGGGAATCATTTAACCATTAAATAAACCCAATAGGGTGTTCTGTCCCAATAAGGGGTATTTATATCTTAGTTGGGATCAAGTACAGGTACTGTTTTATTATTACAGAGAAAAGGGAAATTTTTAAAATTCTGAATTATTTTATTAAAATGAAGTCTATTGGAGATGGGTTTTCCGTAATTTGGAGCTTTCTGGATAATGGGTTCTCGGATAAGGGATCTCATACTTGTACCTGTAGCTATCCCTGCTATATATATATATATATATAATAGGGATGCATCGAATACAGGATTTGGTTCGGCCAGGATTTGGCCTTTTTCAGCAGGATTCTGATTCAGCTGAACCCATGGTCCTGGCCAAACTGAATCAGAATCCATAAAATCATGAATCCTTCAGATATCAGATTTGGTTCGGTCTTCTGCCGAATCTTTCAGAAAGTATTCTGGGTTCAGCCGAATCCCAAAATAGTGAATTCAGTGCATCCCTAGTTACCTAGTTAATTAGTGGTACTGGCGGTTAGTGCTCTACATTCTGCAAAAGCTTGAAAGGGGTTAAACATGTCCCGCAGCAGAGATACAAGGGCAGCCCTGGGGTGGTGCCAATATTAAATATTTACCAACAATGTAATTACCAGAAATGTAGACGCCACTGTTATTCCCCTGATCCAATGTTTTCCCTGCCCACTTGATGGCTACAGTCACATGGGGTTGTTTTACGTAGGTTGAGAAACCACCAATCTGCTTGCCGGATCTAAATATAATCCAGTTGCAGTAGGATCTGAGCACACTACTTTTTGCTTCCCAGCATGCATAGCATGTAGAGTATGGCAGAGAGTATGGCATCCTGTAGAGGCAAGTTATAGGGGGTTAACTTTAGTCTTTGCTCTAGTTTTAATAACCCATTGCAGCGAATAAAGGGGGTCATACATTGAGGTCGCCAAATGAATGGTGGGTGATAGGTTGATCCAGTCGTTTGGCCCTTGGGTCAAATGATCAGATCATAATTGCCGCTATGCAGGCTGTCAGATCAAAGACCAAATCAATGCACAGATCCATTCCTTGATCCATTCTACCTGATTGACATCTGCCCAATATTGGGCAGGTAGGCCCTGGGTCGAACTGGGCTTCCGCGGCACTGGGATAAAACCCAGTGGGCCCAACGGCCCAGATCCGATCCCCACCAGGCACTCCCCAGAGCTGGCGGTCTCCCTCCCCCCAACACGCTGAAGGTACGCATGGGGGGAGGGGGTCGAACGGGTGATGGGGTCCCCTTTGGGGGTGCAGGGGCCCCTGAGGCAGCAGTCCCGGTGGGCCCTGCACTCCCCAGTCTGACCCTGGCTAGGCCTGCCTAAGGGCCTCTTACACAGGCCGATAAGCTGCCAATTGGTCTGTCTGCAGCTTTTATCTGCCAGTTTACGGCCACCTTAAGATCTTTGCATACAAACAGCTGACCAATAAATGCTGACTTGTTGCTATGGGTTACTAGAACTGGCGTAAACCGTGCACCTGTTATTACTTCCCCTCATTGAGTTACAACAGACCTGTCGGCCTCGCAGTTCCCCTGCTGGTTAAACCAGTGTCTGGTATCCCTCAGTTCATCATCTGTTTGCACACGGAGTGACTAAAATAACCTTATTTCAGCCAGTCACAGTGGCCGCATTGTTTGTACTCTCGGGCTGCAGCATTCCAAGTGGAGGAGAATAGCTGCACTGTTAGACAGTTTGTTTTGAGTCGGCAGTCTCACAGGGATCTTACGTTTTCACTCCTGGTATTTGGTTACTTTCAAACACCGATCAGTTTTGCCTTTTCTCACACCAAACACAGCTGGTTCCTTTCAGCATTGGGCTCCTGTACTGACAGAATCCATTCCCATACTGGCCCTGTGCCTGTCCTGGCTCTAGGCATGAATACTCGGCACTGTTCTACAGGTGCACCTTACTCTGTACGCCCAGCAAACAGCTGCACCCTGTCCGTCCTTGCACATTGCCCGGATTTATGGGAAACATACAGAACCACCCTCGCTCTCGTACATACAACTCTTTCTATTAAAAGACTCTCAGGGCCCTGGAAAAAAATGAAAATAAACGGAGTTGCCCAAAGTTATTTTTATCCTGTGCTTGTAATGCGAGTCCTGGTTGTATCTCAGTGTGTTTGAAGGCAATGGAAACTCAAAATTAAAGGGGAACTCCAGCTTTCGAACCAAGGTTTGTAAAAGGTCCCCACACAGAAATCCCCTAATATACCTATTACTGTAATCTGTTTCTTCAAAAGTATAAATAAATACCATTTTATAAGTTGATATCCAGCTGCAAAACAGTTCTTCTCTTTCTGCATCTGAAATCCTTACAGGGGAGGAGGGACTAAAACATTGATGTTACAAATTGTAACAACTTCTCCGCAGCTTACAGACAGCATGCAGGAACTGCATAACCCACAATGCATTGCACTGGGATGTTCCTTTCCTTATTGACATCACGTGTGCAGCAGGGAATTGTGGGATTGGGAGGATGCAGGCTGAGGACAGGCGACTAATGTTAAATTTTATTTGAGTCACAAAGTAGTCAGCCGGATCAGAAGGGGAATAGGGGGGCGGGGCTTAGGGAACTGTTCCAAACCAGATTATTACATTAACCATCATGAAAAGGCTGCATATTTTTAATTGATGTTGCTTGAAATTATGTTTTTTTTTCCCAGCAATTGATTTTAATATGGCTCTAAGGGGTTTATGTAATATAAGACACTAAGTTTGACCAGGAGCAGTAACTCATAGCAACCAATCAGCTGGAAGCGTTTACTGACCATCTTTCTAAAAGCAGTCATCTTATTGGTTGCTATTGATTACGGCTCCTGAGCAAACTTAGTGTCTTATATTACATATGGGAGTTTATGTTTATAACTTGGCCTTGAAAGCCCTACAGAAGATAAAGGTGAAATTAAATTTAAAGGAGAACAGCCCCCACCCCACCACCAACGTTTTAAGCTGATCTTTCTACCCAAACTGCATAGTTACATTTCTTGAACGGTTCCCGGGCCCCCCATAACGTTGCTGAATCTGCAGAGTTGCAGCCGTTGCATTTATCCGTGTCAGATCCGGGTTCTTGTCCCTGGACAGAGATCACTGACCTAGAACATGTTGAGTAAAAGCCAGGATTTGGGTTCTACTGTACATGCTCCTGGTTGGGAATCACCACACAGAAGCCCAAAGATGGCAGCAGGTTTCACTAAGGCAACTGTGCAGCTTTGGGCAGGTAATCTGTTTAAAATGGCCCAGGGTAGAGGGTTTGTTCTCCTTTAAAAAATAAAGGTTAAATAAAAATTGTCAATTGCATATTAATACATAGAGGGTATTTTTGTTTCCTGGTGTTCCTGGCAGAGCTGATTTCAGGACCACGTGCCAAGCACCCCCAGATCTCATCCAGTTTATCCTGCCCCCTGTTAACTCCAGAACAGTCTTATTATAAGCTTTACAGTGAAAACGTAAGAAGGGAATTTAAATAGACTTTCTCCAACTCCTTTAGAAGTAACCCATAGCCACAAGCAGAACATTTACTTCCTATTTTCCCATTGGTTCCAGACCATAAACTTCCCTCCAGCATCATTACCTTCACTTACGACCGGGGATAAATCATCTCAGTGGTGTCACTTACCCTTTAAGAGTTTTCTGGTACAAGTATGGGACCCATTATCCAGAATGCTTGGGACCTAGGGTTTTCCGGATCTTTCTGTAATTTGGATTCCCTACCTAAAGTCTGCTAAAAACAATATCTAAACAGTAATTTAACCCAATAGGCTTGTTCTGCCCCCAATAAGGGGTAATTATATCTTAGTTGGGATCAAGTACAGGTACTGTTTTATTATTACAGAGAAAAGGGAATCATTTAACCATTAAATAAACCCAATAGGGCTGTTCTGCCCCCAATAAGGGGTAATTATATCTTAGTTGGGATCAAGTACAGGTACTGTTTTATTATTACAGAGAAAAGGGAATCATTTAACCATTAAATAAACCCAATAGGGCTGTTCTGCCCCCAATAAGGGGTAATTATATCTTAGTTGGGATCAAATACAGGTACTGTTTTATTATTACAGAGAAAAAGGGAAATCAGTTTTAAAAATTAGAATTATTTGCTTATAATGGAGTCTATGGGAGATGGCCTTTCTGTAATTTGGGACTTTCTGGACAATGGGTTGCCGGATAAGGGATCTCCTACCTGTACAACATTGCTTAAACCCAATAGGGCTGTTCTGCCCCCAATAAGGGGTAATTATATCTTAGTTGGGATCAAGTACAGGTACTGTTTTATTATTACAGAGAAAAAGGAAATAACTTTTAAAATTTTGAATTATTTGATTAAAATGGAGTCTATGGGAGACGGGCTTTCCATAATTCAGAACATTTTGGATAATGGGTTTCCAGATAAGGGGTCTGATACCTGTACTGCTATTGGCTTGTGTAGTAGAAAATTAATTTACTGGCCCATCTTTACCCATTAGGAACAATGGAGGCTACACGGGAGTGGGTCTGTGAGCGCTCAGTGTATTGCTGTGTGTAAATAAGGAATAATAATGATACTGTAAATGCCGCGCTTGATTCCCCCCCCTCTCTCTCTCTTTCAGATTGTGTCTGCCGTTCAGTACTGCCATCAGAAATGCATTGTGCATCGAGATTTAAAGGTAATTATCTCTGTTCAGCTCCAAAGGGGAAGGGATAATCGTGCCGAGCTCTCGCTTATAACAAATATCTGAATTCTTTTAAATGCCCCTCTATAGAATTGCCTGTAATTGTTTTATAGCACAGATGTACTTTTAAAAGGAGGCTGTTGTCCAAACAAAAAGCTTTTATTTGTGCCTGAAAAGTCATTGTCAAGGTTTCTTTAAAGGAATACGGTCATGGGAAAACACGTTTTTTTTTCAAAATGCACCAGTTATGTTAGTTCACCTTTTGATTAACTTTTAGTATGATGCAGACAATAATATTCTGAATTAGTTTATTTTTTATGGTTATTTAGCTTTTTGTTTAGCAGCTCTTGGTATTTAAGAAGCTATTTGGTTGCCAGGTTCTTATTTACCCTAGCAACCAGACAGGGACATGATTAGGAGAGGGCTTGTATAGAAATAAAAGTAGTAATAATATTGTAGCCTCATAAAGCAATAGTCTTTTGGCTGCCGGGGTCAGTGACCCCCCCATTTAAAAGCTGAAGGGTGGCAGAAGAGGAAATTTAAAAATTTAAAGCTAATTAATGATAATAAAAAAACCACTGCAAAGTTGCTAGGGATAGGCCATTCTATTACAAACAAACCCCTATATGTAATAAAAGGCCTTAAATTTGCCCAGGAGTAGTAACCCATAGCAACCAAGATCTGCTTTTAAACAGATGACCAGTACATTTTGCCTGCTGATTGGTTGCTGTGGGTTACTGCTCCTGGGCAAACTGTGTGCCTTTTATTACATAACCCCCTAAAAGTTAACTTAAGAGGTGAACGTCCCCTTTAGAATTTTTAAAATAAGTAGGTTTGGGCATTTTTGTTTTGTAGCTAAAATACCTGCTTCAGCTCCATAGCAACTGATGTCTCCCGTCACCCTAAGTGGGTAATGGGCGTTGTAGGTCATTAGACCCCACCGTGACAACTGCTGCCCTTCTATAGAGAACATTATTGATCATTGACCGGTATTATTGAACATGGCTGGGCAGATGGGAATGTAGGGGGGTCATTATAATAAAGCTGCTTTGCCTTAGGGGGGGGGGCATTTTCTAACCTGTCCAATTTGTCGTTCCTGGACGCAGGCAGAAAACCTGTTGCTCGATGCCGACATGAATATTAAGATAGCAGACTTTGGCTTCAGCAACGAGTTCACCATCGGGAACAAGCTGGACACTTTCTGCGGGAGCCCACCCTACGCTGCCCCCGAGCTGTTTCAGGGGAAGAAGTACGACGGCCCTGAGGTGGACGTGTGGAGTCTGGGGGTCATTCTGTACACGCTAGTGAGCGGCTCATTGCCTTTCGATGGTCAGAACTTAAAGGTAAGGATGCAGTTAGGTGCCAAGCCTATTTAATCATTTCCGCGCTGGCTGTCCCTACTGGATATGATAGCTTAAGTGCTCTCCCTGGGTGGCTTATCTCTTCCCTTAATCTTATTAAAGGGTCATGGAAACCAATTAACCTGCTCACAGGCCAAAGATTTATATAGCGGCGTAATAGAGAGAGAGAAGTGGGTCATACCTATGCAGGGCCGCCTGCAGAAATCACGGGGCCCCTCACAACAACATTTTCTGGGCCCCCCTCCCTCAGGGCTACTCCAATAATGGCCCCTTCCATCAGTGTGCCCTCCAATATATTGGTGCCCAGAGCCCCCCTTACAATGCTGGCCAGTGTGCCCCCCAAAGTTAGGGCCCTGAATTGCCCCCATACATAGGGCCCCCCCTAACTCTATGCCTCCATTAGACAGTGCCCCCAATTGCCCCCATACACAGGGCCCCCCTAACTCTGTGCCCCCATAGACAGTGCCTCCTCCAGGGTCTTCTTCACACCTCTGGTGGCGGCTGCGGCGACTTCAGGCTCCTCCAACGAACTTCCCGAACAACGCCTTCTCACAGACATGTCCTTTTATAAGGTTGCTCCCCGTGCGTACTGACGTCACAAGTATGCACAGGGCACAACCAATCGAATTCAAGTATTAATGACAGGGCCGTGATAGATTAAAGGCCCGGCCCCCATTAAAAGTAAAGATCGCCCGGGCCTGGGACGACTGCCCCCCCCCCCCCCCCCCTTTACCCCCCTGATGGCGGCCCTGTACTTATGTATCTCATTAGGAGCTGCTATACTACTTACCTTTTCTTTGAAGTACATGCCCTACATGGCGCATATGTTGCATTAAAGGGGTGATTCACTTTCATATTAACTTTTAGTATGTTACAGAATGGCCTTTTCCTAGTAACTTTTCAATTGGCCTTCTTTTTTTTTTATTTGCAAAGTTTTTTGCATTATTTGCCTTTCTCTTCTGTTTCCAGCTTTCAAATGGGGGTCACTGACCCTGGCAGCCAAGCCCTATTGCTTTGTCACTTTTCATGACTTACCTTTTCTATGTAGGCCCTCTTCTATTTATAGTCCTGTCTCTCTGTCAAACCACTGCCTGGTTGCTTGGCTAAATTGAACCCTAGCAACCAGAAATTCCAAAGTGGAAAACGGCTGAACAAAAAGCTAAATAAATCAAAAACTACAAATAATAAATAATGCAGACCAATTGCAAATTGTCTCAAAATTGGACCCTCTACATGATACTAAAAGTTAGTTTAAAGGTGAGCAACCTCTGGATGTGATTGCCAGGCTTTTCATTGTGACAAGGCACCTATATATACCCACATAAGGGGCTACAAACACTGATAATTCATAATGACAGTTAAACCATTTTCTGAACCAAACTCAGAATCAGCATTTTTAGGTGGAGGCAGATTTGCCTTTAAGGGCTTGTTTGTTGCTCCAAAGTCAATACCAATATTTTAAGTGCCCTTTCCGTTTTCTACCTGCTGTGTGGGCTGCTATCTGCTAAAGATATAACCCTGCTTACATGTGGTTGTGCAACTACATTGATTTCTGCTACACTAAGATCTCTTTGCTTTTTTTGCACAGGAATTGCGGGAGAGAGTATTAAGAGGAAAATACCGGATTCCATTTTATATGTCCACAGACTGTGAAAACCTGCTAAAGAAGCTGCTTGTGTTAAACCCGGTCAAACGAGGCAGCTTGGAAGTAAGTGTTCTCCTGCTGAATTGTGCTTAGTACAGGGGAATCCCTACGCTGCCATAGTTTTATGGGATCTCTCTGTACAGGCTATGGGCAAACTTAGGGGGCTGTTCCTGCTGAATTGTGCTTAGTACAGGGGAATCCCTATGCTGCCATAGTTTTATGGGATCTCTCTGTACAGGCTATGGGCAAACTTAGGGGGCTGTTCCTGCTGAATTGTGCTTAGGACAGGGGAATCCCTATGCTGCCATAGTTTTATGGGATCTCTCTGTACAGGCTATGGACGGGCAAACTTAGGGGGCTGTTCCTGCTGAATTGTGCTTAGTACAGGGGAATCCCTATGTTGCCATAGTTTTATGGTATCTCTCTGTACAGGCTATGGGCAAACTTAGGGGGCTGTTCCTGCTGAATTGTGCTTAGGACAGGGGAATCCCTATGCTGCCATAGTTTTATGGTATCTCTCTGTACAGGCTATGGACGGGCAAACTTAGGGGGCTGTTCCTGCTGAATTGTGCTTAGTACAGGGGAATCCCTATGTTGCCATAGTTTTATGGTATCTCTCTGTACAGGCTATGAGCAAACTTAGGGGGCTGTTCCTGCTGAATTGTGCTTAGTACAGGGGAATCCCTATGTTGCCATAGTTTTATGGTATCTCTCTGTACAGGCTATGAGCAAACTTAGGGGGCTGTTCCTGCTGCATTATGCTTAGTACAGGGGAATCCCTATGTTGCCATAGTTTTATGGTATCTCTCTGTACAGACTATGAGCAAACTTAGGGGGCTGTTCCTGCTGAATTGTGCTTAGTACAGGGGAATCCCTATGCTGCCATCGTTTTATGGGATCTCTCTGTACAGGCTATGAGCAAACTTTGTACTTAGTACATGTTAATACTTATGCTAGCATAGTACTGTGCATGGGTAATGGAAAATAATGCAGGTGTTTATACGGTAAGGTGTTCCTTGAGTCTCACCAAAGTGACTCTGGATACAAAAAGAACCACTTGAATGGAAGGTTCCTGTTGCGCTGACTACTGCTGAACTCGTTTCAGTGGTACATGTAGTCAGTACCAGCAGTGCAGGGACAGATGCTGCTTTCACCCGATAACTAAATTATTTTGTTTTTGTCATTTCCTCTTTATCAGTTCTTTAATGAATTTTATTGAATTCCCCAGCAAATCATGAAGGACCGATGGATGAACGTTGGCTATGAAGATGAAGAGCTAAAGCCGTATACCGAGCCCGAACCCGATTTTAATGATACCAAGCGAATAGGTAATCCACAACTAAATGTGCCTTGCCCTAATTGTTTTAATGTAGCACGGTTCCGCTTTGCCTTTATACCACTAATCCATACAGTGGTGCCCTGAGTGTGAGCTCTTGTGTTTGCAGCTGTGTTTTCTCTCCCTAGATATCATGGTGACAATGGGATTCTCAAGAGAAGAGATTAACAACGCCGTAGTAAATCAGAAATATGATGAAGTCATGGCCACCTACTTACTTCTGGGTAGAAAGCCTCCTGAGGTATGGGATTGACTAGTCTTCTGTGTATGTTTGCAGTAACCATCAGTCCTTATTGAACAGTCAGGCTCTTTGCTAATCAAAAGGATGGGATTTGTTGCTGCAACTGAATTCGACATTCTAAGGGTGAAGACACACGCAGCTACTTGAGGCTACTAAAATAGACAGTGCTGATCATTAACTGATAATTGTGTCTATGTGTGTTTTAGCAGAGGCAATTCTCAGTATTGTCTATGGCATGGTATGTTCTGGCGTTTAGTAGCCATGACAAGTAGCTGCTACTAAGTAGCTCTGTGTGTTTTCACCCTAAGGGCTCTGGCACACGGAGAGATTAGTCGCCCGCGACAAAACTCCCTGTTCTTCTTTTCCATTTAGCTTTTATCTTTCCTTTATATCCTCTTTTGTTGTTTTACCCAACCACTTCTTACTGTACCACTTCTCTGCCTTCTATTTCTCTAGTTTTATTTTGGGGCCCTTAATTATTACTGAAGCTGGCCATATACTTTACGATTACAATCTTTTAGTTATCGTAGGACCAAGCTTATCATCCTGAAACAATTTGTTTAAAAGTACAATTTGTCCATCAACAAAAATGACTATTTCAAGCGATATTGACTAGTTGAAGCTGGAAAACCTACCTGATTGGTCCTGCAAACAGTTGGGCAATGGGCAAATGTCGTTGCTAAGGACAAAAATTTTCAAAGCTGCTCGATGGATTTTCTGACTGATGTTGTATGACAAATCACTAGATTTACGATCATTCGGTGCCCACTAACCTTCCGATAACTTTACGGATTTGTCGGATCGCACTGAAATTCGTCATTAGGGGAGAAAAATCTTAACATGTATGGCCACATTTAGACTTGTCTGAATAGGGGGATATACCAAAGTCCTTGTTGGCTAGTCTGACCCACCTTGACTGCTTTCTTTCAGTTCAGTTAAGGGACAAGGAAAGCCAACAGTAGTGGGATATTTTTTGTAAGCCACTCCCTTTGTGACCCCAGTTGATTACTTTTTTTGACAGCCCTCGCCCCTCTCCAGGGTGACAGAAAATGTGCCATTCAGCACAGCACCATGCTAGCAGTTCAGGTACTCTAGGGAATTACCGGTCTGGACTGTGCACATTAGTATTACGCAGGCATGGGACTCCCCTAGTCCTTCTGTAGTTCCATTCTGCCCCACAAGGGGGCAACTGGGACATTAATCTAATGACCCAGGATGGCACAGCTTAAAGGGGATGTTCACCTTGAAATTAACATTGAATATGATGTGGTCAGTGCTATTCTGAGACAATTTGCAGTTTTCATTTATTTATTTTTTTAATGTTATTTAGCTTTTTGTTCAGCAACTTTCCAGTTTGGATTTCAGTAGCCATCTGGTTGCTAGGGTCCAGTTGACCCTAACAACTAGGCAACAGTTTTACTTAGAGACAGGAGGATGAATAGTAGAGGGCCTGAATACAAAGATAACTAATAAGAAGCAGCAATAACAATACAATTGTAGCCTCACAGAGCAATAGTGCCAGGGTCAGTCACCGCCATTTGAAAGCTGGAAAGCCATTCATTTTAAAGCCATAAAAAATGAAGACCAATTGAAAAGTTGGCTATTTTATAACATAGTTAACATAAAGGTGAACTACCCCTTTAAAGCAAAGCTGAACAGGAATTGATGTACTTCGGTGTTAAAAATTCTCCTTGATTTTGTACATGTTTTATAGGCCTTATTCAGCTTTGTCTCTTGCAGTCAATTCCTTACAATGACTCTCTCTCTTGCAGTTTGAGGGAACCGAGTCTCTATCCAGTAGCAACCTCTGTCCACGATCCCGGCCGAGCAGCGACTTAAACAACAGCTCAGTGCCATCGCCGGCACACATGAAGGTGCAGAGGAGCATATCCGCCAATCAGAAGCAAAGAAGGTTCAGTGATCATGGTACGGACCCGCGTGTTCTTAAATTGTGCATTTAATGTGTTATCCCAGTCTTTCAGCTGTTGGAAGTGCATTCACTAAACTTTGTTTGGTAGTGGGGATGCCAATAGCTGAATGCACCTCAACACAACAGCACAATATGCCAACCATAGAGTGGTAATTCAGCTGCTATGTCTATGGAGATTGCCTTAGTGACTTTTCCCCCTTTAACCTCATATTGTATTTATATTTTCGTCATTTAACAGCCGGACCATCGATCCCTCCTTCTGTTTCGTATACAAAACGAGGGCAAGCAAACAGTGTTGAAAGCGAACAGAAGGAAGACTGGGACAAAAACGGGTCACGTAAACTTAGCAGCACTATGGTCAACTCCAAGGGAGAAGTGGTAGCTAGCCCCCTGGCAGGGCCAGAGAGAAAAAAGTCTTCAGCCGGAACAAGTGTAAGTATATTATGTTGCCGAGTGTTTCTGTCACACAAAATAATCTGCACTATATTCTTATATTTGTGCCTCTGTGATGCCAAAGTGTCAAAGAGACAAAAATAGTGGCTCAGTGTTGAATAGAATATGGGGATTATGTAATAAAAGTTTCCCCAGGAGCAGTAACTCATAGCAACAAATCAGCAGGTAGCATTTACTGGTCACCTGTTTCAAAGCAAACGTCTTATTGGTTGCTATGGTTTACTGCTCCTGGGCAAATTTAGTGCCTTTTTATTTCATATGGGGGTATGTGTTATTTTATGTTCTCTCTGACCGCCAGAATTCTGTGCTTAAGGCACCAGTTTCGTTTGTTCTTTAGGAGACTTTCCCCTTTAATATGTGCTTTCTAACCATTTGTACATCAGTATTCATTTTTTGCCTTTCTCATTTTGTTTTCAGAATAGCTTGTTTCCCGGCAGTGGGATGACCAGAAGAAACACTTACGTATGTGAACGCACTACTGATAGACTGACTGCTGTACAAAACGGAAAGGACAGCAGGTATTTGTTCCTGAGCTTTTGTAGCGGAGAACCTCGCCTTTTAGTAGAACAAAATAAAACATGAAACCTTGTGCACAATATGACCTGTTTTTCCCTTTGGTGTTTTGCCCTTGAGGTTAGTAGTGACGGTCCCTGTACTAGGGGCATGCAGGAGAGGCATATGCCTGGGGCACAATAGTGGGGGGGGGGGGGGGGTAAGCATTATACCTCTTTTGTAGCCTACACCTAGTCTGGCTGTTGTGGCAGCATGTGCTTGGATGCCTGGCTAGCTTGGCCCTGTACTGAGTAGCCGGGCATTAAGTAGGGGGGGGGATCTGCTTTGCTGTAGTTGTGCTTGAGTTTGTACACACTTTTATAGCAACCAGATAGGGGGGTCTTATCAAGCAAGCAAAAAAAAAAACCTTTTAGAATTCTAGTCTACAGCCGCCCAAATAGATGCTCACTGGCTAAATGTAGCCTTCCAAGAGATTTTATGGCCAATGTTCTGTCCATGCTTGTTTATAATAATCTGCCCCTCAAACAGTACTACATTGGTAATTTGGCCCAATGCTAGGTGCTGCTGGTCTAGACTATTTCTGTCAACTTATTATATGTTGTGGTACCATAAGAATCAGAGGTGGCATAGAGCCACTTTCTGTATGATAAGAATAACTTGGAGTGAAGTATTAGACCCAGGGTCCTTCTCTTCCACGTAGGTCTATTAACTGAAATAACAGGCTGCATATCCAGCACTTTTGTCCACTGGAAACCAATGTGCAGTAATGCGTTACTTCCTTTTTAAAGTCTAAGCTCATTTTTTTTTTTACCCTGCATTTAGTTGTTTCCGCCAAACACATACTATCCAAAAACGGCATTTGCAGCAATGAACGTTTGTGACCAGTCTGGCTGTTTTATAACCCCTTCCCTCACCCACACCCCCTCCACTTTGACCAACGTTTACTTTCTCTCTGAGATGCCCTTGACATTAGCGTTTTTGTCTTCTTTTAAATAAAAGGACTGAGCTGTCAATGAAATTATTTTTTTTTATGATACAATCATATAGCATGAATTGCATCTGAAAATAGCACTAATTGCCCGATGAGTCAGATGTAATAATACATCTTTTGTGCAGGTTAATAATAGGTTTGTTTAATAAGAACATAGAAATCCAATTTAATTTATATAGAAAGGGAAAAAAAAAAGATTTTCACCATCTATAATGTACATTGAACAAATAGGATTTTTGTTGAAGAAAGTCGCTATTTAAGACTTTTAAACGATTTTCATAAAAACCACTTTGGTCCAGAATGATGAACCCTTTGTTGGGGCAGAAAAGCAGCGAAAACACTGTTGTTTCTATTGCTCTCTGAGCCGCGTGTCTTCTGCAGTTGGTTGGTCCGTGGGCTCTGTGAAAAAGGAATTTTGTGCGGTTGATAGTCTGTTCTGTGACTCTCTCTGTTATCTGTAAGTGGAACATTCTGCAGTTAGCACATCTGGGTTCCTTGACTATCTGGTGAAGGAAATCTCATAGAACAATTGGTTCCATGACTATATTAGGGTAGAACTTTCTGCAGTAAGCACAGCTGGTTCCATATTTATCTGGCAATGGAATATTCTGTCATTAGCAAAGCTGGTTCCATGACTATATTAGGGTAGAACTTTCTGCAGTATGCACAGCTGGTTCCATATTTATCTGGCGATGGAACATTCTGCCATTAGCAAAGCTGGTTCCATGACTATCTTAGGGTAGAACTTTCTGCAGTAAGCACAGCTGGTTCCATATTTATCTGGCGATGGAACATTCTGCCATTAGCAAAGCTGGTTCCATAACTATCTGGGGATAGAACTTTCTGCAGTAATCACAGCTGGTTCCATATTTATCTGGCAATGGAATATTCTGCCATTAGCAAAGCTGGTTCCATGACTATCTTAGGGTAGAACTTTCTGCACTAAGCACAGCTGGTTCCATATTTATCTGGCGATGGAACATTCTGCCATTAGCAAAGCTGGTTCCATAACTATCTGGGGATAGAACTTTCTGCAGTAATCACAGTTGGTTCCATATTTATCTGGCAATGGAATATTCTGCCATTAGCAAAGCTGGTTCCATGACTATCTTAGGGTAGAACTTTCTGCAGTAATCACAGCTGGTTCCATATTTATCTGACAATGGAATATTCTGCCATTAGCAAAGCTGGTTCCATAACTATCTGGGGATAGAACTTTCTGCAGTAATCACAGTTGGTTCCATATTTATCTGGCAATGGAATATTCTGTCATTAGCAAAGCTGGTTCCATGACTATCTTAGGGTAGAACTTTCTGCAGTAAGCACAGCTGGTTCCATATTTATCTGACAATGGAATATTCTGCCATTAGCAAAGCTGGTTCCATGACTATCTTAGGGTAGAACCATGGCTATCTGGGGAAAGAACTTTTAGCAGTAATCAAATCTTGTTGCCTGGAACTGTGTGGTTGAACTTTGTGCAGTTAAAACAAATGATTTCCTGGCTGCCTGGGGTTGGGTCTGTTCTGTGCTGTTTAGCCACATTTATAGTTCTCACTGAAATTAGAAACTGTAATTTTCTTTTTTTCAAAACATAATTAAATGGCATATTTAGCATCACTGTCATATTTATGTTTTCCAGCCTCACTGAAATGTCTGCAGGGAGCACAACTTCTACAGCATCTGCGGTACCCTCAGCCCGACCCCGCCACCAGAAGTCCATGTCTGCTTCAGGCCACCCCATTAAAGTCACTTTGCCTACAATCAAAGATGGTACTGAAGGTTTCCGGCCAAGGTACTTATCAACTTAACTCTGGATAGCCAAAGCAGTATATAAAGAAAGATATAAAAGTATAAATGAGGCAGAACTATTTTTAGACAGCAAACGTGACTGGGTTCTTCGTTATTGCAGGCATTTTCCAAAGGAAAATATTAGAAAGCACATTTTGACCACTAGATGGCGAAATGCTAATGGAATAGGCAATACTGTCGAAATACTCTTCGCTCTCTAGATGTTGCCCATTTCTTCTAATCCAAATCCATGTAGAGATGTAGAAATATATGTCTGTTGGCATTTGTCAGAGTGACTGCATTGGTTGGGAGGTTTATATTATAGGGAGGGGTTCAATATTAAAGCAGATTTGGAAAGCGAATTTAAGTACTGATAAATACTGCATGCTCTTGCAAGTGTTAAAATCCAATGATTAGATCAATTAGATTACTAGGCCTTGCTTCTCTCAATGCAAATATAAAAGTATTATTGTCATTTTAAAGATCTGATTTAATGTAAGAATATTGGAGTTTACCGTTGCGCCTGTTTGATTAAACAGTACTGGGACTCAGAGGGTGCCAGCCACGTCCCCATCCGCACACAGTATTAGCGCCACTACACCGGATCGGACACGCTTCCCTCGTGGAAGTACCAGCCGGAGCACTTTCCATGGAGAGCAGCTCAGGGATCGACGCACAGCCACTTACAATGGCCCGCCGGCATCGCCGGCCCACGAGACCACCCAGTTCTCTCACAGTAGAAGGGGAACCTCCACCGGAATTATCAGCAAGATCACCTCAAAGTTCGCACGCAGGTAAGTGAAATTGTCAAGTCAACAGCAGGCATGGCAAAAAGTCCCCCGAAATAGGTATTATAGGTATAATAAACAGCATATCTGCCCCTCAGCACTGGGCAACCTATCTAGGGGGTTGTTTCTTGGTTTCTCCTTTATTTTGCAGTAACCCAGTAGCGTATTGGTTGAAAACTAATAAAATTAGACAAATCATATGCAGTCATTAAGCTGCTTATGTTCTGTGACCAGATTATAGACCGCTTGGGATGCAGACCTATACTGGTATGGGTTTCGTTATTCAGAAACCTGTTATCCAAAAAGTTCAGAATTACAGGAAGACCATCTCCTATAAACTCCATTATAAGCAAATATTTCTAATTTTTTTTCATTTCCTTTTTCTCTGTAATAATAAAACAGTACCTGTACTTGATCCCAACTAAGATATAATTACCCCTTATTGGGAGCAGAACAGCCCTATTGGGTTTATTTAATGGTTAAATGATTCCCTTTTCTCTGTAATAATAAAACAGTACCTGTACTTGATCCCAACTAAGATATAATTACCCCTTATTGGGGCAGAACAGCCCTATTGGGTTTATTTAATGGTTAAATGATTCCCTTTTCTCTGTAATAATAAAACAGTACCTGTACTTGATCCCAACTAAGATATAATTACCCCTTATTGGGGGCAGAACAGCCCTATTGGGTTTATTTCATGGTTAAATGATTCCCTTTTCTCTGTAATAATAAAGCAGTACCTGTACTTGATCCCAACTAAGATATAATTACCCCTTATTGGGGGCAGAACAGCCCTATTGGGTTTATTTAATGGTTAAATGATTCCCTTTTCTCTGTAATAATAAAACAGTACCTGTACTTGATCCCAACTAAGATATAATTACCCCTTATTGGGGGCAGAACAGCCCTATTGGGTTTATTTAATGGTTAAATGATTCCCTTTTCTCTGTAATAATAAAACAGTACCTGTACTTGATCCCAACTAAGATATAATTACCCCTTATTGGGGCAGAACAGTCCTATTGGGTTTATTTAATGGTTAAATGATTCCCTTTTCTCTGTAATAATAAAACAGTACCTGTACTTGATCCCAACTAAGATATAATTACCCCTTATTGGGGGCAGAACAGCCCTATTGGGTTTATTTAATGGTTAAATGATTCCCTTTTCTCTGTAATAATAAAACAGTACCTGTACTTCATGGCAACTAAGATATAATTAATCCTTGCAGAAAGCAAAACAATCCCATTAATGTTTAAATAATCTTTTTTAGTCCCAAGCATTTTGGATAACCTACCGTACCTGTATACATAAATAAATAAATATACATAAATAAATAAATATACATAATCCTATAAGAAGGACTCTTTATTCACTGTGCGATCCAAATAAATGTATATACACAGTTGGATTATTTTTATTGGTCTTTTACTTTCCTAGTGTCTTCATTTCATTCTGTCCTTCATTCCTGTACTTGTGCAATCACCCATCTTTTTCGCCATCAGTTTCCATTTCATAGATACTCATCTGATTGAGGAATCTCTACATCGCAGCCATTTTTTCATTTATAAATAACCTTGTTGCTCTCATTTAGGGCTTACCCAGTCCCTACCTTTCTGACCAGATATGCAGTTACTTAAATAGAATCCCGATTTCATTTCCCAGTGTTCCTTATCTTTAAAAGTATTTGGGGTTCATTTATGCCTTGTAACACAATTAAAGAATAACTAAAGCTTAAAAAGGAATATAACTATTTTTTAACCTTAAACTACTTTACTAGCCCAGAGGCTCAGCAGCCCTAAAACAGTAATGATCCAGGCCATCACAGTTGTTTACAGTATTTCCCCATCTTGGATCTTGTTCGGTCATCTTTTGTGTGTCAGTGGCACCGCACATGCTCAGTGGGCTCTGGGCTGCTGCTGAGAAGCTAAGCTTAGGGGAAATCGTCAAACAGAAAATTGTCATAGAAGCTAATACTGCAAGGTTGCACATTTATGAGCTGCCATGTAATGGTAAAATGAATTAATTACTTTTTAGCCTTGTATTGTATAGATATTCCCCGCTAAAGGCCTGTGGGGGCTCTGGGCTGGGCAGGCTTTTGGGCTGTAAGCCTGCATTCTTCATTGCATAAACTGCTGGGTGAAAGCTGCTATTTGTTTTAGGACAACATGATTGCGCTGGCGAACAAAGGGGATATATGCAGTACAAATTATGCCGTTTGGGTGGGGGAAATGTGCCCAAAATGAAAATGTAGGCTTTACATGTCCGTTAAGCTGACCAATAGAAATATTCCATCAGACAGATGAGCTCTCAATACAACACGATTGCAGGATTCTCTGTTAAAATGGCCCCCCACTTGCCATACCTTGTTTTTTTTACTTCTAAATCTGTACTTAAAAGTAAATTGGTATTTGTCACTTGTCATTGAATCTGAACCTTAACTTTGTTTTGAGGGATCCAAGCGAAGGGGAAGCCAGTGGGAGAACGGATCCGTCCAGGTGAGGCGCTGTTACTCCGCTGCACTGCTGTGCCTGACTCCGACTCTTCTGTTTTTCATGGCAGCATAACTCTGGCTTTTCTATGTGTGTGATGCTTTTTATTTCCGCACCCCACTGTATAGAATCCTAGATACATTTCCTGCGCACACCCAGCCATAGCAACAGTCTCTGCTTTGCATACAACTGATCACATTCTGACATTGTTGCTAATATTATGCCTGTTTTACTATCACAATGGGCAGCCTCCTGCATTGCAGCTACTGCAAAACTTTATTTCAAAAACAGCTCAGATCAGACCTTCCTGCCCATACAATAACCTTATCTATTGAAGTCAATACAATAACGGAGTGATGTCACAATAGTGCCCTAAAGTACAATTATTTACTATATAGCAATATTCAGTACATTTGGCCAAGCTCTTTCTTACACATATATTAACCAGGGTTCTAATAGCTTTCAGAACTTGGGACAGTTGGGATATTGCACAACATTTATATTAAAAGGTTAAAACACTGGTGGGGGTGTCAATGTGCATCACCCAGTGAGGCAAATAATTAACCTCGTGGCCCAGGTACGGGGTAAAAAGAGTAAAGGACAGGAGGTACAATAGATAGCTTCAAGAAGGGGTTAAATGGCTGTTTAGCAAGTGAGGGAATAGAGGGTTATGGGAGATAGCTCTTACTACAAGTTGATCCAGGGACTGGTCCAATTGCCATCTTGGAGTCAGGAAGGAATTTTTTCCCTCTGGGGCAAATTAGAGAGGCTTCAGATGGGGTTTTTCACCTTCCTCTGGATCAACTGGCAGTTAGACAGGTTATATATAAGCATTAAGGTTGAACTTGATGGACGTGTGTCTTATTTCAACCTAACTTACTATGATGGCAATAGGAACACCAACCTGATAGGGTGCTAGGCAGAATACCAAGGTTGAGTGTTAGGCTAATTCCCCAAGGGGGCTAATTCTGCAGGCCAAGAATCAGCGTCTTCGCTGACATTAGCCTTCTTGTTTGCTGGCACCCGGATCCAATGTGTCGGCCTACATTCCGGTACATCCTCAGATATTGGCGATCAAGCACAAGAGTTTGCTTTTCAGAGCGGATATCGCACATTTGCTCTGAGTGCAGGCAAAGAAAAAGGCTGATGCGGTTTAATACAAGCCGAGATAGCCCCCATGTGGCATTAGCCTCAGTGGTGGCATGCAGCTAGAACCATTGCCCTTTAATGGCTAATACTTCTGTTACTCCCTGGCTCGGTTCATCACGGCCTCTTGGCATTCACTGCTAATGGAACATTGCCCGGTGTCATAATTGCCTTAGGTCATGTAAAGCGAGAGGCACGTATTGTGTTGCTTTCATGCTTCCCTGTATGATAATGCACCGAGATGGACTGTTTAGTGGCTGAATTACAACGTGAATAATAAAATCACAACTCTATAAAACTGAGAGCAGCTACTGGGCAGATTTCCACCCTGCGTTGTTTAATGATACATTTCCCATTAGCAAGCTACTGACACGGAATCAACATCACGCTTATCTTCCATTTCCTCTCTGCATTGTGACCCTAATGTGCTGCCTGTGCTTCTATGCTGTGCTTGTATATATAATGGCTTCTTGTCTGATTCTATATTGGCTAGGGGCATTGCTTGGCTTTGTGTGTAACCAGTGGGTACACCCAGTTCATATGGTGTGGGAATGCTTTGTACCCTTTGGGTAGGTGGGTATCTGTGGCATGATGTATAATACTCATTGTGCAATCAAAAACATGAATATACTCCCCTTACAAAGGAATGAGGTGTAAAGGGGTCGTTTAGATTCCTCACCCCATGGTTGGTAAGGTTAAAACAAATATTAGCCTAGATAATGTCCAATCCCCAACCCACAATAGTACAGTACAGTATAACAAACATACCACGATCCTATCCCTTCATGAAGGGTAATGGCTCTCATAGCGTTTTTTAATGGAGAGGTATTGGGGGTTTTAAAGAGGCAGTTCACCTTTACATTAACTTTTAATATGTTACAGAACGTCCTATTACTAGCAATTTTGCTATTGGTTTTTACTATTCTTTATAGTTTTTGAGTTATTTGCCTTCTACCTCTTTCCAGCTTTCCAATTGGGGTCACTGACCCCAGCGGCCAAAATACATTACTCTATGAGGCTACAATTTTATTGTTATTGTTACTTTTATTACTTATCTACCTATTCAGTCTTTCTGCTATACTTATTCCAGTCTCTTATTTAAACCACTGCCTGGTTGCAAGGGAAAATAATACCCTAGCAACCAGATAGGTGCTGAAATACCAAACTGGAGAGCTGCTGAACATAAAACCTAAATAACTGAATAAACATACACAATTAAAAATGAAGCCCAATTGCAATACAGTTACACTATCTGCATCATACTAAAAGTTAAAAGAAAGGCAAACTACCTCTTTAAACAAAGTTATCTGTGCCGTAGGCCTTACTCTTTCTTTTTTGGTATTTTGCACCAACTGTACTTCTCATACTCCATCTTCTTACCTGAAGTTCTCTACCTCTAACGCAAGTGCTATTTTACTCCCACATACCCCTTGTTGAGAGATTAAGTGACCATCTCTCCTATCTGTGATTCCGATACTAGAGAGAGTATTACCTGGCTCTCATGATACTACTACTGTGAGAGTACCTCTGTCGATACTCCTATAAACATACACTGACCTCTCAGGGGAATCTGATATCATTGGGTTATTTCACAGGGCACTTATCATCAGCTGAAATCAAGTAGATACATGGATTGCGACAGTGGATAGCATGGAACAACACAATAGACTTGGGGGCTTTGAAGTGTGAGCACAGCTTTATAAAGTGGTCTTAGGGTGACGGCACAATGGCAGATTTTCATTATCCAGACCCATCGGCGGGCTATTGTTTTAATACATAGACGTGCCACAACCTTTTTATGGCAAGCCGGTCAACCCATGCACATGTAAATGGGGGTCATTGACCAAAATGCCGGCTTGACTGGATACACAATTCCACAGCCTTCTCCATGGCCTCATTTCACTTACCAACTTGGGGTTCTTCTCCCGAAGTCCATTATTATTTTTTTACATTGTCCGCTGGAATTATAATTCCCTCATTAGTTCAGTGAAGAGGCAACAACCTCTCTCCATGATGCTCAACATTCTCATCATCACATTTTCCATTTTTTCTCTCATCCCATCTTCCCATCCTTGTAGAACCAATACAATTTACTTTCAGTTTAGGCAAAGCCAATGATTAACTTAAAGCTCCACATGCAGTCCTGGGTGCTGGAAGCAGCGTCACATATATAGTCTTCTCCACTTGGTGGCAAAATGTTGATAAAAAGCAGGTTTTTAGATCTATTTCTGATTCTCCTGATTTCCTTTCCAGGAGCACCTCAGGTGAGCCAAAGGAGCGGGAAAGGGAAGATGCAAAGGACTCAAAGCCACGATCTTTACGCTTCACCTGGAGCATGAAGACCACCAGCTCTATGGACCCCAACGACATGATGAGGGAGATCCGCAAAGTGCTGGATGCCAACAATTGTGACTACGAGCAGAAGGAGCGCTTCCTTCTCTTCTGTGTCCACGGGGATGCCCGACAAGACAGCCTTGTACAGTGGGAAATGGAGGTGTGCAAGCTGCCTCGCCTGTCCCTCAATGGTGTGCGCTTCAAGAGGATATCTGGGACATCTATCGCCTTCAAGAACATTGCGTCCAAAATTGCTAATGAGCTAAAACTGTGAATTTGATCCCTCAACGGGTAACGGTCAGAGTGACGTCCAGTGTCTGAGTGTACTGCTGAGCCCCGTAGGCTTGTCGTGGCACATTTGGGCATCTGAACCAGTAAAGGGCATTATTACTCCGGGCACGCGAGCCTTCCTCTTACACAAAATGCCCTTACTGCAATAAGGTTATACATAGCTATGATGAATTGTACAATCTGAAATCAAGCACCACTTCTGCATTAGTCAACCGTCTGTGTCATGTACAGGTGATGATCTAGAACATTCTGTTCTCAGTCGATGTTCATAGAATTGTATAATAGACGACTGATTGCTCAGACGAAGCAGATCTTGTATAGCTGGGTTTAGTAGTTTTACTGTACAGAGATCTACGTTCAGTGTTTTTGTTCCGGATTCTGGATGACGGCGTTCTTCCTTATTGTTTAACGAGAGGATGATTTATTTTTACTTTTTTTTTTTTTCAGTTTTGTAACGTTTCAATATGGCCATTATTTAACAAAAAAAACAAATCCACAGCTATCGTATAAGGGTTTGAAACCAAACCATGACTGTTTCACATTTTGGGTGATCTATCCACTGTTCCAGAGCAGGGCAGAGTTAGGCGCAGAGAACCTGTGATACATGTGATGAGCCTTTAGTGAAGATTATCTTTTGCTTGTTGTGCTATTTGTTCCGGACAGTGTTTAAGAATGGAAAAACGTTTACAGTAAGGATGACGATTTTATTTCAGTTGCCCCGGGGCATCATTCTCCATTCTTTTCCAGATACGATTCTGGGAGTTGAGCTGCACAATCACGTAGGTCGATAACATTGGTAACTCTGGGTTTACATTGCTAAAAAAATGTGTAGCTTCCCCCTAAGCGAGCGCCCCCAGAGTAACGCATAGGAGACCTCTAGCTCTGGCATGGCTTAATAACACCTTGTATATATTCTTTTTTTAAAAGAAAAATGTGAAGGAAGGGCATCGCTGCCAGCTGTAGCATCTTCATCACGCAGATCCCAGGCATCCGATTCGCCATCAGAGATGGTGCAGCCATAGACGGAAGCATAAGCCGTGGCGCTAGCGGGGAAGCATTTATTCAGTGTTAAATAGTACATGTGGCATCAGTGCCAGAGGGCCGCCATTTTGTTTATGATCAACGTCTAACATTGCATGGGCTGAAACGTGTGAGATGGTCAGAAAGCCTTTATTCTTATTATTTTTTTTTATTTTTTTTTTACCACCCTACACTCCTAAGAGAGATATCTCCGTGCACCTAGCGCCTCATTTTCTTGCTTTACCGCCCCTTAAAGGTACACTTTTATCCTAAATAAAAAAAAAAAATGTAATTTGTTCCTCAAAACCATAGGAGACCTGGAAGTGGCATAAAAAAAATGATTTTCCTATAGTCGCCTTTCTGCTTTCATCATAAAAATGAGAATGGGGGGATGCTAGGGAAACGCTAAAAGCTAATCTCCATTGTCAGCCGGGAAGGCGTGGTTAAAAGGCCTCAGCCAATAGCCTGTGTTTTAATAGACAGGGGCTGGAAGTGATCCCCAGGTCCCGAAGAAAAATGATGATGATGACTGATGAAAATGTTTTATTCCATCACTATTGGGGGTACAGATATGTAGGGAGGAGTAAATGAAGTGCTTGATCTGAAGAGCACACTAAACCTAAAACACTTAAGGGCACAGAATTTTAAAGGGGAACTTCACCCAAACACGTACGGTAAGCTTCTTGAAAAGAAAACATAATTTCAAGCAACTTTTCAATATACATCGGTTAGACAATATGCAGCCTTTTCTTGATGTTTAATGTAATAGTCTGGTTTGGAACAGTTCCCTAAGCCCCGCCCCCTGTTCCCCTGCGGATCTGGCTGGCTACTTTGTGACTCAAATAAAATGTGACAGTAGCCGCCTGTCCTCAGCCTGCATCCTCCCAATCCCACAATTCCCTGCTGCACACGTGATGTCAATAAGGAAAGGAACATCCCAGTGCAATGCATTGTGGGTTATGTAGTTCCTGCACGCTGTCCGTAAGCTGTGGAAAAGTTGTTACAATTTGTAACATCAGTGTTTTAGTCCCTCCTCCCCTGCCAGGATTTCAAATGATGCAGAAAGAGAAGAACAGTTTTGCAGCTGGATTTCAGCATATAAAATGGTATTTATTCCTACGTTTTGAAGGAACAGATTACAGTGATAGAGGAGGGTGACATTTTTGTTTGTGGAGGCTACAACTAGAGGCCTTCTCATTGGAGAACTGCTAATGTAATATGGATATATAGTATTGTCCCTAAATCTTTAATATTCTTGGCCCATGTTGGACTTTTTTTTATTTCCATCTTTCCCTCCAGTCGCAACTTTTGGTAAGGACCCCCTCATGGCTCATAACAAGGCTACAGATATAGGGAAAAAACATTGATTTATCAACCGTTGTGCAGTGGTAGGACTTTGCTAGTGAGTTTTCGCCCCCTATTCTCAAACTAGTTGTCCCTCAAGCATGGATTCCATTGGAGCAAATAGACTTTCTCCCTAAATCAACCCCTGAACTGGCATTTACTCTGAGCCCAGTGCCACTTTTCCAGGTTTCATGCCCCCAACCCACTCTGGCATTCACTGCTATTAACATCAGGGGTATATTTGTAGTGCAAGGGTAGTGACATAAGCCCTAATGCACCCATTTAGCCATAGCCTGTGTATGTAATTGCCCTAATAGACCTAATAAGCTCCTCACAATAAGAGTTAATTTGTCCTTAAGTATTATTTATATATATATATATATATATATATATATATATATATATATATATATATATATATATATATATATATATAATAAGCAAGATAATGAATATCCTATAAATTAAAACCTTATAAACAGCTCTTAATGATGTCATTTCTTTTATAGGGCAAATTAGCTGATACCCATTTGAGATGTTAAAGTGGTTGGTCTTCATTTTTTTATTTGTGGTTTCTTAATTATTTTACCCTTTGTTTAGCAGCTCTCCATTTTAAAATGTCAGCAGTTATCTGGTTGCTAGGGTTTGAATTGCCGTAGCAACCTAGGATTGGTTTGAATAAGAGACAGATATATTTATAGGGGATTTGAATAGAAAGATAAGTACAGGGATGGGATCCCTTAATCCTTATTGGGGGAAAAACAATCATATTGAGTTTAAACCGCTTTTAACTCCTTTTTTTGTATGGAGATACAAATTACGGAAAGACCCCTTATTCAGAAATCCCCAGGTCCCGAGCATTCTGGAGAACAGGTCCCGTACCTATAATAAAATATAACAGAGAACAATGGGGTTTTTTTGGCTGCCGGGGTCAGTGACCCCCCATTTGAAAACTGGAAAGATGCAGAAGAAGGCACATCATTCAAAAACTATAACAAATAAATAATGAAGACCAATTGAAAAGTTGCTTAGAATTGGCCATTCTATAACATACTAAAAGTTAACTTTAAGATGAACCACCCCTGCAGTTCATTCTCAAACTAATCACTATGTATGAAAAATGTGGGCACTCTAGCTCACTAATATACATGGAGATTAAAGAATCCACTTTTTCGGATTCGGCCGATCCCCTGAATCCTTCGTAAAGAATTCGCCTGAATCTGAATCCTAATTAGCCATGACTATCCTGAAAATGATTTTCCTTAGTGATGTCATCAGTTATTATCGGTGCTTAGTGATGTCATTGGCTACAAGGGAAACCTTTTTGTTGATGGCGACCAAACGCCCGCTACTAACTTCCATTTCTAAGCAACGCTGGCAGGAAGTCGAACAGTCGACCCGGTGATGTGGCTTTGTTTATGGGCCCCATAGCAGATTCACTTTAGGGCCCCATAGCTGATTCACTTTAGGGCCCCAAAACGTTGGTAAATTGACCTATTGTACCAAGATATAGTGAATTTGCTCTTTAATTAGGGCCCCTCTACACTTCTGGGCCCCTGAGATTGCTTCCCCTGAGTCAAACAGAAAACCATATTCTCCATGCAAGCAGAAAGCGACTATAACATGCCGTATGGTACATTCAACATTGGGTTTTCAGGCGTAAATAAGAGTTCCGTATAGGGTTCTGGTTTCTCTATAGACCATAACCTACAGCTGAGACTCCAATCACTGCTAAATATTTATTTGCTTCTCCTTCATCTCTTGCCCCCGGGCAGGGCCTGGGAGCCTTTTTCTAACTGCCGCCTACCCCTCCCACTCCAGCCGCCATTTAGGATTTGGTAACGTTATTACAGTGACCTCTGCCGACGTGGTTGTATCATTTTGTTCTTGTGTTGCCAGTGCTTTAATATTTTTACCAGATCCCCCCCCCCTCACCCTACGTGTATTTATTCCAGTTCATTATGCTTGTAATGTGCAGCTTTGTAATAAGGCGACCGCCTCAAACAAACACAAACAAATATATATATATAAATATATAATTTTTTTTAATTAGTGTAAAAGAAAAAAAAAAGCGAGAGAGAGAGAGAGAACCACTAGTGCTGGTACATTTTACTACTTTTTTATTTTATGAAACTAACCTGTTACAGGTTGGATGGTGCAATGTTATTTAATGTCGTACTGACTGTGCAAAACGCGTTGTTTGTGGCCGGCCCCTGATAGCGAGAGGCCCCTCCCCCCCGGGGGGCTCATTGGTTCAGAAATTCTCCACTAAAGCTGTGATGGACCTTTATTTGTTCCCCCCCCATTCCCATCCGTTTCTTTTTATTTAAATGTTATTGTTGCCATGGCTTTTCTTTCTTTTTTTTTTTTATTATTATTATTGTTACTACCGAGGCTTCCTGATTGAGATTTGACGAAATCCGTACAAAAACGTACTGTAACCATGTGACGTAGCTTTACTCTTTTGTTTTCTTTTGCGATGGTTTTCTTTCTAAAAATGGACATGTATTGTTGCCTTAGGAAAAAAAAAAGGGTGATAAAGAGAGAGTTTACCCCCCCCTCCCCTTTATTTAGTGTACTTAATGACATTTTGATGCAAGATATTCACTCTTCGGTGCACTCTATTAAAATCTACTTGAACAGTTCTCGTAACAAAGATCTTGTACCCTCTTATTATTACTTGTCCTTTCTACCCACGCGGCAGGGTCGGACTGGGGCTTCAGGGGCCCAATGGGGCAACTACCTGGGGGCCCACCCATCCCAGTATCTAGCTCCTGCTCCCCCCTGCACCGTACCCCACTCCGCCATCCATTGGGCCCACTAGGTTACTCCCCAGTCCAATATACGGTATAAATATATATATCCTTATAATTGGTGCTCAGTGATGACATCGGTTATAATCAGTGCTCAGTGATGTAATTTTTGTCACATGACTTGTGACATGTATTATAAAGTAGGGATGCTCCGGATTCGGTTCGGGACTTGGGCCAAATCCAGCCTTTTTTCAAAGTATTCAATTTCGCCCAAATCCTTGCTCTGTGCCGAACCGAATGCTACTAAGCATGAATTAGCGTTCTGAAGGGTTACATGTTATGGGGGGTGGGGGATTTTTTAACCCAGTTCGGTATTTGGGCGACTCCGTCGGGTTGGGTTCGGGGGTTCAGACGAACCCAAAAAAGTGGCTTGGGTGCATCCCTAGTTATAAGGATATTAGAAGTCACGTCGGAGTAACATGACCGAGAATGAATCATAACTTTAGTTGTATAACTCCTCGGTAACTTATAATATCCTTATATTTTGCAATAGGGGGTATATAATTCACTATGTAGGACTCGCATTCAAATGTAAAATGTGTTGGGGAGTCGCACAAGCAGGAAAATGGTTCTTTGGGGATGTTTAACAAGGGCTGTGATTGGCTATTTGGTAGCCCCATGGGGACTGCTGGCCTGCAGGAGGTTTCGCTTGGGGCAAAACTGTGTCTCTGGGCTTTCAATACTTGTCTCCAAGCCAGAAATGTAAAAATGGCACCTACTTTGAGGCCACTGGGAGCAACATCTGGGGGCCCAATATACTTCCTTTGCACTCTGAGGGGCCACTGGGCATTTATAGATATAATAGATACTGTATTTATATTTTCAAGTCTGTTCCTTATGCATTTCCTTCAGCGAGCTGAAGATTTCAGACTTGGGGTGGCAGGAATGTATCCCAGGGATTAGTGGGCTGAAACCTGTGCATTCGAGGACCCTCCTTTGCCTTAAAGGGATACTGACATGGGAAAACACATTTTTTTTCAAGCCACATCAGGTAATAGAGCTTTTCCAGCAGAATCCTGCATTGTAATCTGTTTTTCCCATGGGGCTAGCCATATTCTTCATTTCCCAGGGTGCCACAGCCATGTGACCTGTGGCGTGATAAACTTCACTCACACTTTACTGCTGCGCTGCAAGTTGGAGTGATATCCCCCCCTCCCCTCACCCCCAGCAGCCGATCAGCAGAACAATGGGAAGGGAGCAAGATAGCAGCTCCCAGTAGGTATCAGAATAGCACTCAATAGTAAGAAATCCAAGTCCGGCTTGGGACTCCTCCAGTTACATGGGAGTAGGAGAAACAATAGGTTAGCTGAAAGCAGTTCTAATGTTCAGGGGCTGCATTATATCTACGTCCCATTACTGCTCAGTATAATGTAGTTATTTGGGGGATGGAAAAATAAAAAAATGTAGGAAAGACATGCAGGACTATAACTTAAAGCTGTGGAATTCAGTGTTGGCATTACTGGAGCTGCCCCTTGGCACGCTGGCGCAGCACAGACCTCCCCATATAATGAGAATTGTTGCAGGCAAAGCTGTCACATGTGCTGAGCCCGGGGCCCTGGAAGAGAACTGGCCCTTTGATTCTGTGGGAGCCCAGCAGGGATCACATGGCCGGCTCTTGGCTACGGAATGTCATGCTGCGGATTTGTGCCTGGAATGTTTAACCCTATAAACCCCCCTGCCCGCTCTGTACTGCACCTTCAGGTATGGTTCCCAAAACATGACTCTATTAAAGGGAAAATCCACCTAAAAACAGGTTTATTTTTTGCATAATGAAAGAAAATAGTATTGTAAGCAACATTCCATTATGCATCCCATGTCATTGTTCACTGGCTTTACACTTTATTGGCATGTATTTGCTATAGAAAAACAATCTGTATCTCTTTCCTTAGCAGCTCTCATCCAGGTCTGTCTGGCTTCTACTACATTGATTCAATAGTCAGAACCAGCAATGCAGAGAATGTATACAATGGGACAAAGGTTCAGTTTCATTTACAAATTGCTTTAAAACCAGTGCAAATGTAGAATACATGTAAAGAATTGTTTTTCATGTAGTTCCCTTTTAACCACCTGGAAAGTATAAGTACCGAGTGTAACTGCTGCCTACGGCATAGATTCTGCCTGCTGGGCCCAATGTGTTCTGTTAGTGCCAAAGGGTCCAAAATCAACACTTCTCCCCATAGAGTTTAATGGGAAAGTGATAAAGCTCCTGAAAAGTGCCAGGCTATTTGGATGGCAGTAGGATCATATGTGGGTCCAGTCGAGTAGAACCTTACCTACAGAGACCCACTTACCCACTCCCCCTATTCCCTAGGCCTGCTACCTCACCCTATCCGCCAGGGGCTAACTTTAACACCAACCGCATAAATAACTGTGGGGTCACTGTGGGAAGTAGATCACTGTGGGAAGTAGATCACTGTGGGAAGTAGATCACTGTGGGAAGTAGATCACTGTGGGAAGTAGATCAACTAGGAACTAGGATACAGACCCCCCCCCCATCAGTGCAACAAAGACAGTTGGAAGGGGGTTGTTTATACACAGCTCATTATCTCAAGTTGAATTAGCTCAGCTGATTGTATGTGTGTTAGCCAAACAGAACAACCCATTTTTCTTGTTACTATGGGGCAGATTGATGAAACTTCCTAACATTTACTTTTTAACTATTTTCTACACCGGAACAATTCTTTAATCATTTTCAATTCATTCAATTTAGATCACTGTAAGGGCTGTCAGAATCCAAACTCCTGATTGGCCCTGGGCACTTATACCCCCAAAGGGCAGAATGGAGTTCACTCACAGTAGTTGAAGACATTTTAATCAATGGCTAAATGGGCGACTTTGTCCAAACATTGATTTAACTTTCTGAGCGACAGAAAAGTTGTTAGTAAATTGGGACAATATGTAGCGCTTGGAATTTCTCTGCTTTCCCCATTCCATAACTGATCAGTAGGGAAATCGTTATCAAACGCTAATATGTACTTTCCCTTCACCCACTGCTCGAAATGCGCCTAAAATCCCATTTTCCCTCGTTGATAAATAGGGCGGAGCGGATGACATAAATGGTGAGAACATTGGCAGGGGATGAAACACAATGGTTGGAAGGGAGGGGACATCCTGTGAGAGTGTCTGTCAATAAATAGACCCTGCCATATTTAGCTGGGAGTACAATGAAGTTGGGGTCCCTGAGGAGCCACAGAACAAAGGCCGACACTGGGGCAGCGGGGTGCCGGAGCCTGCGGAGATTAGTGTAGTATCGCAATACAGCCGCTAGGTGGGAGACGAGAGCCCATAGGAACTGCATATTCCAATATCTGGCTCCGGATTATTGCCTTTGTTATTGTAGGAGCCCGACACAGCCGCTAGGTGGGAGCAGTGAGCACACACATTCCTATACTGGAGGGATCGAAGTCCGACACTTGTCAGTGGGGTTTTACCCAGAGCAGCGCAGTTGCGGCAGTCGCAGGTGATTTCGGGCTCTGGCCAGTGGCAGTATGCCGGGGGGCTACAAGCTTAAACGCAGAAAGAAGAACAAGTACCGCAAGCTGAGCCCGGAGGAGGGTAAGGGCACCTGTGTAGAGGATGAAGGGAAGGTGGCACAGGAGCAGCTGGGGGGCAGCCAGGTACCCCGGGGCACAGAGCCCAAGGGCAAGAAGAAGAGACAGAAGGGCAGCAGCAAGAAGGTGCATGTGGCTTCCCTGCCGGAGAGGTACGAGCCCCTAGAGGAGGCGGCAGAGGAGAAGGAGGGCCCCCAGGAGAGGGCTTATAAGAGAAAGCAGAAAGTAAAGAAGTATGCCAAGGTGAGTGTGGGCTCCATATGTGCCAGGCTGGGGGGCAGATCCCTGGTATGAGTGGGGCTCCATGTGTGCCAGGCTGGGGGGCTGATCCCTGGTATGAGTGGGGCTCCATGTGTGCCAGGCTGGGTGGCAGATCCCTGGTATGAGTGGGGCTCCATATGTGCCAGGCTGGGGGGCTGATCCCTGGTATGAGTGTGGGCTCCATGTGTGCCAGGCTGGGGGGCAGATCCCTGGTATGAGTGGGGCTCCATATGTGCCAGGCTGGGGGGCCGATCCCTGGTATGAGTGGGGCTCCATATGTGCCAGGCTGGGGGGCCGATCCCTGGTATGAGTGTGGGCTCCATGTGTGCCAGGCTGGGGGGCCGATCCCTGGTATGAGTGGGGCTCCATATGTGCCAGGCTGGGGGGCCGATCCCTGGTATGAGTGGGGCTCCATATGTGCCAGGCTGGGGGGCAGATCCCTGGTATGAGTGGGGCTCCATATGTGCCAGGCTGGGGGGCCGATCCCTGGTATGAGTGGGGCTCCATATGTGCCAGGCTGGGGTGGGGGGCCGATCCCTGGTATGAGTGGGGCTCCATATGTGCCAGGCTGGGGTGGGGGGCCGATCCCTGGTATGAGTGGGGCTCCATATGTGCCAGGCTGGGGTGGGGGGCCGATCCCTGGTATGAGTGGGGCTCCATATGTGCCAGGCTGGGGGGCCGATCCCTGGTATGAGTGGGGCTCCATATGTGCCAGGCTGGGGTGGGGGGCCGATCCCTGGTATGAGTGGGGCTCCATATGTGCCAGGCTGGGGGGCCGATCCCTGGTATGAGTGGGGCTCCATATGTGCCAGGCTGGGCTGGGGGGGGGCGATCCCTGGTATGAGTGGGGCTCCATATGTGCCAGGCTGGGGTGGGGGGCCGATCCCTGGTATGAGTGGGGCTCCATATGTGCCAGGCTGGGGTGGGGGGCGGATGCCTGGTATGAGTGGGGCACCATATGTGCCAGGCTGGGGTTTGGGGCCGATCCCTGGTATGAGTGGGGCACCATATGTGCCAGGCTAGGCTGGGGGGGCCGATGCCTGTTATGAGTGGGGCACCATATGTGCCAGGCTGGGGTGGGGGGCCCCTGTTATGAGTGGGGCATCTGTACCTACTATGGGTTCAGTATTCTGTGTGGGGGGGCTCCCTGTCCCTACTATGGGTTCAGTATTCTGTGTGGGGGGCTCCCTGTGTAATTAATACAGTAAGAAGTCTCCCTTCCTTGTGTTTTGTTGGTTCAGCCCACACAGTCCTAGGGTCCATAAAGAGTTAATTGAAAGTTAAGTACAGTCCAACTATATTTTAGGCATTATAGGGAGTATAATAATCTTTATTGTAGCTCATATATGCAGTGTAATAATAATAAAAATAATAATTGCTCTGGATTAGTGAGACCCTGATCCAAAGAGCTTACAATCTAATATTTAAGCACTAGAGAGAGAGAAATTGCTGAAAGGCACAGGAAGCACCAGGGAAATCAAACTCAAATCAGAGCCTGGTGAGGCAGGGAAACTCTTCATTTAGTTCCTTGCTTAGAATGATCACATTGTCAACCCCTAGTAACTCACTTATTATTGTTAAATAAAGTTCCCTCTGTCACATAAGATTCTCCAATCCAGACATGTTGATCTTGGGTGAGTTGCAACAAAGGGATGGAGGAAGGGGTGTTGTTTATACAGAGCTTATCTCTAGTGAAACTAATTCAGCTGATTCCAAGGGAGACTGATAGTAACCCATGTGAAACCAAAGCAATTCTGTTACTGCTTTATGTCACTATATGGAATCTTGTAATTAAAATTAAATTAATTTGACCACGGTGGGGTCTATAAGGGGTCTATAGAGGGTCTATAAGGGGTCTATGGGGGGTCTATAGGGGGTCTATAGAGGGTCTACAGGGGGTGTATAAGGGGTATATAGTGTGTGCCCCTGTAAGGGCCCAGCATTTACATGTGCAGGTATAACTAAATGGGGGGAGGGGTGGGCAGGTTCATACCCCCCTATATTTTTGGGAATATCCCAGTACAATGTGGATTCGGGGCTGTTCCTTTATGTATTGATATTAAGCAAGTCAGGAATGAGCTCATTGATGCCTCATGATGTAATAATGATGTCATTCAGACCTTTGGCCGTCTCTCTCTCTCTTCGCTGACTCTCTAGACTGACGTCCCTTGGAGAGTGTAGCAGGGAGCTCAGGCTACATACACCATAGCTCATGCTATTTATGTGTGGGTCACCTTTACATTAACTTGTATTATGTTATAGAATGTCCTATTCTTAGCAACTTTGCAGTTGGTCTTCATTATTAATTTTTTATAGTTTTTTGCTTATGAAATTTATGAATATTGTTACTTTGTATTACTTATCTTACTATTCAGCCCCTCTCCTATTCATATCCCGGTCTTTCATTTAACCCCCTGCCTGATTGCTAACGTAAACAAGACCGTAGCAACCAGGTAGCTGCTGAAATGGAGAGCTGCTGAACAAAAAGCTAAATAACTGAAACACCACTTAAGATAAAAAATGCGAACCAATTGCAAACTACCTCAGAATATCAATGTCTACATCATATTAAAAGTTAATTTAAAGGTGAACTACCCCTTTATTATGCCCGTTAATATGCCGTCAGGGTGTGCTTTTTGTCTGCAGCTTTAAATGGGAGACCTATATATTTTTAATGGGGATGAAGGAGCCCTGTACTAGTGCCAGATACACATACCAGGAGGCCTTTACACTGCATAATGCTAGTATGGAGCTGCCCCCACTGAGTGCGCCTTGGGGCAGTTTATTGTATGCAGGGGTCCCCCCGCCCCTATTTGTTGCACACAATGAAAGAAAATGCAGTTGTAAGCAACTTCCCAATATACATTCATATCACATTGTGACTGGTTTGTCACTTATTGTTACAGAAATCAGTATTGTGTTTACCCCTTTCGGTTCTTTGGTTGTGACTTTTGAAACAATGTAGCAGAAATCAGTTCTCCTCCAGGTCTGTCAGTCAGCTGACAGCGGCTACATTGTTTCAGGAGTCAGAACCAGCAGTGCAGAGAATACAAGGGACAGACAGATGCTGCTTTCAGTAGCGATCACATTAACAAATGCCATTTGGGTACCAGGGAGCCTGGGGATCAGATAGGAAATGCCCAGATGGGGGCGCCACCCTCACTGCCCTGCATAGTAAGGCCGAGTATGGGGGAAGGGGGCAGTTTGGGGGGGGGACCTTTATGTGGATGAAAAGCAGGACCAGTCCACTTTTTCAAAAATTGATAGGGGGGTTCCCCGGATGTCTGGGATTAAGAAGAAAACAATAAACAGAAACAGAAAACAATATTGATATATTAAAATTTTAGTATGATATAGAGAGGGCTATTTCAAGACAATTTGCAATTGGTCTTCGTTTTTTTTTTTTATTGTTTTCAGTTTTTGATTTCTTTAGCTTTTTGATCAGCGGCTCTCCAGTGTAGAATTTGTTGTTATGGTCCAATCTACCCTAGCAACCAGGCAGTGGTTTCAAAGAGAGACAGGAATATCAATAGGAAACTGGCTAAATTGAAAGATAAGCAATAAAAAGTAACAGCAGCAATAAAATTGTAGCAGCGCAGAGAAATAGGTTTTTTACTGCCGGGGTCAGTGACCCCCATTAAAGACCCCCTATAAAGAGCCAATAGAGAAAGTTAAATAATTTAATAGCGATAACAAATGCACAATGAAGACCAACTGAAAAGTTGCTAAGAATGGGACAGTCTACAACCTGCTAAGAGTTAACCTGAAGGTGAACCACCCTGTTAACCCTTTACGTTCTGTCGATGGTATTTTTCCCCAGTGTATTTTGCCCGTCAACTCAGACAGCATTTTAAGGGTTAAAGTCTTGTAAAAAGAAATCAATTGGGCTATAAAGAAAGGGGGCGTTTCCCTCCCTGCTGGGAGTCTGATGAAGGGCTATAAATGTAGCATTTCCATAACATCCTTTGCTTCTGGGAGAAGCCCCCTGGGATTGGTCAGTTCCTTCTCTGCCCGCAGCCAGCGCCGTCCCTGTGGCCCAATAAGAATACAAGGAAATGGCTAATGCCAAACAATAACGGCACAAAGGTCAGCATTCCCTATAGGGTTCCCTTTCATTAAATTCACGTTGCATTTGTGCCAAGCACAGTGTATAATGTTCACTAACGGACATTACTGCCCCTAGTACCACCCTAAAGCGGCCCCTGGTAACATGAGGGGTACTGGCGCCTAATTACCCATTAGGCTAATTTTCCAAAAGCAGCAGTCCTGCCCTGCTTTATGGCTGAGATTCTAGCTATCTGTATAACAGAGCATTCTGTCACAGTGGCACAGATCCTATCTGATCCCCCCCATTGTAAGCAGCAGTCCTGCCCTGCTTTATGGCTGAGATTCTAGCTATCTGTATAACAGAGCATTCTGTCACAGTGGCACAGATCCTATCTTATTCCCCCCCATTGTAAGCAGCAGTCCTGCCCTGCTTTATGGCTGAGATTCTAGCTATCTGTATAACAGAGCATTCTGTCACAGTGGCACAGATCCTATCTGATCCCCCCATTGTAAGCAGCAGTCCTGCCCTGCTTTATGGCTGAGATTCTAGCTATCTGTATAACAGAGCATTCTGTCACAGTGGCACAGATCCTATCTGATCCCCCCCATTGTAAGCAGCAGTCCTGCCCTGCTTTATGGCTGAGATTCTAGCTATCTGTATAACAGAGCATTCTGTCACAGTGGCACAGATCCTATCTTATTCCCCCCCATTGTAAGCAGCAGTCCTGCCCTGCTTTATGGCTGAGATTCTAGCTATCTGTATAACAGAGCATTCTGTCACAGTGGCACAGATCCTATCTGATCCCCCCATTGTAAGCAGCAGTCCTGCCCTGCTTTATGGCTGAGATTCTAGCTATCTGTATAACAGAGCATTCTGTCACAGTGGCACAGATCCTATCTGATCCCCCCATTGTAAGCAGCAGTCCTGCCCTGCTTTATGGCTGAGATTCTAGCTATCTGTATAACAGAGCATTCTGTCACAGTGGCACAGATCCTATCTGATCCCCCATTGTAAGCAGCAGTCCTGCCCTGCTTTATGGCTGAGATTCTAGCTATCTGTATAACAGAGCATTCTGTCACAGTGGCACAGATCCTATCTGATCCCCCCATTGTAAGCAGCAGTCCTGCCCTGCTTTATGGCTGAGATTCTAGCTATCTGTATAACAGAGCATTCTGTCACAGTGGCACAGATCCTATCTGATCCCCCCATTGTAAGCAGCAGTCCTGCCCTGCTTTATGGCTGAGATTCTAGCTATCTGTATAACAGAGCATTCTGTCACAGTGGCACAGATCCTATCTGATCCCCCCATTGTAAGCAGCAGTCCTGCCCTGCTTTATGGCTGAGATTCTAGCTATCTGTATAACAGAGCATTCTGTCACAGTGGCACAGATCCTATCTGATCCCCATTGTAAGCAGCAGTCCTGCCCTGCTTTATGGCTGAGATTCTAGCTATCTGTATAACAGAGCATTCTGTCACAGTGGCACAGATCCTATCTGATCCCCATTGTAAGCAGCAGTCCTGCCCTGCTTTATGGCTGAGATTCTAGCTATCTGTATAACAGAGCATTCTGTCACAGTGGCACAGATCCTATCTGATCCCCCCATTGTAAGCAGCAGTCCTGCCCTGCTTTATGGCTGAGATTCTAGCTATCTGTATAACAGAGCATTCTGTCACAGTGGCACAGATCCTATCTGATCCCCCCATTGTAAGCAGCAGTCCTGCCCTGCTTTATGGCTGAGATTCTAGCTATCTGTATAACAGAGCATTCTGTCACAGTGGCACAGATCCTATCTGATCCCCCCATTGTAAGCAGCAGTCCTGCCCTGCTTTATGGCTGAGATTCTAGCTATTATATGCCGCAGTGGGAGATTAATCTGAAGCCTAAGGGGCAGTAGGATGTGCTTTTTCTTCCTGATTTACTTGTCGCTTATTAATAACAGAAGCCACGTGTTGCTCCGCCAGTTTAGCCACATTCTCTGTGTCTGTGTCAGAGTGCACTGTCAGTTCTGGCTTATATATAATGTATCACTGCCATACGGGGCTGCTGAACTAGCAGTATCGTGTATTGTTGCACTCAGGTCTCTCAGGGGCGTCACACTTGGCTTTGCAGGGTTTGGGGGGGCTACAAGTACTAAAATTCCTCCCAGGTGGATGGGAATGCTGGGACAGCTGGAGGGCCACAACTTGCACATTTATTACACAGTCATTGCCCTGCCGTGGCTAGTAGAGCAGGTTTCCCAAAGCAATGACTCTGCAAATGAAGCATTCTTTTCTGTCATTTTGTCAGCAGGGGGCGCTGTTTTATTGGAGCCTTTGGGTGAAAGATTTGAGGGTTGCACCCCCTATAACAAATAAACACATTCTCAGATCCATAACAGTCAATATTCAATGCAAATACACTGTCAAAGTGCTTCAATGAATAGAGGAGAGGGGGGCAGTTTGGGGGTCGGGTTGGGCAGAAGCACTGGGAATTACATTACAGGTGTTTATAATAGGGGTCTTGGCCTCGGCCTGGAAACCCAAGGTGGGACCCATTAATAATCCACTGCATGACTGGGTAACTGATCCCAACCTGCCCCGTGGGTACAATGCTGAGTTAGCTGGGTTCTACCCTCAATGGGCCCCAGTTATTAGTCTCCCTGTCACCCCCTGGGCAGTGGAACCCAATGAAAATACAATGCCCACCGTGCCCTCATAATCTTACCCACACTCTGCCTGCCCATGCCCTGTTATTCCCACACTCCTCATAGGCCCTGACCCCCTTTGCAATGGGCCCCTGACCAAAGTCCCTTCTGTCCCCCCCAAAGGACAGCATTGTGCAGACCTGACTGAGATTGGCCTCTCCCCTGTCCGTGCCCCTGATAGCGATCCGAGTAATGCCCATAACGGCCTCTAATAGGGTGGATGGGCCCAAACTGGCACCCCCTTACTGTAAGCACCTTTAGTGTTGCACCCCCTTACTGTAAGCACCTTTAGCGTTGCTAGGAGTAACTGTGGGGTGCAACTATGGGCATTGTTCTGGCCCCTCATAAGTAGCAGGTACTCAATGTTCCGGCACAGCGACAGGGATATTCTCCTGCTGGGAACAACACACAGGGACGGGGTAGCGCCCTATCAGTGTTTGTACATCGATAACGGGTCCAGACTAAAGGTCACATGATAAGCTCAGAATCTGCTCCCAGGGCAATATGGGCCGGCAAGGCTGATGTCATTCTATACGAGATAGGGTTATTCATACACACCTTCTGCCTGTGCTGTCTACATATTATATTGTCTATTACATTATATTGTGATATCCAAACTGTGGCCCTCCGGCTGCCTTTGGACTACAAATCCCAGCATCCCTAGCAGCATTATATTCTATCATTTTTGTTCTTTAAGATATTTATATACTTTATAGATATTTATTCACTCACAGTTCCATTGTAGCCTTTATATATCAATAAGATCTTTCTCCCTTGTGCCTTTTCAGAATGTGGGGAAGGCTGTGCGCACCGGCTGCCGATACCTGCTTATTGGGATCCAGGGACTGGCCAATGCCTACTCGAGTCCATTCAGCATGTCCTCTGTAGTACTGTCATCTATGACTCGCTAGCCGCTCCGTGAGACTTTGTCCAAGAATTTCAAGCAACTCATCTACCTTCAAAGAAACTGCACAGAACCACAAAGGTCCCAGAAGATCAGAAGTCATTTCTAAACTTTTTAGTTTTTTTTTGTAATATATGTATTTTTATTCACAAGCACATTTATAACGAGGAGAGACCAAAGCTGTGAATGCAAATCAGCAGGAATTCTGGGATGTCATGTATGTAAAACAGCAGGAACAATCATTCTTTTGATTTGTTTTCATGGAAAAGACTCATCCACTGTGTTTCTATAGCAAAGCCAGGGTGGGTGCTGATCAGATCCCAGTAGAAGGGGAATATGGTCATTGCAAACAAAAAATGTGACTCCTGGAGACAATTGGTCTCCCCAAGTGTGACAGCAAAAAAGTGGATTGAGCAACTGGTGGGAATGTTAAAGCACTTTGAATTTCTGGGAAAACTTCTTATTCCTGAACAATAGTCTGTTTAGGAGTCAACTTACTGCTAACTGTAGAACCAAGTATTGTCTTAGGTGCCAGTAGTACTTGGCCTGTGTCTGCTGTTGGGTTCAGCTCTTTGGGTGACACTACAGACTCGATTATGCACTTTTTGGGGCAATGAAGTATTAGGATATTATAAAGTACCAGAGAAAAACTGATTTGGGGCTCAGCAGCATTTCTTCCATAAAGAATTTATTCTAATACCTAATCCCATTAGGAGGGCAAGGTGGAACAGGGGGAGGGCAGGGTGGAGCAGGAGGAGGGCAGGGTGGAGCAGGAGGAGGGCTTAGTGGTGCAGGAGGAGATCATGGTGGTGCAGGAGGAGGGCTTAGTGGTGCAGAAGGAATAGAGTGTGGAGCAGGAGGAGGGCAGGGTGGAGCAGAAGGAGGGCATAGTGGTGCAGGAGGAGATCATGGTGGTGCAAGAGGAGGGCATAGTGGTGCAGAAGGAGGGCAGGGTGGAGCAGAAGGAGGGGTGGGTGGAGCAGAAGGAGGGCTGAGGGGAGCAGAAGGAGGGTGGGTGGTGCAGAAGCAGGGGAGAGTGGAGCAGGAAGAGGGCAAGGTGGAGCAGGGGGAGGGCAGGGTGGTGCAGGAGGGGGGTATATGGGTGCAGAAGGAGGGCACATTACAGAGGGGATCTCTGGGGGAGCCTACTGTGTGTCCTGTCACATAGACAGCAACATGATACCTTCAATAGGCTGCTAAGATTCTCCTCTCTAACAAATGTGCTGCCAGAATGTAAAAGCAAGTTGTTATAAGGTGTCAATTATGCAGCTCTCCAGCCTGTGAACTACAACTCCCAGCGTCTGTGGCTCACAATGGCTTGATTGCTGCAAGTTTTACATCTGTTAGAGAAAGTGAGAGGGATGTGTGAGAAATGAAAGAGGCTGCGGAGATGCAGGATATTTCGGTTTTGTAAAGCAGAAGGGAAAAGAAACGTTTTGATTGGTGAAGAACTGTCAGCCAATAGTGGAGTCTAGGTATGGGGGGAGTGTTGGGGAGGTTGCACCAATTTCTTCCTGGTTGGGGTGGATGGTAACTTGCTATAGACAGAAGGGGAGAATAGAAGGAGGGCCCAATGCAGTTAATAAAGGCAGGGTCAGCACATCCCCCAGCGGCTGTTGTTAAACTACAACTCCGGTGACATGCTGAGAGTTGTAGTTCAAGTGGTAATTTTACCTAATTAATCTGAATAGACTGCATTTTATAATGAATTCTTGGTAAATAATGTTCGATTGGCCGTAACATTTCATGCCTGTCATTTGTATGGAACATACAATGTATTATATATATATATATATTGTACTCTTTGTAATGGTTTTAATATATGAAAAATTGTATTTTCTGCTTCTTTTTTTAATTAAAATTCTTATTAAATGTCATTTTCCTGTCGGAGTGTGTGTCCCTGGGCGAGTTCTCCATACGTTCATAATCCCAAATTTAATTGATTTTAAATGCTGCAGATTTTTCCTGTTACCATTTGGTTTGCTAACTTGTACCCCCACCCCTAAACCAATCCCCCCAAAACAGCTGCATGGTGTAACCTCCGGATATCAATATAAAATAAATGTAAGGTCAAGTACTATTTAGAACTGCACCAGGGAGGTGAAACTGTAAGGGTGACTGTGTGGTGACACCCAGTGGAATAATCTAGTATTGCAGTTAAATAGAAAACAAGTTTAAAGGGGCAGTTTACATTTAAATTAACCTTTAGTATGATTTAGACGTTGCTATTCTGAGACAATTTGCACTTGGTCTTCATTTTTTATTGCTTAAGTTATTTAGCTTTTTGTTTAGCAGCTCTCTAGTTTGGTATTTCAGCAGCTATCTGGTTGCTAGCAGCTTATTTACCCTAGCAACCAAGCAGTGGTTTGAATGAGAGATGGCAATATGAATGGGAGAGGGCCTGCATAGGAAAATAAGTGATAAAACAACATTAATTAGCAGTAGTTTTTTGGCTGCTGGGGTCAGTGACCCCCATGTGAAAGCTGGAAAGTGGCAGAAGTAGAAGGCAAATAATTCAACAACTTTAAAAAATAAGTAATGAAGACCAATTGCAAAGTTGGTAAGAATATGGTATTCTATAACATGCTAAGAAGGATAGTAAACCAATGGAAAACATTATTGGTGCAAACTTTGCTCCAGATCTAGTAACCAACAGCAACCAACAAGAAGGCAACATTTAATGGCAGGCATTTAGTTGGCAGGCATTTAGGCAACTTTGGGTTACCAGATTTGGGCCATAATTATCTTTACAGGTCTCTTGTTGGGATTAGAGGTGCATTTAGAGAGAAATAAATAGAATAAAGAGCAGATTTCCCCTCTGCATAACTAGATATGGGCAGCTTGCTACTCCTTCCCTCCTACACCGGCTGTTTGCTGATCCAACATGGCACCACCTTCATGTGTCCCCTCCAACATTCCCCCTCATCTACTGGCCCAGCCCATTGGCACTCATACACACCAACCCCCTGCGCCTCTGGGCACCACTCTGGGTCACTGCAGTGTCAGCATGGAGCAGGGGGACCAAACAGGGCAGGATCCGGTAATTATAGAGAAGGGATCAAATGGCTGGAATATGGGCTACTAAAGTTTTCCCGGGGTTTTAGGTCCCGTTACTTATGTGGGATCAAGACACAGACGGCTGGAGAAATGTTGAGGTTCAGCGGTCAGGAATGGAACTTATTAGCTAGTGACGTCCAGAAGTTAATAGTCTGCCAAGTATCATCTTTCCAACCAACCTTCATTGGTTACTCAGTCATTTGTCCAACCAACCTTCATTGGTTACTCAGTCATTTGTCCAACCAACCTTCATTGGTTACTCAGTCATTTGTCCAACCAACCTTCATTGGTTACTCATCTGCCAGAGAGCTGACTGGAGAATCTAAAGTCACATTCCCCAAACAGAACCAAGACAGATCATTCTGGGACCCTGCAGACTAGGACACAAATAGCTGGGGTTCTGCTGGTGGAGCCCGAGGTGAGTTACAGACTGTGAAGCATCTGGCGCAGGAGAAGTAGGACTGGGGGGTGCAACCTGTCAGTGTCTTTGGCTTTTTGAACAGGATTGATCCTCATCTGCTGTTTCCATTAAAGAACAAGTTGGAATAAAGGGTTAATGGAACTGAAGGTGGGTCTGAGCCTGGGAGAGGAGCCAACGGAATGTCAGAAAGTTCTGTGGATTTAACGTTTTCCTGCTCTGTTTCCCCATTGCACAATTTGGGACACACTGGGTGTGGGAGCTGCTCAGCTGGTACAGCACCCGCGGGCGAGCCTTACACACAGCACAGGCTGGAGTGGATCAGATGTTTACCATGGAGGCCATAGTTAGGCATCGTATGCTCCTTATGTCTGTGGCTGGGGCTGGCGCTGCCATAGGATTTACCTGGCTGGTTTTATCTCTAAGAAAAAAGAAGAGAAAGCTCAGAAAGGTGGGAGAAGTGACGCAGCTCATTGTGTATCCAATCAAGTCGTGTAAAGGGGTTCCCTTACCCGAAGCAGAATGCTCAGTGCATGGGCTGAGGAACGGCCTCCTCAGAGACAGGTACTGGTACCCCCCTTTATACCTTCTGTTACCCACTGTAAGCAGCAGTCCTGCCCTGCTTTATGGCTGAGATTCTAGCTATCTGTATAACAGAGCATTCTGTCACAGTGGCACAGATCCTATCTGATCCCCCCATTGTAAGCAGCAGTCCTGCCCTGCTTTATGGCTGAGATTCTAGCTATCTGTATAACAGAGCATTCTGTCACAGTGGCACAGATCCTATCTGATTCCCCATTGTAAGCAGCAGTCCTGCCCTGCTTTATGGCTGAGATTCTAGCTATCTGTATAACAGAGCATTCTGTCACAGTGGCACAGATCCTATCTGATCCCCCCCCCCATTGTAAGCAGCAGTCCTGCCCTGCTTTATGGCTGAGATTCTAGCTATCTGTATAGCTGAGCATTCTGTCACAGTGGCACAGATCCTATCTGATCCCCCCATTGTAAGCAGCAGTCCTGCCCTGCTTTATGGCTGAGATTCTAGCTATCTGTATAACAGAGCATTCTGTCACAGTGGCACAGATCCTATCTGATTCCCCATTGTAAGCAGCAGTCCTGCCCTGCTTTATGGCTGAGATTCTAGCTATCTGTATAACAGAGCATTCTGTCACAGTGGCACAGATCCTATCTGATCCCCCCCCCCCATTGTAAGCAGCAGTCCTGCCCTGCTTTATGGCTGAGATTCTAGCTATCTGTATAGCTGAGCATTCTGTCACAGTGGCACAGATCCTATCTGATCCCCCCATTGTAAGCAGCAGTCCTGCCCTGCTTTATGGCTGAGATTCTAGCTATCTGTATAACAGAGCATTCTGTCACAGTGGCACAGATCCTATCTGATCCCCCCCATTGTAAGCAGCAGTCCTGCCCTGCTTTATGGCTGAGATTCTAGCTATCTGTATAACAGAGCATTCTGTCACAGTGGCACAGATCCTATCTGATAACTCCCATTGTAATATATATATATATCAGCAATAACCCCCCCAGGGGTATCTGGGAGTGAGTGAGAATGGAGTGTGAGTGTAACGGTCCCTTTTCTAGGAAAGCTGCAATAACTCCCGTACATCACTAGCTATTAACTGATCGTTAATGATTAAAGATAATAAAGTAAAGGTGACGGCATGAGATGGATTTATTATTGTTTGACTCAGCAAAGATCAAAGTACAACAAACAGTGAGGTTTGGCCGGAATCCTCTTGGCCACAAAACAGTTCATTTTCTCACCTAAAGCCAATAGGAATTTACCCCAACAAAGGGTACTGTAGGGGCTTCCTGAATATGTGGTAACTGCCCATTTTTTACCAGGACAGACCCCTGTAGGGGGCCCTATTGGAGGGAAGTGGGATCATGGGTGGGGTCTGAATGCAGGACAGAATACTCACACTTTTTATGCCAGATATTGGCCGACACTATGTAGCTATTGGCCAATCACTAACCTGTTTCTCTAGAAACAATATAGAAGATATTCAAAATGTGACTGCATACACAAAGTAGTTATGAAATGCCCGGAGGGTAACAGGGACTCCAACTTGATATAAGAAAGGCAGAAACACCAATGTTGCCATAGTTGGCCCCATAGAATACCCACAATTATTATTATTATTATTAACATTTATTTATAAAGCGCCAACATATCCCGCAGCGCTGTACAATAAGTGGGTTCCATACATTGGGCATACAGAGTAACATATAAAGCAATCAGTAACCGATACAAGAGGTGAAGAGGGTCCTGCCCAAAAGAGCTTACAATCTAAAAGCCCTCCTCTATTCTGCCTTGCCTTGTGGGATCTTGTAAGTAGGAACCTGAGACCTTGTAGGATCATGTGACATACAGAAGGGGTTAATGCCACTCTGATTCCCATCAGTGGGTGTGGTCGGGCAATGCCAGTGGGTATCATTATTACACAGTGGCATTGGGTGTGGTTACTGGGCTCCTGGGCGGGGTTGGGTTTCCGTGGCTACTTTGCATATCAACAAAGGACACGCCCATTATACAAAGCATATTCCATAGTCATTGTGGCACCAATTAAAATGCTGTGTGATTGATCTAATCAGTGGGACATACTGTTTGGTTATTATATGGATTCCATCATCTGTGGTCATCATTGTAGGCACTGGGCTGTTTCCAACGAGGAGAAAACCGTAGTGTCAGCTCGTCATGAACCAAGGTTGGTGCTCATCAATTCATCTAGTGACCAAGGCTTCCTAACCCTCAGTGCCCCCGAAATGGAAGATCTCAAGGTTCCCCTGACCCACCCCTCAACCAATGAAGTCGTCACTTCCAGGTATGGCGCTCAAACTTCCTCTGTTCTTCCTGAACCAAGTCATTGGCTCTAATGGCCATGCTTATTGCTCATTGCTTGTCTTCTTCGATTTGGGCATTCATGGGTGCAACATTTGGGCATTCATGGGTGCTATTATTGTGGGTGCACCATAGGGGGCGGTACATTGGGGAGATAGGGCCCAATTGGTTGGACAGTACAATGGATTAGTCAGTGGATTAGTCAATGGATTGACCCATAGCTACTAGAGGCTATAGACATAGGTATCTGGGGAGTTCCCATGATTTTGCCTATGGACTTCTTGCTCCACCCCCGGCTCAGTCTGGGGGATCATTGCCACCCCCATATTTTTATTATTCATCTAAACCAGTGGCTCTCAACCTTCCTAATGCCGCGACCCTTTTAATACAGTTCCTCATGTTGTGGTGACCCCCAACCATAAAATTATTCCTAAGACCATCGGAAATATGTGTTTTCCAATGGTCTTAGGCGACCCCTGTGAAAGGGTTGTTCAACCCCCAAAGGGGCCCCGACCCACAGGTTGAGAACCGCTGCCCCAGACTGACCCAGTGGCCCATACGCCGGCCTTCTGTTGCTGTCGGACCATATTTGCCATCCTGCCATTTCTCTTTTTAGGGTTTTGGGGCACCTGGTGCAGGGGCGGGACTGTGGAGACGAAGCTTCTCATTGGATCACCGCTGCCCTGAGAAGCCGACATGTCTATCGATTGCTCCAGTTTGAGGACAGAATGAAACACAGGAACCCAAAGGACGAATATGTTTTATATACAGAGAATGATAAAGTGAGCGAGGATTAAGGGAATATCATTGGCCAAGACTGGGCCACAGGGATCCAATCAGTCATCACTACTGGTTATGTTCTAGGGGCAGCCAATATCCTCTGTTGCTTCCTCCAAAGTCTAACTGGGCCCATTGAATGGTTTTCCTGGGGAATTAGGCATCCAGTTAAGGGCTTTTGTTGGTGAGGTTTCTGGTAGATTGGGTCGGTTCCCTTGTGTAACTGGGTGGGATCAGTGGAAGACTGGAAAGTTTATTATTGGCTAGGGACTTCATCATTTTCACCTTGCAATTACATTTTAGTGTAATGTAGAGAGTGCTATGCTGAGATAATTTGCAATTGGTCTTTTTTTGTTTAATTGTGTTTTTTTTTTTTTTATTATTTAGCTTTTTGTTCAGCAGCTCTCCAGTTTGGAATTTTCAGCAGCTATCTGGTTGCTATGGTCCAAGTTTTAACCTAGCAACCAGGCAGTGATTTTAAAGAGAGGCAGGAATATGAATAGTGGAGGGCCTAAATAGAAAGAGATAAGAAATAACAATAAAATTGTAGCCTCACAGAGCAATCGTTTTTTGCTGCCGGGGTCAGTGACCCCCATATAAAAGCTGGAAAGAGGCAGAAGAAGAAGGAAAATAATTCAAAAATGATTAAAAATAAAGACCAGTTGAATAGTTGCTAAGAGCAGACTATTCTAAAGCATTTCAAAAGTTAACCTGATGGTGAACCATCCCTTTAAGAAGGAGTGCCCAGAATGCCCAAGGTAATGCCCTATTCCAGCAGGGGTATCTGTTACGTATGATTGGCTGCCTGTTCAGCAAACGCCACCAGGAAATCCCACTGCTGCCGCCAGTTTTCCCATGATTCCTCATTACACTCGGGGTGTTTGACATTAGGACTATGGATCATTTCTCTCTCAGTGTTTATAATGATTAATATTCAGCCTCACTCACCAACCTGTGGGGCCCTGAGCCTGCCCGGCCAGGAGGGGGCACTAGTTCCTCTGCGCTTTCTCCTGCATTGCTGGAATCCGAGGGCAAGTATATGTATATCTACATGCTGTTTAACCCCTGTATCAGCAGTGAATGTTCTCTGTCGAAGGTGGCGTATCCGGAGCTGAGCCCCCTACACGTGCTCTCTGAAGCGGCAGTTGAAGACCTGAACTCCAGGCTGGAGGAAAAGGTGACATTTCGTAACTTCCGCCCCAACATTTTGATTTCAGGATGCGGCGCTTACGAAGAGGTAAATATTACTGTAGGGCCATACAAAAAAGGCCATTATGCTTTCTATTGTTACATTTTGTCTAATGGAAATAAAGGTAAGATCTCGCCAAGCGAGCGGATCTTCCCCCGATATCCCCACCTACGGGTGGGCGATATCGGGGAGCTTGAAGTTAAAAAAAAAAATAATCCGATCGTTTGGCCCTGGGGCCAAACGACCAGATTATGTAGGCGGCAATGGGGCAGTCGGCCAGGTTAGAAAATCCCGTCGGATCGGGGACCGCATCGGCTCGTTTATGCGGTCCCCGATCCGACGGGATTTTCTAACCTGGCCGACCGATAGCTGCCCAATTTCAGGCCAGATATCGGTTGGCCAGGCCGCTCGTTTCTGCCCCTACACGGGCCGATAAGCTGCCGAGTTGGTCCAAGGGACCCATATTGGCAGCTTCTATTGGCCCATGTATGGGGACCTTAACTCCCAGTGGTCTTTTAGCCTTAACTAAATTGCCATTGTCTCTCAGGCACAAGGTTCCTTATCACCTCCCGCAGGGTTCCTTCATTGCTATAATGTCCAAAGGGGACTAACTGGCTAAGGAACATGCCCAAGCTAGGGTGGCCACCTCACCCCTTTAATATCAGCCACATATTGAACCCACATCCTACATGGCTAGTTAGCAGTTCATTTAGATGCTTCATGGCTGCACATAAATCACTTCAGTCTGCAGCATACAGTATAAATTAATTGCTAACTGGCCATGTAGGATGTGGATTCAATATATGGGCTGTATTAAAGGGGTGTGGTGGCAACTCTAGGCCAATCTCACTGACAGCTTGTGTACCCACAACAGTTATGCAGCCATATCTGCAACATGGGCTATAGCCTATTATTAACATTTATTTATAAAGCGCCAACATATCCCGCAGCGCTGTACAATAAGTGGGTTTCATACATTGGGCATACAGAGTAACATATAAAGCAATCAGTAACCGATACAAGAGGTGAAGGGAGCCCTGCCCAAAAGAGCTTACAATCTACAAGGAGTAACATATAAAGCAATCAATAACCGATACAGGAGGGGAAGGGAGCCCTGCCCAAAAGAGCTTACAATCTACAAGGAGTAACATATAAAGCAACCAATAACCGATACAGGAGGGGAAGGGAGCCCTGCCCAAAAGAGCTTACACTCTACAAACCTTACTACATTGGAAATCCACCAGTCAGACGTACACTAAGAAAAATACAGATGTACAGATAACATATAGATGATATGTCAATAAACAGACAGACAGTCTAGCACACACACTCTTAAGGTGGTAATAATGTGTATAATCACATTATTGCCACACTGAACTCCTCCTTATCTGTAAGCCTGAGAGACAAATTGCAACTAAGGGAAAGGGAGGTGCTTGTTTATACAGGGATCATTACCTAGTTGCATACATGCTCTCCTAATTACAGGAAAAAGTAGTAGGAGTAATAAAACAAAACAATGATCTAAGTGCTTTGCCATAGAAAAATATCTGAGCATTAACCATCAAATTATTGTGACAACACTGCCATCTAGTGGTGCAAAGAATCAACTGTATATTGTATCCAGTGGATTTTTACTCAGAACATGCACTTTGCCCCAAGAGCAAATAAATTACTGTTTCCAGCGACAGAGGGCGAAACATAATACATTTTGGTGGAAATATCTAAAGATGGAGACCCCTATTGCTTTTTATGGCCTTTTTTTGGGACATTTCACTCCAATGATTTCACTTTACACACAATGCAGGACTCCTGGGAAGAGATCCAAATTGGCAGGGATGTGACCCTGAAGAGAGTCATGCCAAGTATCAGGTCAGTACCTGCCCCATATTCAGGGGTAGATTTAATATTTTCTCTAATCCCCCCCCCCCCACTTAGGAATTGTTGTAAGTGGGACAGACCTATCAGGACCGGGGTGCCAGGGGTTGGCATGGACAGACACGACAGTCCAGGTTCCTGGGGTATAAAAGTGAGGCAGAGGGGTACTTAGTTGGGCTAATAACATTCCCCCCTGTGGAAGGAGGGCCCCATGAAGGTGGCTTTAGACCATTATAATCTGTGGTCAAACTGTCCATTTCCAGAGTATAAAAAGTTGTCCAAAAAGAGTTCTTGCAATGGCTGCCTACTGGAAATTCTCACTAACCCTTTCCTGTTCAAAGAATTTCAAAAATATACGGAAAATAAATGTTACATTATTAGCAAATATTCCCTTTGCATCGTCAGTGCCCATTAATAAGAGCCGGGGGGGGAAACGGAAGGAATAGGCACAATCCTATAAGCTAAAAACTAAAATAAACCCATAACGATCTAAATGATAAGAAATTGCCTTTACTTCCCCTTTAATATAATGTCTTGATCTGATCTCTTTCTAAGGTGTCTCTTTACCACTGTGGATCCGGACACGGGGATCCCTCATGCAAAGAACGAACCCCTCAAGACATTACGCAGGTAAATGGTTACTCAGAAACCTGAGGGGAGACTGGGAGGGACCAGGGGCGGGGGGGTCATTTTTGGGGGAGACACCAAACAGATCCCGCTTTTTCCTCTGTTCCCTGTATGAAGGTGCCTAGGTTCTGGCCACACCCTGTTATGCCCAAGCTCCACCCCAGTGACTGAATCTTTTTTTTGCCCCAGGAAACTGGTAAAGTAACCAATATAAAATATAATTTCTGGTTGCCGGGGTCACTGACCCTAAAGAAAAGACAATGGGCCTGATTCACTAAAGTGCGATAAAAATTATCGCACGCTTTTTTTCGGTAAAAAAGACGCGATAATTTGCGCGCGATTCACCATAGTATTATCGCGTGCGATAAATCGCCATTTTCGCATGCGGTATTTCTCGCGCTAGTTTTACCGCATGCGTTAATTTCCGCGCTGAAAAGAATACGATCGCATGATTCACTATAACTTAGGCGCGCTAAATATCGCATTCGGCTATGCGAAAATTAACACCTACTACAGGCAGGCGATAATTATAGAAAAGTACAGTAAATGAGCTTTTGGCAATAAAATATGGACTTACAGTGTTATTTATTCAGTCTGTGTTTCCCCTAGAGTGACGCAGCCGCCAGTTTGCAGCGAAATGTTCATTTTTAATACAGTAATTTTCCGCAAGTATTGGCGTGTATGGCTAACATGGCGTGCGTTCATTTGCGCGACTATTTATATTTGGCTACAAGTGATGAAAAAATTTATACAAGCGCCAAAAAATAATAGTCACAGCAACAATTTTTTTGCCCGCACAACATTTTTGCCGTTTCGTGGATCTTTCGAAAGATTTGCTAATTTTTCACTAAAGAAACCAGAACACATTTGCTCATCACTAGTGGCTACTATTTATAAGCATCTACCATTTATATGCTACCATTTATATGCTACCATTTATAGCCTACCATTTATATGCTACCATTTATATGCTACCATTTATAGCCTACCATTTATATGCTACCATTTATATCCTACCATTTATATGCTACCATTTATAGCCTACTATTTATATGCTACCATTTATATCCTACCATTTATAGCCTACCATTTATATGCTACCATTTATATCCTACCATTTATATGCTACCATTTATAGCCTACTATTTATATGCTACCATTTATATCCTACCATTTATATCCTACCATTTATATGCTACCATTTATATGCTACCATTTATATGCTACCATTTATATCCTACCATTTATATGCTACCATTTATATGCTACCATTTATATGCTACCATTTATATGCTACCATTTATATGCTACCATTTATATCCTACCATTTATATCCTACCATTTATATGCTACCATTTATATGCTACCATTTATATGCTACCATTTATATGCTACTATTTATATGCTACCATTTATATGCTACCATTTATATGCTACCATTTATATGCTACCATTTATATCCTACCATTTATATGCTACCATTTATATGCTACCATTTATATCCTACCATTTATATCCTACCATTTATATGCTACCATTTATATGCTACCATTTATATGCTACCATTTATATGCTACTATTTATATGCTACCATTTATATGCTACCATTTATATGCTACCATTTATATCCTACCATTTATATGCTACCATTTATATGCTACCATTTATATCCTACCATTTATATCCTACCATTTATATGCTACCATTTATATGCTACCATTTATATGCTACTATTTATATGCTACCATTTATATGCTACTATTTATATGCTACCATTTATATGTGGCGACAATTTTTATACACTATTTCTAAGCTACTATTCATATGCGGCGACTATTCGCGTGCGTAATTTAGCGCATGTACCGGCAAATACCGCATTGAAATAGTCTTCGCAAGTTAAATAACGCATGCAATATTGCGCGTAAAAAAGCGCAAGTATGATTACAGTGAATCGTGCGAAAAATCGCCAAAATTAAGACGCGGTAAAATCAGGCCCAATATGTGAGGTTTCACTGTAGATTAACAACTTGCTCCATATTTAAAAACTGTAATTAATTTAATGGTGAACCCAGCTTTTCCAGTACAGCACTGCCCCCTAGAGACAGGTAATGGTATGTTCTGCCCCCTAGAGACAGGTAATGGTGTGTGCTGCCCCCTAGAGACAGGTAATGGTGTGTGCTGCCCCCTAGAGACAGGTAATGGTATGTTCTGCCCCCTAGAGACAGGTAATGGTATGTGCTGCCCCCTAGAGACAGGTAATGGTATGTGCTGCCCCCTAGAGACAGGTAATGGTATGTGCTGCCCCCTAGAGACAGGTAATGGTATGTGCTGTCCCCTAGAGACAGGTAATGGTGTGTGCTGCCCCCTAGAGACAGGTAATGGTGTGTGCTGCCCCCTAGAGACAGGTAATGGTGTGTGCTGCCCCCTAGAGACAGGTAATGGTGTGTGCTGCCCCCTAGAGACAGGTAATGGTGTGTGCTGCCCACTAGAGACAGGTAATGATATGTGCTGCCCCCTAGAGACAGGTAATGGTGTGTGCTGCCCCCTAGAGACAGGTAATGATATGTGCTGCCCCCTAGAGACAGGTAATGGTGTGTGCTGCCCCCTAGAGACAGGTAATGGTATGTGCTGCCCCCTAGAGACAGGTAATGGTATGTGCTGCCCCCTAGAGACAGGTAATGGTGTGTGCTGCCCACTAGAGACAGGTAATGGTGTGTGCTGCCCCCTAGAGACAGGTAATGGTGTGTGCTGCCCCCTAGAGACCGGTAATGGTGTGTGCTGCCCCCTAGAGACCGGTAATGGTGTGTGCTGCCCCCTAGAGACAGGTAATGGTGTGTGCTGCCCCCTAGAGACAGGTAATGGTGTGTGCTGCCCCCTAGAGACAGGTAATGGTATGTGCTGCCCCCTAGAGACAGGTAATGGTGTGTGCTGCCCCCTAGAGACAGGTGATGGTGTGTGCTGCCCCCTAGAGACAGGTAATGGTGTGTGCTGCCCCCTAGAGACAGGTAATGGTGTGTGCTGCCCCCTAGAGACAGGTGATGGTATGTGCTGCCCCCTAGAGACAGGTGATGGTATGTGCTGCCCCCTAGAGACAGGTAATGGTATGTGCTGCCCCCTAGAGACAGGTAATGGTATGTGCTGCCCCCTAGAGACAGGTAATGGTATGTGCTGCCCCCTAGAGACAGGTAATGATATGAGGGTAAGTGCTGGTAACCAGGGGCCCCATGGTGCTAAAGGGCCCACTAATGGCCGCTCTGCTCTCCCCTGACAGTTACCGCCTGTGCCAGACAGAATTAAAGAAGCTGTTCAAGTCCAGCCCCCTGTTTGGCCAGTACTTCCGAGTAACAAAGAAAGGAGACCTTAAAGTTGGCGACCCGGTGTATCAAGTCGTGTACTGACCCAGTTCCTGGAATAAAGATATACCCAGACTGAACGTAGGGGTGGAGCCCACAGAACTGCCAGGCAGATCCGCCATGGAAACCCAACCTGCAGCCCTCCAGCTGGACCGAAACTGGTTCTTTATGTCCCTAATTTAACTGACCAATTCTCTCTGAATAAATCATCAGTGCATCTTGTGTCTGAATGGTGGGTCTAGTAACCCATAGCAACCAATCAGGCAATGGCCTGGCGTTCTTCTAGAAAACCTTTGTTTATCCAATGGGAAGCAGGGGCCTGCTCTCACTCTCACCTGGGATGATGGTTGTTGCAGTGCAAGGACTGCTGTAGGGCTGTAGGTTCTAGTAACCCATAGCAACCAATCAGATATTTGCTTTCCAGCAGCAGGCCAATAAATGTTGCATGATGATTGGTTGCTGTGGGTTACTACATATCCCTGTATGTCAGGATACCCCAGTATGTCAGGATACCCCAGTATGTCAGGATACACCAGTATGTCAGGATACCCCTGTATGAACAAGATGAGGGGCACTTTGTAAGCCCCGACAGGAACTAATGTTCCCTTGCCTGTGGGAGTGGGAAGGGCCCCTGGGGTCATGTAGTATTGGGGTAGAACAACAACAAGAGCTATGCTGTCCAGCCCCCCCCCCCCACCTACTGGGATTCAAATTTGCCAGGCCTCCTACATGCCCCCCCCCCCGATGGTGAATCTGCTCCCCCCAATGTGTTCTGGAGGACACATCAGTTAATCCAGTCTAGACCCCCCATGATTGGCTGAAGGGAGCATGTTGGGCCCACTCGCCATGTGTGGCCCCGTGAAGCACCTGTAGGGTGGGGCCCCAGTAGGATTTATTACTGGGTTGGCTGCGTACTTTCAGTTTTCTGCTGTTGATTTTTTTTAAAAAGTACCGTCAGTGTTTCCATGGGAGAGAGACACCCAATAGGGGCATCTGTAAGCCCCTCTTAAAGGTCAATTGGGGTAAGATTTTGTGTGAACACTTATCTGCTCCCCTATATATTCTTGGACTAATGGCTGAATGGCTGATACACCAATGGGGGGGGGGGGGGGGGGGCTTGGTGTCTGTTTTAGAACAATAATCTTCATACTTTTTGGGCTCAAGTTGCCCTTTGTAAACCAGCATTTGGAAACATTGGGGTAACAGTCACCCCGCTATAGTTCCAGGGGTACCCAGGGCACAAATAAGCACTCACCCCAAATCCCCCCCTAACTGGCCTTCAGGCTGGGCCCCCTTAGCCCATAACAAGGTTACAGATATATAGAAACATTGGGGTAACAGTCACCCCGCTATAGTTCCAGGGGTACCCAGGGCACAAATAAGCACTCACCCCAAATCCCCCCCTAACTGGCCTTCAGGCTGGGCCCCCTTAGCCCATAACAAGGTTACAGATATATAGAAACATTGGGGTAACAGTCACCCCGCTATAGTTCCAGGGGTACCCAGGGCACAAATAACCACTCACCCCAAATCCCCCCCTTATGACCTTTATTTTGGGTGCTGTAAATACACCATAATGTGATTGGCCAACTCCGCCCTTGTTTCTAAACCCTGAATATGTATTTGGGGGCCCCGGCTGTACTGCCCCCCCATTCAGTTTTCATGCGTCGGTTAAATCTCCATCACAATAAGATTCCTCGCCATTTTCCGTAAGTGGCAGAGAGACCGACAGCCGCAATGGGCCCCATCCTAACAAAGTGACAGCAATTAGTGGTTGTTTGTTCCTTGAGTAAACGATCCGGCGGATAATTTCTTAATGGGTTCTGGTTTTATAGCGCAACTAAGTAAATACGCCACCAATCAAGCGGCCTTTTCTGCCAGGGCCGGGTTGTGCTTTATGTCACAGGGCAGAATATTCTGACGGGGGCATTAGTCAGGGGCTGGCGCTGGGAACAAATAAGTGCACGGAGTCTTCTCCAAACAAAAATGTTCCCTGTATTTTTAGCCCGGAGAGATGGAGATTTATTATGGGATGGGATTTAGTGGCGCAGATTTTAATGACTGTAGGCAGCGAATACCTTATTACTTACATACTGTATATAGGGGGAACAATTTATAGCAGATAAAGACATTCTGGGACCACGTGAGGGACAGAAATGGCTCATACCCTCAGCCTGATGGTATCTCACTGCTTATTGGACAATGACATAAGTAACCCCTGCCCTGGCTAAACCAGTAAATACCCATATGGCCAATGTAGTTCCCATTCTCCTTCTATATCTCCCTATTTTATTGTATTTGTTTTATTTGCCCCTCTAGTGGCCACTGGCTGTAATTACACTTAGATTGCACAATATTCCAGTTCTACATTCTGTCTCATAATCTCCCTGAATATTATGCACTTTCCCCCTATTACACATACTGACTGAGCCATTTAAAGTATTCAACCAATGGTCATTCTCGTTTCGCTCTAATAATAATTTAATACTAATAACAAATGGTAAAAGTAGATTGTAAGCTCTTTTGGGCAGGGCTCTCTTCACCTCCTGTATCGGTTATTGATTGCTTTATATGTTACTCTGTATGTCCAATGTATGAAACCCACTTATTGTACAGCGCTGCGGGATATGTTGGCGCTTTATAAATAAATGTTAATAATAATACAGTACAGTAGACTTTTAGGTTAATTTACCCTTTAAATAATTAGTAGGCTTTAGGGTAGGGAAAGTAATCTTTTCCAGCAAATAATCTTCTACCATCAAATCTCCTTGTATTTACTCTATATTTTAGTGTAGTAGTTGCAGGGAGTGGCCACTAGATGGCACCAGAGCACCCAATTGAAGTGTCAATTCTGGTCTGGAATAAAACTAAATATTCAATTATAGCAAGGTTGTTTGTATGGAACTGAAATTTATTTTACTGAACTTTCTGCGACCAACCTTATGCCAAGTAACCTGTTAGCTCTACCTGAGCCACTTTTTATCCTGGAGTTTATCCCAACGGCTTTGCAGCCAACCCTGCCTACACTACCTCTAAAGGAGCTGTAACTCCAAGCCCCTTGGTATAATTTGGCCTTCTGTCCCTGGCACAGAGAGCTCATAAATGGACTAAAACATATGCTTCTGCCAGTACTGGATGCTACTAAGCCACAACACCCCCCCCCCCCAGTGCCCCCTATTTTGTTTCTTAGACAGTCACTACCCTTTTAGAATGAAAGCTTTTGGGGATACAGTTGTATGATGTACATGCGTTTGGGCACAGACAGTGACTGGGGGACAGGGAATGCGATCGCACCAGGGCACAAAGCCCATTATTATTATTATTAATAATAATATGTATTAAAAAAGCACCAACATATTTGGCAGCGCTGTACAATAAATAGGTATATGGACAGAACCTGCACGTTTACATACAAAACAACCCAATACAAGTAATGAAAGAATAAGACTGAACTGTTTTATCATCTTCAGCCTCACCCCCAGGTGCCACTTATCCTATTGGCTTCACGTTTCCAAGCTGAATTAAGTTAAATGGACTTTGTGCAGATTATGGATAATATCCTGGATCTAGACTGGGGGTAAAAAGGAAAACCCGACGCAATTTACTGGAAAGGGATTCAACACCCTAAACCAGGGATCCCCAACCTTTCTTACTCGTGAGCCACAGTCAAATGCAAAAAGACTTGGGGAGCAACACAAGCACCATAAAAGTTCATGGAGGAGCCAAATAAGGGCTGTGATTGGCTATTAGGGGCCTCTATGCACCCTATCAGCTTACAGGGGCTTTATTTGGTAGGAAATCTTGTTTTTATTCAACCAAAAAGTCAGGAATTCAAAAATAACTCCCTGGTTTGGGGGCACTGAGAGCAACATCCAAGGGGTTGGGGAGTAACATGTTGCCCCTGAGTCACTGGTTGGGGATCACTGCCCTAAACCAATGCTGCCCAACGTTTAACATGTAGTGGTCTGATTATTATTAGATTAAAATGATAATATTTTGGAGACTTTGAACAGACCGGGGGCCACACAAATCCTTCATCCAGTTGTAACTGTGCAAAATGTTTGTACTACGGAGCTGCTGGATGGCGGGGCCTTCGCTTTGTCATGGAATGGCGGCTTTTCCAGGAAGGGGCTTTATTATATTTACTGTAAGTGGCACAAACCATTAAACACACAATATTTTAACACTGGGTTTGCAACAGAAACATTAAATAAAGGCTAATGCCTGCAGGAAGAAAGAACTGTTTACAAAATAACATAAAATTCAGCTATTAAACTCTTAAATTACTGGCACGTTACCCCCCTTATCCAGCAACAAGTGCACCGGGATTACATCTGTCCCATCCTGCCCAGACCCGGGGCAACTAAGTGGCATTTGTGCACATAAAGGGGCAATTACACGGAGCAATTCTATGTAATAGAAAGGGGCAATAGTGGGCATAATATCACTTTTGTCCTATCTCTGTAGCTCACACTGCTGGGGAGACTTCAGGGACTAAAGTGGAGGCCCAAATGGATGTGACAGTTGCACCCAGCTCTATTCTCAGTCACTTCACAGCTACAGATTTTTAAGATATTTACATGGTCACCACTATTAAAACTGTATAACGATTCATAAGGGACTTAGGTGCTCCCACTGCCGCTATTCTGAGACTCCCCTTTACTTGGGGCACACAGGTGCCCAGCCCAGGATGAAGCACATATCAAATGTGTACCCCTCTATGCCGATCAGGTACCTAGCTAGCCCTGTCCCTGAATGGGGAGGTAATACTGGGGTGCTACCCCTTCATCCCTGCTTGGTGGAGCCCAAGCTGCTCAGCTAGCTGGCCTACTTCTATCTCTCCCCAGCTAAGGTGAGCTCCACAGAATCTGGCCTGCCACTAGCTCGCTTACCTAGGTAGTGATGATACCAAGGATACTAATCCTTCTACTCTCCTCGATGGAGCATCTGGTTGCTTACTAACTATCCTGACCCTACTTTTCGCTCAGAGTCTATCCTCTCCACTAACTACTTCTACTGAGGCCTATCTCTTCAGTATCCTCCATCCCCTCCAGCAAGTGGGGTCCAAAGAGACAGAACCACATAAGCAATCTTCCCCTGGCCAGTAGAGGAACCAGGGAACTCTAGCCTGAATAAGGAAACAATTCCTGACTATGAACAGAACCAGCCCTAGGGGGGAACATCCCTAACATCCTTAGGGATGTTCCCCAGAGTAGAGCAAATGAAATGGGCAATGGGAATAGAACTCAAACACACCCGAATGAAATGATTATGATTCCTCGTACACGGGAGCTTCCACTCATATCTTTCAGTCATCCAATGGGCTCAGGGGAGTGAGTCTCTGTTCAAAGGCCTGACTATTGTGTATACCATTGGGACTGAGCTCATTATTCTTATGGCCCCTGTGTAGCAATACTGGTAGAGCTCGACATGGGCGTTATTGCATTTATCTTGCTCTTTAAATGGCCGGCAGTATCAACTGCTATGGGAATTCAATGGACTACGGCTAATAAGAAGCCTTTATAATAATAATAAATGAAAATGGATAATTATATGTAAGATTTATGTCCCCGCTGCTGAGATAATGGCACAGAGAAAAGAGCCGGAAGGACGTGGGAGGGGTGAGGAAATGGAACGGACCGAAAATAAAAAGAAGGGAATGATCTGGGCCAGATTATTAATGCTATGTTATTGTGCATAATTCATAGCTATATTTGTCCAACACTATATACTAGGGAGATGGCAATAGGCAAACTGCTCAAATGCCACTTTAATATAAGGTTTGTCTACATGGTTCCTATGGATATAGCCACATGGAGTGGGATTCACCTCATGTTGACGCCAGGTCCAAAATGTTCTGTTATTTTGGAGGCATTATTTTTACTGTACAACACAGGGAGGCCCAGCTTAGGGACCTACTACTACTAGCCGAATGGAGCTTTACATTTGTCTGACACTGCTGTTTGAACATCTGATTGGTTGTTATGGGTTACTAGAACAGGGGCAAAATTAAATGTGTGGTTGGTTGAGTGTTATGGTGTAGATCAGTGATCCCCAACCAGTGGCTCAGGGGCAACATGTTGCTCCCCAACCCCTTGGATGTTGCTCTCAGCGCCCCCAAACCAGGGAGTTATTTTTGAATTCCTGACTTGGGGGCAAGTTTTGGTTGAATAAAAACAAGATTTCCTACCAAATAAAGCCCCTGTAAGCTGATAGGGTGCATAGAGGCCCCTAATAGCCAATCACAGCCCTTATTTGGCTCCTCCATGAACTTTTATGGTGCTTGTGTTGCTCCCCAAGTCTTTCTACACTGGACTGTGGCTCACGAGTAAGAGAGGTTGGGGACCCCTGGTGTAGGCTAAGACCAAACCAAACTGCTTGATGTATCTGTTGTTCAGTCATAGGATATTTAGAGCAGGGTGGTCCAAATGGAGATTCATGGACCAGATGTGGCCCTCCAAGAGATATTTATGCCCCCACCTAGAGCTCCATTGACTTTTTTTGGATGTCATTATATTTTAATCCAGTTTCTGAATGTGAAGTATAGTGAATAGTTGAGCCACTATATGGAAACAGTGATACTGATCTAGAACACTATGTTTTTAAGTATCACCCCTCAGCTCAAGGTTCATTTAGTGCACTAATCTTTGGTCAGGCCCCCCCCCTGTACCTCATAACAAAGTCACAGATATAGGAAAACATTGGTTTATCAGTCATTCAGCCATATATCTGGGAAAGCATATAGGGTTTCACCCCAAATCTCACCCTTACTGACACCTAAACTGGGCTTTCTGATGTTTATAGGAGAGCAACCGGGCATTTCCCCCACTTGTCTCCCTAACTGGCCCCTCTGCTCTTGGTCCTCCCCAGGGGATCCTGCCCCACAGTCTGGGAACCACTGTACAACCAGTTGATGAGTAACACGTAGCCCAGTATAACATTGTTTGCTATGGATCCATCTACAGTTCCACTGCCTTATAATAGACTCATACATTTTATCTATGTTTCCTTTGATGCCTTAATATCAACCTCTCTGGAAACTTAACCCCCAACCCAAGGTGGTGTTGTTTAGATCTCCGGACGTTCCCGACTTGCTCACTTTATCCATCAGCCCTCGCTTTGTAGACATTCCGTTGACTTTGGGCAATTATACACCTGCCCAAAGTGCCACTTTACACGCTCGTCTAATTAGCAGCTTGCTGTTTACTCCTCGTTAACACTGGGAATAACTTAAACCTCAATTAGACAGGCTTTGGGTTCGGTGAAGTGAGGGCTAAGGAGCCACCGAGACAGCTGGAAAGTGATTCTTATTTTTTCTCCAAGGCGTTCTGGAAACCATCACTTGGGGAAGGGTCTCTGTAAACAAATGAAGAATTGATTGTTCAGCACTCACAAAGCTACTGCCGCTCTCGCTTTTCATGACTCACTTTGTGAACCACTGCTGTCCTCTACATGCCATAACATTGGAGAAATGATGATTGTTGCTGGAGAATTCTTCTGTGTAGATTACTTGCCAAAACCCAAGCTGTAATGGTTTGTTATGCTGACCTTTGTTATTCCATTAGACTCAACTGTTTGAAATATGCACATACTACAAGACACTACTTTACTCTCTGCTTTGACCCAACACCATCGTTTAGGCTTTAAAAAAAAACAAAAAACGTATTAACGAGAGAGAAGAAAGAAGAAGCGTTTAGTCATTTGAGTTTTTTAAAAAAAAACATAATCTTAACCGGGCGATCATAAATATAAATGTGTTTTTAAAGGAGGTCTTGTTAATGTAGCCCAGAGCAACGCCGAGCCATCTATCAACTCGATTGGGAAGGAACGTTGGCCAGGAGTCAAGAAGATTCTTATTTTAGATCATGGACATTACTGTTTGGTTAGAGAAGCAAGAAGCAGCAATAAAGATAGCAGAGAAATGCAATAAGCAAATGTGACAATAAGGAATGATGGCGGCCGTTAAACCTTGGCTGGGCCAGGGGGGGGGGGGGGACGTTGAAAGAAGCAGAGGGGGATCAGCAATAAAAACTCACGTTGCTTATGGAGTGGAAGGATGGGGTCCCTTTAGGAATACGGGGGTGAGGGATGGGAGATGTACAAGGTCTGCAACTTGTTTTCACTAATATTGTCTCTTCTTGTTATTTATGTGTCTGGTGGATCCCCAAATAAATCCCCGCTCTCTGATGGGGAGACACGTCCAATAGGCTGATAGGCCCCATAACTTGGAGTTGGGCTTTAACAGCGCTTAATTGCTAGAAAACATCCGGTTCTTCTTTATCCTTCTGACATTATTCCCACCTTGTTCTCTTTCTCTGTCCAATTTGTATCCGTCTTCAAGTGTTTCCATGATCCGTTTTGCTCAATCGTCTCCCTATAAAGTTATATTTCTCCATGTTTGACTCCTGTTCCACTCCATGTGGTTCCTATCTTTGCATACGTGTCAAAGTCCAAGAACTGTGGGCTCTTCTACTCAACATGCTGGAGACCACGGGACTGATTAACTAACAACGGCGCTACACTGTTAGCCATTGCAACCAATAGGCAATTAGTTTTAATCCACATAATACAAATTAGAAAATGAAAGCAAAATTCTTATTGGCTGCCATAGCTAAGGACACCAAGGCAACTTAGCACCTAAATAAGTAAATGAACCCCATGCTTATGCCTTGGAAACATGAGTACGTGCAAGGTTTTTGGTGGCAACACATCCAATTAGGTTTTAAACCTCATAATTATGTTTCTTTTCTCCTCTATAGATGTTATTCAAGCCCCTGAATGTACAAGATACCCCAAAGACCCACTAGTAGACTACCTAAAGGCCGATTGTAGCTGCCGATATTGGCCCCTTAGACCGATTCGGCGATTATCAGCCCGTGTAGGGGCACAAATGATGGGCCTACCCAATCGATATCTGGCCTGAAATCAGCCAGATATCAATCGGGGAGGTTAAAAAATTTAATCGGATCGGGGACCACATCGGCTCGTTGATGCGGCCCCCGAACCGACTGCACCCGTAGGTGGGGATATCGGAAGAAAATCCGCTGGCTTGGCGAGGCCGATATCCCCACCTACGGGTGCAGTCAGTTCTTAACGTGTATGGCCACCTTTACCTGTCTCCTGCCCACAACCTCCTCTGGGGACAATTGTTCAGCCAGAACCCACCCAGCCCTTGGGAACAAACATCCATTCTCCCCAAATCTCACCCAACTAGGCTTTAGGCTAAGCCCCCACTGTTGCTCTGGGGTTCCACTAGGGGGTCAGCACCACAATTTGGAAACCACTACTCTAAAAGTTGTCATGGCAGATAGGGTTGTGCTGGATAAGGCTGGGTGGCAATTGGGTTATCAGAACTGAATGTTCTACCTACACATTGCCTGGGACTTCAAGGGTGTCCAGCAGTTTCCATCAAGCGGTGGTTGCACCGTTGTAGGCAAATTCTAATCATGACCAAAAGTATCCTGAATTTTCATATGAGCTTGTGGGAGGAGCAAGAGCTCATTAGGGGAGGGATTAAACATCTAAACAACCAATAGAATTTAAATAAATGCAAAGAAAATAGAGACAAAGCATATTATTCAATTCTCCCCCTGTTTAATGGTCTCACATAATAATAATGTTGCCTTTAATCCATCACATCTCATAAAGGCCCTGACGGGCGTCGTTGCTTTTGCCGAGGAAATGTAATAAACATGAGTGATGGGATCTTTGCTTCAGTATAAATAAACAGCACAACTGTAAATAGAGCCTCTCTCTGTCTCGGTGCCCCGGGGTCAGCTCTTCCCCCCATTTTCCTAGATCATCATTTTTATTTTTAGTGTCCTCTTGTTTTTAGAGAATTTACAGATTATTATTGTTCGGGTTATTTATAAGGGGATGAGGGACTTCCCTGAGGAATATGTAGAGGGTTATTCTTAGTTGGGGTTTAGGTGTTAGACCCCACCAGGGTTTAGGGGGTTCCCAAGGACTATGGTGCCCAACCCTAAGCCTGTAAAGGGTTTGATTTGCTGAAGACCAGCTCTGAGCATTACATGAAGGCTACAAGCCCACGACCTTCTCTTTGTAAGTACCAGGACCCATTGGTGAGGGTTTAGGGATCAATGCCTTTAACACAATAATCCAAAGAAAAGCAAACAGGACTGCCATTAGTAATCATGGGGGCCACGTATTGCTAAGTTAGTCAGTGGTGTAACTACCAGTTTAGCAGGGAGTATAACTGCACCTAGGCCCGCCCCCCTCCCCCAGAAGGGCCCACCCCCCTCCCCCAGAAGGCCCACTCCCCTCCCCCAGAAGGGCCCACTCCCCTCCCCCAGAAGGACCCACTCCCCTCCCCCAGAAGGGCCCACTCCCTGCCCAAGAAGGGCCAACCCCCTCCCCCAGTAGGGCCCACCCCCCCTGTAGGGCCCAATCGCCTGCTGGAGCCAGACTGGGGAGTTGTTCTTTTTTAGTACCAGGGCTTGTGGTCCGGTAGTTACACCACTGAAGTTAGCAGGATCCTTCTCCCCCAGGGGGCACCAATTATTAGCCCACTGGGCAATGGACCCTGCCAACAAGTAGAATGGAGACCTAATGAAAAAAAAATATGGCCAAACCCCATGATCCACCAAAACCACACCCACTCTGACACATGCCCCACCCACTTTGCAACCTGAAAAATTACCCTCTTAAGGGCGAAGCCGCAACTTTCGAAAAGCCCCGGCGACTTATCTGTGCGCCAAAATTGCGCTCATGATTTGTCGCGGAGACGCAATTGATCTCTATGGGCGGGAAGTCGCAGCGATTGCATTAATTAACAGTTGCAGAGACTAATTGCCCTGTGTGTCTTCACCCTAAGCCTCTTTCTGCCATGAAGCTCTATTGCTTCTTTTGTAAGCTAGCATCTGGCCTATAGAGCTCACAATCTAATATTGGCACTTAAAGCACACGGAACCAGAAAGATCGGACCAGGAAATAGACTGAAGCAGTCACTCGACACCCTATGCTGATCCATCTTTATATTAATATATATATACACATTGATACTGCTATTGCAGATTCTGATCTACACTGACTTGCCATTGTTCCGCCATCTTCCCACAATCCTCCTTAATCCAGCATTACAAAAAGAACGCGGCTATTTCTGCCGCTGCCCCTTTAAGACGGCATCTTGGTGGTATTTTAATAATTCCTTCTGGTTACTTAATGAGACTTTGATGTTCCCTGTGAGTTATACGGCCCACGAAACGAGCCCCAAACAACCCGCGCTCAGAGCTCATTCTCAGGCCTGGAGACATGCGGCGTAAATAAAGGCGAGTGAAAAATATGCAACTGTATAAAAGTTCATAACATTCTCAAAGGTTTACGTCTGCCGCGCTGTTTAGCTTTGCCTTTATTAAGTCTGATTACAGGGGCAGGTTATATATATTGCACTGTTTGGGTGTTGATTTATATCTGTGTATAAGGGGAGATCAATGGGATAAACAGTAGGAATGGTCTGGTTTCCAGCCGATGGGATTATATGATGTGCACTTAGCCGGGGCTGCTGGAAGCTTCCATATAACTCTTACTGCGAGAGCAGTCTGTTTGGGGGGCACAGGGGCCGCGGTAAATCAGAGGCGCTCTCGGTGTTGCTTATCTTCATATGAAATACATTTGTATAGAAAAAAAAAGCCAGCGGGTGTCTAAATGCAGAATCCATTATTGTACCATTCCGTGGAATGTTCCGTATTAAACAGCCCCCGGAATAAGGAAATGTATCATGATCTAATAATATAAGTTCAAGATATGGAAGTCTTTGATGGCTCCACCCATCAAAGGCTTCGTACAGGGGCCCCAGCATTATATTGTACAGTGACCCCAGCATATAATGATACAGTGACCCCAGCATATAATAGTACAGTGACCCCAGCATATAATGGCACAGTGACCCCAGCATATAATGGTACAGTGACCCCAGCATATAATGGTACAATGACCCCAGGATAAAATGGTACAGTGACCCCAGCATATAATGGTACAGTGACCCCAGCATATAATGGTACAGTGACCCCAGCATATAATGGTACAGTGACCCCAGCATATAATGGTACAGTGACCCCAGCATATAATGGTACAGTGACCCCAGCATATAATGGTACAGTGACCCCAGCATATAATGGTACAATGACCCCAGGATAAAATGGTACAGTGACCCCAGCATATAATGGTACAGTGACCCCAGCATATAATGGTACAGGGACCCCAGCATATAATGGTACAGGGACCCCAGCATATAATGGTACAGGGACCCCAGCATATAATGGTACAATGACCCCAGCATATAATGGTACAATGACCCCAGCATATAATGGTACAGTGACCCCAGCATATAATGGTACAGTGACCCCAGCATATAATGGTACAATGACCCCAGCATATAATGGTACAGTGACCCCAGCATATAATGGTACAATGACCCCAGCATATAATGGTACAGTGACCCCAGCATATAATGGTACAGTGACCCCAGCATATAATGGTACAGTGACCCCAGCATATAATGGTACAATGACCCCAGGATAAAATGGTACAGTGACCCCAGCATATAATGGTACAGTGACCCCAGCATATAATGGTACAGTGACCCCAGCATATAATGGTACAGGGACCCCAGCATATAATGGTACAGGGACCCCAGCATATAATGGTACAATGACCCCAGCATATAATGGTACAATGACCCCAGCATATAATGGTACAGTGACCCCAGCATATAATGGTACAGTGACCCCAGCATATAATGGTACAGTGACCCCAGCATATAATGGTACAGTGACCCCAGCATATAATGGTACAGGGACCCCAGCATATAATGGTACAGTGACCCCAGCATATAATGTCACAGTGATGATGGGGATTGTAGGGTGAGTTGGTGACAGAAGTGAGTATTGGTTCTACCCAATCAGCTGCCCTTGCTGTACTATAGAAGTGCAACGCTCGGCAGAGCCAAAGATTCCTCCGTCAAACTCAAAATAACAGGTCTATTTTCTTTTCCAGATAAAGCTCTATATACGTTGCAGCTGAGATTCTACTGAATCCATCTCTTCCATAAAACCCAGGAAAAGGAATAAAATCCCAGCTGTCAGTGAGCATTCCTTGTGTGCAGCCACCCATTGCTAAACCTTGCACGGGAAAGCACAATGATATTAGCAGCTGCTGTGATTTCTATGTATATCTGTTTATGTTATAATGGAAAAACTCTCAGCAATTAGGACCATCTTTCCCAACTCCGGCCCTCAGGGCACACTGACAAGCGAGGGCGGCACTTCCACAGACAGAAGCGCAACTGCACCACTAGAGCGCACGTCAAATCTTTGCTCGAAAGCAGGGACCCCCCCACCCCAATTTCTACATTTTGAAAGAAAATACTATGGGTGGGAGCCAGTCTGTAGTGCCATAATTATGGATCTGAGTTCCTCATGGGTGGGGCTATGCATATGGGAGGGCTATGCAAGTTTTCCACCTATAGTTAGCATTATTATTATTATTTATATAGCGCCATCAATTTACACAGCGCTTTACAGAATAGAGGGGTACAAAAGACATAACAGTTAACATGTACATCTAAACAGGGTCAGACTGGGGTGTGAAGGGCCCACCGGGGCTCCCATCCCAGGGCCCCCCCCCCGACATCCTTTCCCGAGCGCATAAATTTGACGTGTCAGGGGGGGAGCGTTCGGGAGGGGGAGCGCCGGCAAGGGTCGGGTCTGGGCCCAGTCCGACCCTGCATATAAACAATTCACAAAAATGGTTTACAGTTACATTTGGATGAGGATCGGAGACACTAGGGGGAGGGCCCTGCTCGCAAGAGCTTACATTCTAAAAAGGAGGGGTAGCAGCAATATTTTCCATGCAAGAAAATTATGAATATAGGGGGGTAAAACTACCCTTAGTTAGCAGCAGGCTCCCACCTTGGGTTGAACTCAAAATGGCAATTACTTGCTGTGCCACATGGAACACAGTTCAGTGCTAGAGCTCGTTTCCATAACACAGAAATCCCCATTTATTGCAATCAGATACTACAACCTTTCCCAGACTTTGGTTACAGCTAAAAGGTGGGCACTGGGGGACCATAGATTCAAGGGTCTCCATAAGGACTCTGTAAAACAGAAATGAGCTGCCACCTCTTGCTTATGCCAAAAGCAGACAGTTGGCACAGACATGTGGATAGTACTGGGTAGGTGGGGTAAACTCAAAATTAACTTTTATTATTGTGCACACAGCAGAATTTTGTGTGATAATTGAATTATTTGCATTTTTTTGTTCCTGAAGCTCCCAGTTACCGGTTACCTGGTTGCTAAGGGGCTAATAAGCCTAACAACCAAGGAACAGTCTAGAAGTCGAAATATAAGATGGATTGTAGAGAGCATGAATGTAAAAATAAGCAATAAAAATAACAATACTGTAAAACTAACGCCTTATCGTCAATACTTTGCTTTGTTGCTGGGGTCAGCGACCCCATTAGCGCCAGATGGCATTTTTAGCTGCATGCTAAAGTCAAAATATGAAGTCTAAAAACATACAAAATTAATAATGACGCCCAACTGAAGAATTACTTAAAACAGGCCCAATGTTAATGGAAAGGTGAACTTTCCCTTTACGTTTATGTTGTTTAACTCAGTTTTCACTGCTATGTAGTTGCTGTGGGCTCCTCCTAGCAACCAGGCAGTGACTTAATGGCAGATCTGAAGTTGAATGGGAGATGGCTTGAACAGATAAATAAGAAATTCTGTTGTTGTCAGGGTTAGTGACCCCGGCAACCAGATAGCCTTTAAATTGCTAGACTGGAGAGAGGCAGAAGAAGAAGCCATATAGTTCCCCTTTAAATGGACAATGTCCTTACTCTAAACCCTGCACTTCTAGATTTCTTTCTATAAAATGATAGAATTCCTGGGAAATATGGAAACGTAGAGAACCCGACGCACGAGTGCATTTGATTGGGGGGGTTTGGGGAGAATTTTATTTCAACCACTGACATTCTGAGAAAGAAATCTATTTCTGCAATTCTCATAACCTGCCGGGAGCAGCTGCTGGCTTCATAAACCGGGGAGGGGGGAACGCGGAGAGGGACGTGCAGCGACCCGTGTAATGGCCATTGCTCTAATGAGGATTAGAACGTCAGCTCTTCCCCCGCCTCCTCCTCAGAGTTGGCAGAAAGATTTCTACTGTGCTGCTTTATGATATATCTTTTGGGTTATTTTGACTTTATATTATTATAGAGTCAGGACTGTAGGCAGAAGTAGGAGGACCCCAAGTGTCCAGTGGGGCCACCACAATGGAGACATTGGCCTCCATACCTAAATGACCATTATTTTGACTCTTACCTTGCAAGATGATTGGTTATCACTGAAGACCCCATATCTACAGTATGTATCCTATGAGCATCTAAAGTCTGGTCATGACTGCTGGACACCGGCTTAATTCTCTCCTCGGCCTCTCAATGGCCCTCTTGAGAGTAGGATCTGCCAAGCCACTTAAGACCTTGAGGCCAAAAGGCTTTATTTTTAGTTCAGATAATAAAAGAAACTCATAATGCGCAGAAATCCATTATTTTGACTCTGGGAAATCTTAACTTTTTTTCCCTCTCTGCATCTGTGATTGGTTATTTCATTAACTCTTCTTAGTAAATTGAACTTCTATTCATCTGCGGGTATCTGCATTAAAAAGGCCGAGGTCTGTATGGGATGTTTATAAGCCGGTGGGATACAGAATAAGACCATAATATATTCTTGGGGCTGTAGCGACCCAAAGTAAGGAAGCCTACTATGGTCATCAGGGACCTTGTATAATAATCTACTTGTGGGCTTGGTGGTCAGATGTCATAGTTACATAAGGAGGGGGAAGTCAAAAATATTATATATTAGATAAGGCCACAGATCTAACCAAGGGTCACTGGGCCACCAATTAGGTGGATCACTAGAAATGCATGGCCTCAGCTGATCCATGTGTATTAATGGCCAATACAAACAGATAAAGCTCAGCAACCAATCAGATTTTATATCAGCAGAGTAAACCAGTATGGCGGCTTACAAGCAATGAGGGATGCTGTGTCATCATACAGGGAAATAGTGCCCCATGGGGTTTATCCAAAGTATTCAATAGGGGGTGGCTTAGCCTTAAGTCCAACTGGGGTAAGAGTTGGGGTAAAACTTGCCTATACCTGCCATGTCAATAAGCATGAGGTTTGGGGATCAATAACACAGATCAATAACACATAAAAAAAGGGGGGCACAGGAGACCTCTGTTTCAGAACACTCACCTTGATGAAAAGGTGGCCCAGGTGCACCACAGAATGAAAACAAGGGGCACAACCAGGATTCCACAAGGGCCACAAAAGTCAGAGTAAAAAACAAACATTTTTTGAAAATTCATCACATTGAAAATGTCAATATCTTCTGTGACCCTAAGCATTTCATGCCCTCAGGAGCACTTAATCGTGGGCTCTCCAGTGGCCCTCCTATGTGTTTCATGCCCTCAGGAGATCTTATGAGCTTTCCTGTGGCCCTACATGTTTTATGCCCTCAGGAGAACTTAATCATGGGCTCTCCTGTGGCCCTATGGGTTTTGTGCCCTCAGGAGAACTTATTTATGGGCTCTTCAGTGGTCCTATGCCTTTTGTGCTCTCAGGAGCACTTAATCATGGGCTCTCCAGTGGCCCTATGGGTTTTGTGCCCTCAGGAGCACTTAATCATGGGCTCTTCAGTGGCCCTATGTATTTCATGCCCTCAGGAGAACTTAATCATGGGCACTCCAGTGCTCCTATTCCTTTTGTGCTCTCAGGAGCATTTAATCATGGGCACTCCAGTGGTGCTATTCCTTTTGTGCTCTCAGGAGCACTTAATCATGGGCTCTCCAGTGGCCCCATGCATTTTATACCCTCAGTAGCACTTAATCATGGGCTCTCCTATGGTCCAATGTTGTTTTGTGCTCTCAGGAGAACTTAATCACAGGCTCTCCAGTGGCCCTATGTGTTTTGTGCCCCAGGAGCACTTAATAATGATCTCTCCAGTGGTCCCATGCATTTTATGCCCTCAGGAGCACTTAATTATGGGCTCTCCTATGGTCCAATGTTGTTTTGTGCTCTCAGGAGAACTTAATCACAGGCTCTCCAGTGGCCCTATGTGTTTTGTGCCCCAGGAGCACTTAATAATGATCTATCCAGTGGTCCCATGCATTTTATGCCCTCAGGAGCACTTAATTATGGGCTCTCCAATGGCCCCATGCATTTTATGCCCTTTAGGAGCACTTAATCATGGGCTCTCCAATGGTCCAATGTCATTTGTGCTCTCAGGAGCACTTAACCATGGGCTCTCCAGTGGCCCTATGCATTTTGTGCCCTCAGGAGCATTTAATCTTGGGCTCTTCAGTGGCCCTACATGTTTCATGCCCTCAGGAGAACTTAATAATGAGCTCTCCAATGGTCCTATGCCTTTTGTGCTCTCAGGAGCACTTAATATTGGGCTCTCCAGTGGCCCTTTGGGTTTTGCACCTTCAGGAGCCCTTAATCATGGGCTCTCCAGTGGTCCTATGTGTTTTGTACCCTCAGGATCACTTAACCGTGGGCTTTCCAGTGGCCCTATGTGTTTTGTGCCTCAGGAGCACTTAATAATGATCTCTCCAGTGGTCCCATGCATTTTATGCCCTCAGGAGCACTTAATTATGGGCTCTCCAATGGCCCCATGCGTTTTATGCCCTTTAGGAGCACTTAATCATGGGCTCTCCAATGGTCCAATGTCGTTTGTGCTCTCAGGAGCACTTAACCATGGGCTCTCCAGTGGCCCTATGCATTTTGCACCCTCAGAAGCATTTAATCATGGGCTCTTCAGTGGCCCTACATGTTTCATGCTCTCAGGAGAACTTAATCATGAGCTCTCCAATGGTCCTATGCCTTTTGTGCTCTCAGGAGCACTTAATTGTGGGCTCTCCAGTGGCCCTTTGGGTTTTGCACCCTCAGGAGCCCTTAATCATGGGCTCTCCAGTGGTCCTATGTGTTTTGTACCCTCAGGATCACTTAACCATTGGCTTTCCAGTGGCCCTATGTGTTTTGTGCCCCAGGAGAACTTAATAATGATTAATGATTCCAGAGGCCCCATGCATTTTTGTGCCCTCAGGAGCACTTTATCATGGTCTTTCAATGCCCTCAGGCCCATGATTAAGTGCTAGGGGCACAAAATGCATAGTGCCTGGATGCCCCTTGTTTTCATGCTGAAGGAAGACACAGATCCCAAAGAGCCTGAAAACCACTGATCCAAGGGGTAATAATTTGCAAATACACCTGGATACACACAGACTATGCTTTACATGGAGATGGATACATTCAGATCTAGAACTATTTTAAAAACTTAGGGTGCCCTCGTCTGTGCTTCCTTGGATCGGCTTTGACATTACATTTGGTGGGAATTAATATTTGCAAGTTCGCGCATGTAGTAAATTTATTAAAAAAGAAGAAAGTTATGATTGTAACCAGATGTCCCTATAACCCTGCTCCCTCCTTTCCCAAGCGCTCCGATGGAGCCGGCTCCTGGCAGACGGACTTTATGTTCTGTATCATTCCGAGAGGTGGCGGTGGGGAAGAGGTTAATGCGGTGCCTATACAGGAAGCCGAACATGTACGTCCAACCCTGATGGGGCTGATTTCATTCACAAGCTATGTGACTGTGTGGGTCGGTGCCTTCCGATGGAGTCCCGGGTCTTTACGGGCCATCTTCGCGCCATGTGTTTGTATGTTTCCAAGGACCCCGCACTGACCTCCGCCCAACTCACACTGCTTTAATAACTTTCTAAGAGACCTGTTTATTGAGGTCACTACACTCCATCGGAGTGCCTTGGGTATGTCTCACATATCCAGTAGAGCCAAAGAAAGCAATATGGACATTTTAACATGTGTTTGACAACTCATAAAGCCCACAGCCGCGTTTCCCCTTCCCCGCAGCTCTGTATCACTGTCCGGCCAGAAGAAATACAGTCTTCCTTATCTCCCCAAGCAATTAAAGAAAAAAACGATTAGAAATGCGGATTGGAGATTATTGATGGCTTCTGCGCGTAATTCACCGGAGTTGGCCGTTGGAGCCGCTAACGCAGCGGCGAGGAGCATATGTTTGTGATTCGCTGGCTAATTTAGTCGGAGCCAAGAACAATATATAATTTTTTTTCTCTCTCTCTCTCTCTCTGCAGGATAAACATTATGAAGGAATGTGCAACAGCAAACAGTCTTTGTACTCTATTATATTTCATAGAGCTTTCTAAACAAATTTTCGTGTTCCGTTGGCTCGCTGTCAAACAGAAGGCTCACAACAATAGGCGAAATCCCATTTAAGCTGAGAAAGTTCCTTCCTGAGGTGAACCCAGGCAGAAATAGTCATCTTGGCTCGCGTTTCCAATCTGGCACTGGGGAATAATAATGCATGTTCTCTTAATGGAAATTATCTAATTTCATCCAAATGTAGTTCCACAGAGATCCGAGCTGACGTACAAGCAGTCAATATAACAACATTCTTCTCAAAGGCCTAAACAATGGGGCTCTGGCGGGAGGGTGATTAATAACGTCAAACGTTAAGAAAAAAAAAACAAAAAGAACCCCAGAAGGTGTAAAAATAGGCATGTGAAGGCTGAACGCAGACCCTGGTTCCTTTGTGCCGTGCCGAACGCTTGCAGAACTTGGCTGAAGGAGGCCAAAGTGCTTAAGCACCTCATCAGCTGGCTAATAACAAGCCACGCATCTGTATATGGGAGCAAATAAAGCCCCCCTCTTCTTTACATCTACCCCAGTATGTGCTGCCGGAGCGGCCGAGGGGTCTTAGGACAAATCACGCCGGAGGTGTAAGCTGCACGGTTGCTGAAACAATTTCCTTGAAGGTTATCAAACCCAAACTCTGCTTTTAGCTGTAGAACTGACAGGCCCGTTTGGCATATATATAACGAAAAAAACAGATGACTGCTGCTTAATTTCTTTATTGTTGTCGAACCCCTTAAATGCTTGAGTGCTGCTAAACAGTGTAGGCCATAAATGTACACAAGAATTATTTAATGGGGAGGGGGGTGTTAGGATCTGCCAAGTTCTACAGTGCAGTCATGCAAGGTCAGCTCCAGTCTCACAGCAGGGAAAGGGTTGTGTGGAGATGGTCTGGGCCCTGGGTACCCCTGGAACTATAGCAGGGTGACTGTTACCCCAATGTTTCTATATATCTGTAACCTTGTTATGGGCTAAGGGGGCCCAGCCTGACGGCCAGTTAGGGGGGGATTTGGGGTGAGTGCTTATTTGTGCCCTGGGTACCCCTGGAACTATAGCGGGGTGACTGTTACCCCAATGTTTCTATATATCTGTAACCTTGTTATGGGCTAAGGGGGCCCAGCCTGAAGGCCAGTTAGGGGGGGATTTGGGGTGAGTGCTTATTTGTGCCCTGGGTACCCCTGGAACTATAGCGGGGTGACTGTTACCCCAATGTTTCTATATATCTGTAACCTTGTTATGGGCTAAGGGGGCCCAGCCTGAAGGCCAGTTAGGGGGGGATTTGGGGTGAGTGCTTATTTGTGCCCTGGGTACCCCTGGAACTATAGCAGGGTGACTGTTACCCCAATGTTTCTATATATCTGTAACCTTGTTATGGGCTAAGGGGGCCCAGCCTGAAGGCCAGTTAGGGGGGGATTTGGGGTGAGTGCTTATTTGTGCCCTGGGTACCCCTGGAGCTATAGCAGGGTGACTGTTACCCCAATGTTTCTATATATCTGTAACCTTGTTATGGGCTAAGGGGGCCCAGCCTGAAGGCCAGTTAGGGGGGGATTTGGGGTGAGTGCTTATTTGTGCCCTGGGTACCCCTGGAACTATAGCAGGGTGACTGTTACCCCAATGTTTCTATATATCTGTAACCTTGTTATGGGCTAAGGCAGTGTTTTTCAACCTTTTTTGGGCAAAGGCACACTTGTTTCATGAAAAAAATCACGAGGCACACCACCATTAGAAAATGTTAAAAAATTTAACTCTGTGCCCAGCAGCAGTGCCCCCCTAGTACACTGGTGCCAAGAGCAGTGCCCCCCTAGTACATTGGTGCCCAGCAGCAGTGCCCCCCTAGTACACTGGTGCCAAGAGCAGTGCCCCCCTAGTACATTGGTGCCCAGCAGCAGTGCCCCCCTAGTACATTGGTGCCAAGAGCAGTGCCCCCCTAGTACATTGGTGCCCAGCAGCAGTGCCCCCTAGTACATTGGTGCCAAGAGCAGTGCCCCCCTAGTACATTGGTGCCCAGCAGCAGTGCCCCCCAGTACATTGGTGCCAAGAGCCAGCCCCCCTAGTACATTGGTGCCCAGCAGCAGTGCCCCCATAAGTCAGTGTGCCCTGTGGCCCCCCCTAATACATTGGTGCCCAGCAGCATTTTACTCTTTGGCGGCTTCAGCAGCATCTTCCCCTCACGCGCGCCGCCTCTGCACTTCTGCCTACACGCGACCGCACACAGGCCCTTTTATAACGTTGCGCCCCGTGCGTACTGACGTCACCCGTACACACGGGGCGCAACCAATGACAGGGCCCGGATTTTTTTTTTAAAGTAAAAATTGCGGCCCTGCCTACGGCACACCAGGCAACATCAACATCACTAGTGTGCCGCGGAACAGTGGTTGAAAAACGCTGGGCTAAGGGGGCCCAGCCTGAAGGCCAGTTAGGGGGAGATTTGGGGTGAGTGCTTATTTGTGCCCTGGGTACCCCTGGAACTATAGCAGGGTGACTGTTACCCCAATGTTTCTATATATCTGTAACCTTGTTATGGGCTAAGGGGGCCCAGCCTGAAGGCCAGTTAGGGGGGGATTTAGGGTGAGTGCTTATTTGTGCCCTGGGTACCCCTGGAACTATAGCAGGGTGACTGTTACCCCAATGTTTCTATATATCTGTAACCTTGTTATGGGCTAAGGGGGCCCAGCCTGAAGGCCAGTTAGGGGGGGATTTGGGGTGAGTGCTTATTTGTGCCCTGGGTACCCCTGGAACTATAGCAGGGTGACTGTTACCCCAATGTTTCTCTATATCTGTAACCTTGTTATGGGCTAAGGGGGCCCAGCCTGAAGGCCAGTTAGGGGGGGATTTGGGGTGAGTGCTTATTTGTACCCTGGGTACCCCTGGAACTATAGCAGGGTGACTGTTACCCCAATGTTTCTATATATCTGTAACCTTGTTATGGGCTAAGGGGGCCCAGCCTGAAGGCCAGTTAGGGGGGGGATTTGGGGTGAGTGCTTATTTGTGCCCTGGGTACCCCTGGAACTATAGCGGGGTGACTGTTACCCCAGTGGGAATATTGTCCATAATATTCTTATAACCTGACAGAGCAATGGAACATAGAAGTAGGCACCAATGGTCTCCTAATTCTTCTATCCATTATCCCCTCCCACTAGCCCTCATCTCCTATCCTGTCCTCTCTTTTCTGCGATTGTTTTCTTTTACCGCACACCATCCTCTCCCACTGCTGATGGTCAATTGTCTTCATCACCTATATCATCCTCTCCCACTGACTACACCATTTCACACCATTTTCTTTCCCACCAGCCATCCCGTGTCTTCCACTCCCCCAACCTGATCCTCCTCCACAGTTTCAATTCTGTTTTCAGCCTCACTGGCCTTATTCTCAAGCACTTACCTACATCCCCAGCCTCTGCTGCACACCGCTTTTTTACTGCCTGCAATCATCTGCCATTATTCCTACCTGTATCCTTCTCACCTATGACTCTGCTTTACTTCTCCCAAATGCATTCCATTTTAATGATGACACGAAACCAAGCTAAAGAAGTATACAACTTGAAGTCAGGCTAAAGCAGCAGAACACACAAAATCAGGCTAAAGCAGTATAACACATGAAATCAGACTAAAACAGTAGAGCACATGAAATCAGACTAAAGCAGTAGAACACATTGTCAGGCTAAAGCAGTAGAACGTACAAAATCAGGCTAAAGCAGTAGAACACATGAAATCAGACTAAAGCAGTAGAAAACATCATCAGGCTAAAGCAGTAGAATGCACAAAATCAGGCTAAAACAGTAGAACACATGAAGTCAAGTCAGGCTAAAGCAGTAGAACACATCATCAGGCTAAAGCAATAGAACACGTGAAGTCAAGTCAGGCTTAAGCAGTAGAATGCACAAAATCAGGCTAAATCAGTAGAACACATGAAATCAGACTAAAGCAGTAGAACACATCATCAGGCTAAAGCAGTAGAATGCACAAAATCAGGCTAAAGCAGTAGAACACATGAAGTCAAGTCAGGCTAAAGCAGTAGAACACACAAAATCAGGCTAAAGCAGTAGAACACATGAAGTCAAGTCAGGCTAAAGCAGCAGAACACACAAAATCAGGCTAAAGCAGTATAACACATGAAATCAGACTAAAACAGTAGAGCACATGAAATCAGACTAAAGCAGTAGAACACATTGTCAGGCTAAAGCAGTAGAACGTACAAAATCAGGCTAAAGCAGTAGAACACATGAAATCAGACTAAAGCAGTAGAAAACATCATCAGGCTAAAGCAGTAGAATGCACAAAATCAGGCTAAAACAGTAGAACACATGAAGTCAAGTCAGGCTAAAGCAGTAGAACACATCATCAGGCTAAAGCAATAGAACACGTGAAGTCAAGTCAGGCTTAAGCAGTAGAATGCACAAAATCAGGCTAAATCAGTAGAACACATGAAATCAGACTAAAGCAGTAGAACACATCATCAGGCTAAAGCAGTAGAATGCACAAAATCAGGCTAAAGCAGTAGAACACATGAAGTCAAGTCAGGCTAAAGCAGTAGAACACACAAAATCAGGCTAAAGCAGTAGAACACATGAAGTCAAGTCAGGCTAAAGCAGTAGAACACACAAAATCAGACTAAAGCAGTAGAACACATCATCAGGCTAAAGCAGTAGAATGCACAAAATCAGGCTAAAGCAGTAGAACACATGAAGTCAAGTCAGGCTAAAGCAGTAGAACACATGAAGTCAAGTCAGGCTAAAGCAGTAGAGTACATAAAGTCAGGCTAAAGCAGTAGAGTACATAAAGTCAGGCTAAAGCAGTAGAGTACATAAAGCCAGGCTAAAACAGCAGAACACAGATACAATACAATAAATACAGTACAATAACGTCAGGCTAAAGTGGCAGAGCAAGTGAAATCAACCATAAACAGTAGGCCAGACTAGATTAATATTATGGCTGCTTCATGGAGCTCGAGTCTCAGTTCTCCATAGTGTTTTTACCTTAATAACGGGCAACTTCAAATCCCTGCACAGTTTTGCAAAGTAAGAGGTAAATCAATCACATCTGTACATAAATGCCCGAATCCAACCTCTCTTATAGCCCCGTATCCTTTATTGTTATATTATCAGAAAGTTCATAAACAGAACCCTTAAATGCCAGAGTCAAACTGCCTGTTATAGTCATAAAAACAGGATATTTACAGCACAAACAACCTGTCTGGCACAGACCTTGTATCCACTATCCCCGGCAATCAGAGATTATACAGAGCTATTTCCTCTATTAAATCCTCGGAAAGAGGAAAGAAACGTGCTTGTAAATATCATCCCGCTCAGCTAATAGCGGCCCCCACGTACCAGGGTAACAGCACCCTATATAATGCCCCCGCATACCCTGCAATCTGTGCAGTTACCCCCATACCCTCCGGTATAACTAACCCCCCCGATCTTACGGCCCTAAAGAGTCTGTCATTGGCAGGTCAATGGGTTTATTAGCAAATAGTACATTTACCCCCATATGTAATCAAATTCAAATTTGATTGGCTACAACCCCTTTAGATCCCTTGTACAGGGGTGTGCCTATTGACCTATGAATAAGGCACAAAACTAAATGACCTTTATTAGTCTTTCATTTTTTGGGGAACCCACATATTTTCCCTTTGGGTGCTACACTACATACCCACAGGCTGGGGTGTTTTGTGGTTTTTATCACTTTATACAATTATACTTAATATACAATTACTTCTTTGTAATTTGTGACTCCTGTCATCTCTTGGGTCAGTCTCTTTTTGGGGGGGGTTGGAAATCTTGCGTGTACAAACAGTCAAATGCAGTCTGATATAGACAATTATCCCTTCCTTTATTGATATCAGCTGTAATTAGTACAGGTATGGGACCTGTTATCCAGAATGCTCGGGACCTGGGGTTTTCCGGATAAAGGATCTTTCCGTAATTTAGATCTCTATAACTTAAGTCTGCTAAAAATCATTTAAATATTGAAAAAACCCAATAGGATTGTTTTGCCCCAATAAGGGGTAACTATATCTTAGTTGGGATCAAGTACAGGTACTGTTTTATTATTACAGAGAAAAGGGAATCATTTAACCATGAAATAAACCCAATAGGGCTGTTCTGCCCCAATAAGGGGTAATTATATGTTAGTTGGGATCAAGTACAGGTACTGTTTTATTATTACAGAGAAAAGGGAATCATTTAACCATGAAATAAACCCAATAGGGCTGTTCTGCCCCCAATAGGGGTAATTATATCTTAGTTGGGAGCAGAACAGCCCTATTGGGTTTATTTAATGGTTAAATGTTTCCCTTTTCTCTGTAATAATAAAACAGTACCTGTACTTGATCCCAACTAAGATATAATTACCCCTTATTGGGGGCAGAACAGCCCTATTGGGTTTATTTCATGGTTAAATGATTCCCTTTTCTCTGTAATAATAAAACAGTACCTGTACTTGATCCCAACTAAGATATAATTACCCCTTATTGGGGCAGAACAGCCCTATTGGGTTTATTTCATGGTTAAATGATTCCCTTTTCTCTGTAATAATAAAACAGTACCTGTACTTGATCCCAACTAAGATATAATTACCCCTTATTGGGGGCAGAACAGCCCTATTGGGTTTATTTAATGGTTAAATGATTCCCTTTTCTCTGTAATAATAAAACAGTATCTGTACTTGATCCCAACTATGATATAATTACCCCTTATTGGGGGCAGAACAGCCCTATTGGGTTTATTTCATGGTTAAATTATTTTTTAGTAAGCTTAAAGGGGCCCCGTCACCTATACATGAAAAACTGTATAATAAAAGTCCTTTTCCAATTAAATGAATCAGGTCAGTGCTTAATGCCCCCCTTATTCCCAGGGCAAAGGGGAAGATGGGATTTATTAATAGGAGATGCAGCGACAGTTTAGTTAGTGTGTGTGGCCAGTTTATTGCTTTGCTCTTAATACAATTATTTTTACACTTGGTTACCCACAACGCATTCATCCTTGGTTAGGAACACTGGTAATGACAGATAAACAAATCCTTAGTGAATCAGTTGATATTTCCTCCTTTTTAAAGAACAGTTAAATTACAGTTTACAAATGGGGAAATGTCGACTTTTAGAGGATGGAATCTGCAATGATAAATTTAAAGGGGAACTACGGCTTCCAAATAGAATTTTTTTTAAAAAGCCCCACACAACACAGAAACCCCTAATATCCCTATCACTGTAATCTGTTCCTTCAAAAAGTAGGAATAAATCCCATTTTTATATGTTGAAATCCAGCTGCAAAACAGTTCTTCTCTTTCTGCATCATTTGAAATCCTGGCAGGGGAGGAGGGACTAAAACACTGATGTTACAAATTGTAACAACTTCCCCACAGCTTACAGACAGCATGCAGGAACTACATAACCCACAATGCATTGCCCTGGGATGTTCCTTTCCTTATTGACATCACGTGTGCAGCAGGGGATTGTGGGATTGAGAGGAGGCAGGCTGAAGGCAGGCTGAGGACAGGCGACTACTGTTACAAAGTCACAAAGTAGCCAGCCAGATCAGCAGGGGAACAGGGGGCGGGGCTTAGGGAACTGCCCCAAACCAGATTATTACATTAAACATGTTTAATTGATGTATATTGCAGAGTTGCATTAAATTATGTTTACTTTTCAAAAAGCTTGTGTTTGGGTGGAGTTCCCCTTTAACATATAACACTGAGTGCGATTCTATAGTTTTGCATGCAATGTCCACAATTTGCCTCTAGGTGTCGCCAGAGATCACGCTTTCCCACAAGTTGGACAGGTGAGTGCTGCAGCGTTACAGCAACTTTATCCCTCTGGGTAAGTGCGACTGTATATAGAGCCTCTCCTGCCAATCAGAGTTCCTACAACCAGAACAGATGGATTTAAACAGGAGCAGGGATACAAACAGTTGGGAACATAATTGCAACATTTAGGAGCAGATTTCTCAAAATGTGAGTTTAGAGCTTAATAAATAAAAACTCACCCACGTTCTATTCATTCCTATGGGGTTTATAGAAGGGTATTTATCAGTGGGTGAAAGTTAGAACTCACCGTTGGATAAATACGCTGCTATAAACCCCATAGGAATGAATAGAACGTGGGTGAGTTTTTATTTATTAAGCTCTAAACTCACATTTTGAGAAATCTGCCCCTAGGCGTAAATTTTTAAAAAAAAATAATAATGGAAAAAATAAAAATGTGGAAATTAGATACAAATAATTTTTTAAAAATATGATCTTTCCCAAGGTTATTTTCTGTCTCTATTCAGAGAGCCATTTTGGGGTGGGAGCCACTCTATATATGTTACTAGAAAAGCATTGTAATATGGGAAATATGGAAAGTATATGAGATAAATGGAAAATATATAGGATATATGGAAAGTATATGAGATATATGGGAAATATATGGGATATATGGAAAGTATATGGGATAAATGGGAAATATATGGGATATATGGAAAGTATATGAGATAAATGGAAAATATATAGGATATATGGAAAGTATATGAGATATATGGGAAATATATGGGATATATGGAAAGTATATGGGATAAATGGGAAATATATGGGAAATATGGAAAGTATATGAGATAAATGGAAAATATATAGGATATATGGAAAGTATATGAGATATATGGGAAATATATGGGATATATGGAAAGTATATGGGATAAATGGGAAATATATGGGATATATTGAAACTATATGGGATATATGGAAAGTATATGGGATATATGGGAAAAATATGGGATACATGGGAAATAATTGGGATATATGAAAAGTATATGAAATATATGGGAAATATATTGAATATATGGAAAGTATATGGGATATATGGAAAGTATATGGGATATATGGAAAGTATATGAGATATATGGGAAATATATTGGATATATGGAAAGTATATGGGATATATGGAAAGTATATGGGATATATGGGATATATGGGATATATAGAAAGTATATTGGATATATGGAAAGTATATGGGATATATGAAAAGTATATGGGATATATGGGATATATGGGATATATAGAAAGTATATGGGATATATGGAAAGTATATGAGGTATATGGGAAATATATTGGATATATGGAAAGTATATGGGATATATGGAAAGTATATGGGATATATGGGAAATATATTGGATATATGGAAAGTATATGGGATATATGGAAAGTATATGGGATATATGGGATATATTGAAAGTATATGGGATATATGGAAAGTATATGAGATATATGGGAAATATATTGGATATATGGAAAGTATATGGGATATATGGAAAGTATATGGGATATATGGGATATATTGAAAGTATATGGGATATATGGAAAGTATATGGGATATATAGAAAGTATATGGGATAGTGACCCTCTCACACGGATTGCTAGAGAGAGACAATTATTCTTTGTACAATTTTAGGGGCAAATTCAAGGCACAAAAGTTCAGATAACAATTATAATTTGATAGGCAAGAGAGTTATTTAAAACAAAAATAGATTTAAAACCAAAAATAAAATCAAAAGGATTAATTTCAAACACACACAGCACATTGGTTATTCATGCTTTGTACCTTAGCTAGGAATTACGCTCAGCCCCTTCTCTGTATAAAGAAACAATGTTAAAACCACTAAAAAATAAGAAAAACTAGCGGCAGTTTCCAAAAATTTTTATTATTATTATTATTATTAGTAGTAGTATTATTAGTATTATTACCATTAATAATAATTTGATTTTTTTACATTTTTTGTACATTTTTAATATAAAATTATATTCTCTACCCTGCAATTCTTGAAACCAAGAAAGATATTTCTAGAAGGTTTAACAATGGGCAGGAAAGGGTTTAATGGAGTCATTATATCCCTGTGTGTATCCGTGTACTTTCAGTTATTTCTACTTTGAAAGGTTACAGGAACATATTAATTTAACTTGCACATAAGCGCCTAAATAAAGCTTAAATATTAGTGACAGGAAAGGGTGACAGAGTATAACTAGAAAATCAATATGAGCTTAGCAGTGAAGGACCATTTAAAACACAGTTTATTTGAACAAGCTATCACTTTAAGGTGTACTCTTGTACTGTCAGTTATCCCTACTGCGGAGCCCCGCGTGTACAGCCCATACAGCCCATTACAGCCAATACAGCCCATTACGGCCTATACAGCCCATTACAGCCTATACAGCCCATACAGCCCATTACAGCCTATACAGCCCATTACAGACTATACAGCCCATACAGCCCATTACAGCCTATACAGCCCATTGCAGCCTATACAGCCCATTACAGCCTATACAGCCCATTACAGCCTATACAGCCCATTACAGCCTATACAGCCCATACAGCCCATACAGCCCATTACGGCCCATACAGCCCATTGCAGCCTATACAGCCCATTACAGCCTATACAGCCCATTACAGCCTATACAGCCCATTACAGCCTATACAGCCCATACAGCCCATTATAGCCTAGCCCGTACAGACCATAAAGCCCATTACAGCCTATGGCACTTATACTGTAATGTCACCCACTGTGACCTATAGCACTTATATTTGCCTATTTGTGTCTGAAAGTTACCCCTCCCATATAGATTGTAAGCTCTACGGGGCAGGGACCTCCTTCATCTTGTGTTTCTGACTCTTATTGCAACTGCACTTTGTATTTATTGTATTTATTGTTGTACTTTGTATTTATCCATTATCTTTAACCCCCCTGTCTGTATTAATGAATTCTACTGTACAGCGCTGCGTACATAAGTAGCACTTTATAAATACAGATATACATACATACATACATACATACATACATACAGCCCATACAGCCCATTACAGCCCATACAGCCCATACAGCCCATTACAGCCCATACAGCCCATTACAGCCCATACAGCCCATTACAGCCCATACAGCCCATACAGCCCATTACAGCCCATACAGCCCATTACAGCCCATACCGCCCATTACAGCCTATACAGCCCGTACAGCTCATTACAGCCCATACAGCCCATTACAGCCTATACAGCCCATACAGCCCAGCACAGCCCATACAGCCCATAAAGCCCATTACAGCCTATACAGCCCATACAGCCCATTACAGCCCATTACAGCCCATACAGCCTATACAGCTCATACAGCCCAGCACAGCCCATACAGCCCATTACAGCCTATACAGCCCATACAGCCCATTACAGCCCATTACAGCCCATACAGCCTATACAGCTCATACAGCCTATACAGCCCATACAGCCTATTACAGCCCATACAGCCTATTACAGCCCATACAGCCCATAAAGCCCATTACAGCCTTTTACAGCCCATACAGCCTATTACAGCCCATACAGCCTATTACAGCCCATACAGCCTATTACAGCCCATACAGCCTATTACAGCCCATACAGCCTATTACAGCCCATACAGCCTATTACAGCCCACCCAATCACACAGGGACAGGGGTCAAAGAACCGGCATCAGTGGAGAGTCCTCTTGAGCCCTTCTGCTCCCTGTACATAACTGACAGTTACCTACTATATATATATATACATACCTTTACCTCAACAGATCATTGCCCCTCAGACTTTCTTGCCAGGTTCTACTAATATTGGGGTTAAATTCATAAACAGCAACTATGCCATGCTGTATTTACTAGGGATACAGTTATACATATATACATATATGGGGGGGGGCATGTACAAACCATCTGATTTCTTTTTTTCCAATTTAGATTTTTCGAGATTTACTATGCATCAAAATGTTTACAAAATCCCAATCCCACAATTCCCCACCTAGAACCTCCCCGAGATCCTTTAGAAGCCAATGGCAGATGTCCCTTCCCTGGAGGAGCCTTCTTTTGCCTCCAAAGGTTTCTGACTTTTTTTTAATTCAGACTTATAAGACATTTGTGGAAATAAGTTTATTTACATTTTTAAAAATAAAAAAAAATGAGAAATGTTAGAGTTTTAGTAAATGTGCCCCTTAGTGTGTGTATTATATGGGATATAGTATATTATAGAGAGAATATATATATAAATATACCTACACTCCCTTTGTGGCTGTGTAATTCTGCCCGTTTCTCATCTCTCTGTATATAATGTACTGTTATTGTTATTGGGGACATATTATTATATTATTTAAACTCACTGAATAATAATAATAATAATAACAATAATATAGATGAAGTGTTTGTAATTATCCTTAACAATAATAATAAAACCCTCAGTCCACCCTACAACTGCTCAGTCTCCTCCCAGAAGCCTTTGCAGTGTTGGGGGTTGCTGGGAGTTGCAGTTGAACAGATATAGCTCTATAGCTGCCTGGGATTTCTCCCCCCCCCCAGTGTAGGCAGCATATTATTGGGGTAAGGGATTAAAGGGCAAGTTAATGCTGAGGTGCAGAGCGATTTTCTTTGCGCTATTTCGGTGCCTTTGCGGAGGGATTTGCGTCACAGGTTGCGCTGCTGCTGCAGATAAAGTTGCACAAATAGGGAGGGAGGGGGGGGGAAGCGCTGGGGGCAGTTATTAGGGCACATTTGTTTTTATTTTCCTTCTCCGGAAGAAATAATCATTTGTCTCTGTTCCTAAAATACTAAGGCAGCTTCTATTTTTGGGAAGGGATCGAGCAGGAAAAGCCGGCGATTTCCTAGAGGTTGGAGGGGATGACAAACAGGATGCGGCCGGGGGGCATTGTTCTGCCTGCTGGGGCTACGGCCGGGGCAGTTAATCAGCAGCACAGCCCGTCCAGCATGTGCCCCTGCAACTGCCCCATACAGACTCCCTGTGCCCCCACACAACCTTTGTACAACTAGTGCCCCCCCACTGCAGCTCCTGCCCCAAGGTACTGCAGCCCCCTGTCTGCCCCATGTACAGGCTCTAACTGCCCCATGTACAGGCTCTAACTGCCCCATACAGACTCCCTGTGCCCCCACACAACCTTCTGTCTGCCCCACGTACAACTAGTGCCCCCCCACTGCAGCTCCTGCCCCAAGGTACTGCAGCCCCCTGTCTGCCCCATGTACAGGCTCTAACTGCCCCATGTACAGGCTCTAACTGCCCCATGTACAGACTCCCTGTGCCCCCACACAACATTCTGTCTGCCCCACGTACAACTATTGCCCCCCCCCCACTGCAGCTCCTGCCCCCTGGTAATGCAGCCTCTGTCTGCCCCATGTACAGGCTCTAACTGCCCCATGTACAGGCTCTAACTGCCCCATGTACAGGCTCTAACTGCCCCATGTACAGGCTCTAACTGCCTCATGTACAGGCTCTAACTGCCCCATGTACAGGCTCTAACTGCCCCACACTGCATGTATATCTGTATTTATAAAGTGCTACTTATGTACGCAGCGCTGTACAGTAGAATACATTAATACAAACAGGGGGTTATTAAGATAATAATAGATAAATACACAGTATAACAATAAATACAAATAAATAGCCCATAGAGCTTACAATCTAAATTACACTGCACACTGTAGGGCCAATACACTATGGCACTGCCCAATATCGGGGCAAGCTGGCATTGCTACACAGTAATCAGAATTATACACACAATATTGGAGTAACACATTTTTGTGTGTGTGTTATTACAGATACATAATTGCACTGGTTTTTGCAGTTTGCGTGCTATTAGTGAGCCCCTTAGAGTCTCTGACACCGTCGAGTTCCCACTAAATGTGCCCAGCCCGCGCTCCCCCAGCTGTTATAGAACTGGAACCCACAGGCTGAGAGTTGTAGCACAACAACTTTTTAGGGGCCCCAGCCTGGAAATCCCTGGTTTATATTCCCCCCCCCCCTAGTCCTTGAAATGAATAGCAGCTCACACAGGGTTAATGAGGGAAATGTGCAGGGTGTGTGTATATATACAGAGGCACACACACACACAGTTACACACACACACACACACACAGTTACACACACACACACACAGTTACACACACACAGTTACACACACACACACACACACACAGTTACACACACACACACACACACACACACACAGTTACACACAGTTACACACACACACACACACACAGTTACACACACACACACACACAGTTACACACACACACACACACACAGTTACACACAGTTACACACACACACACACACACAGTTACACACACACACACACACACACACACAGTTACACATACACACACACACACACACACACACATACATACAGACACACACACACACACATACAGACACACACACACACACACACAGTTACACACACACACACATACAGACACACACACACAGTTACACACACACAGTTACACATACACACACACACACATACAGACACACACACACACACACACACAGTTACACACACATATACACACACACAGTTACACACATACATACAGACACACACACACAGTTACACACATACATACAGACACACACACACACAGTTACACACAGATATATATATACACACAGTTACACACACGACAGACACACACAGTTACACACACAGTTAGACACAGATATATATACACACAGTTACACACACGACAGACACACACACAGTTACACACACAGTTAGACACAGATATATATACACACAGTTACACACACGACAGACACACACACACACAGTTACACGCACGACAGACACACACACAGTTACACACACACAGTTACACACAGATATATATACACACAGTTACATGCACGACAGACACACACACACACAGTTACACACACACAGTTACACACACACAGTTACACACACACAGATACACACAGATATATATACACACAGTTACACACACGACAGACACACACACAGTTACACACACACAGTTACACACAGATATATATACACAGTTACACACACACACACACACACACAGTTACACACACAGTTACACACACACAGTTACACACAGATATATATACACAGTCACACACACACACACACACACACAGTTACACACACACAGTTACACACAGATATATATACACACAGTTACACACACACACAATTACACACACGACACACACACACACACACACACACACACACACACTTACACACACACACACACACACAGTTACACACACACACAGTTACACACAGATATATATACACAGTCACACACACACACACACACACACACACAGTTACACACACACAGTTACACACAGATATATATACACACAGTTACACACACACACAATTACACACACGACAGACACACACACACACACACACACACACACACACAGTTACACACACACACACACACACACACAGTTAAGCACACACACACACACACACACACACACAGTTACACACACACACACACACACACACACACACACACACACTTACACACACACACACACACACAGTTACACACACACACACACACACACACACAGTTACACACACACACACACACACACAGTTACACACACACACACACACACACACACAGTTACACACACACACACACACACACACACACACACACACACACACACACACACACACACACACACACAGTTACACACACACACACACAGTTACACACATACAGACAGACAAGCTGCTGGCAGCTCCCGCATTTGTGTGAATCAAAGCCCCATTCTAACCCTGTCAGTGTAAAGGGCTCCGCAACCAAGGGGGAAGGATGGGCGTGGTCCTAGGAAAGAGGGGCGGGCAATCCCCCAGACCGGGCTTTCAGCCAATCAGAGAGGAGTTAGGGGAATTCTTGTACAGTGCAGAGTTGCAAACTCTCAGCCAAAGTTGTGCAGCCCGGAGAGGCTTGTGTGTGTGTCTGTGTGTGTCTGTGTGTGTCTGTGCTCAGGAACCGTCCGGGATTTGTATCTGCCAGGGGCCCATCAGCAGGGCCCAACCACTAGCTGCCTCCAGCTACAGCCCAGCCCCACTGGGTGCCACACATCCACTCTTGGCTTCAGGGTCTCTCTCCAGCACCCCTGGGTGTCACATACCCGCCTACCAACCCCTCTGGGTGCCAGATCCACTCTCCAGGACACCAGGGATACAGAATCTGTGGATGTCACTGCTTTACAACGCGGGCACCAGTGAGTCCCTGGGCAAGTTGGTTTAACCATTTGTGGTGATCAAGTTGCCCCAACAGCAGCGAAAGGGCCAACTCTGTATGAGCAGCGGGGCCCACACGTTACTGGACCAGTAATAACTCTGTGAGGAGATAAGTGGGTGCTCCACTACACCAGACCCAGTTCTATCTGCCCATTCTGGAAAGAATCGCTTTTGCCCTATCTGTGCAATATTTGCCCCAGGGCCCATCCCACTAGGGGGCAGAGATGTACGCCACTGGACTGGCCCCATTCTATGCTTCTTCCCACTTTAACCTGTGGCCCGCTTACTGCACCAGCGGAGCCGGGAGTGGGGCTGCTGGATTTCCAGCCCTGGACACTGGGAAGAAACCCTCCTTCTGCATCGCTGACATCTTACATGGCGGGGACCCCGAGAGCCCCCCTGGCTCTTCAGCCCTGACTGCGGCTTCAGTGGGAGTCATTCACCCAGCCCAATACCAGCCTGCTGGTTCCCCATTCAGACCCACCCCGGTCACCCCTGAGTCCAGCTTCCACCACAGGTTGTCCCCTCTGCCACCCTACCAACCCCACCGGGCAGTGAGTCTCTGTACCAACAACTCCAGCAGAGCAAGAATGCACAAGAGCACCCAGCCGGCGCCCTGCAGCAAAGACCTCAAGTTTGGGATTGACCGGATCCTATCGGCTGAATTTGACCCCAAAGTGAAGGAAGGGAACACACTAAGAGGTAAATCCCAGCAGGCACTAACCGCTCCTATTGCTTACTAGCCCATAGCTGGCCTACACCTGGCTACTTGTTAGGCCTGGGCCATATGGCAGCACATGGTGTACCAGCCATTCCAATGGGGGCACGTATATCTAGACATTTACCCACTTGTCCCCCAGGCTTCACAATGACAGCTCATTAGATCCAGATCTTAGGTGTGAGAGTCAGAGTATTTGTAGAATTTTCCATGAAAATACCGTGGTTGGATTTCCACTGAAAGGGCCCTCCACCCAAACAAAACTTCTGTATAACTTTCTAAGCAACTTTTCACTGTCAGTTCTCACTCATGAAACAACAGTTACAACTGATTAACCGACCCGGAGCAACACTGACTTCGGCGTTATTGTTGTAACCAGAGAATGAGCAGATACCGTCTTAATTTGCAATTCACAAATACCTTTATATCCACTGGAATTTGCAATTAACGCGTGTCGGAACGTTGATTAGAATTGCATTTTCTTTGGCAGAAGGGAATTTCCTTCTGAATGTTAAAAAATCATGTCCCATAGAAATAGGACTGGCTATAATCAGCGCTGCGGAATATGTTGGCGCTTTATAAATAAATGTTAATAATAATAATAAGTATATAAGGGACTTTATTATACATCGTAGCTATGAGTACAGCTGAAGGGACACAGTGTCAAAGCAATTATTTATATCTATTCAGATTAAGAGCTGTAGTAAATAAGAGAGAGAGTAGCGCTGTGCGGCCATGGGGGTAGAGGAATACACACTGTTATATTATTACACACACACACACTCACACACACTGATACAAAGTATTCATTCCAGGTAAACAAACACTGTACTCGTTACATGATATTAATATGAATGCTGCCTGGGTCAGTTCTATGGGTGATACAGGGTAGTTAGTATCTTACTACAGCTTTATGTATAGGGCACCCATTGTTTAGTGTAGCACCCACTCACTATACTCACCTTCTATTCACTACTATATTCTCAGTGCAGGCTACTTGCCTGTTAGCCAGGGGCTTCTTGCTTAGTAATAACTTAATACCTATGTTTTGGTGCCAATGTTATTATAGGGGGATAATAGCAATATAGGGGTCCCCTCTCCCTGCGTGGCTTGGGGCTGGGCATGGTGTGCGAGTGCTTTGGAATATAACAGAGTTTTCCTTGTATCTGTAATCCCAGATCTGACCTCGTTAATCAGTGCAGGCCAGCAGTCAGGTCTCCCGGGCCAGCACATGCAGTCCACAGCCGGCCACTTCTTCGCACCTCTAGAGCCCCTGGGCGAGGCCTCGTCCCTCCTGGGCCAGTTAAACGGCAGCCAGAGGAGCTCAGTGCAGCAGTTTCAGGACACTTTTCCAGGTACATTTGGACCCTACGGGATCCTTCTCGCTCGGGGGGACCTTTATCTCCCTGAGTTTTAGCTGGATTGGCCTCCTCTGTCCTCTATGCAGGGAGCCCAGCAAGTTTATTAATAATAAACACAAGTTTATTAATTAGACTGGGAAATAACTAGGAAGGGCCTAGGAATATATTAGTCTATCTTCTGCTATCCATTTATTTCTGTATATATCATTATATCAGTCTGAGCCCTCTTTATTGATCCTTGTTTCCATCACCTGATAAAGAAAACTTTTATTATTTCTCTAATTCTATCATCTATCTATCTATCTATCTATCTATCATTGATTTATCTTTAGGTCTGTGTGCCCATATAACCATAATATATATATTAGTGTATTGTTTTATATCACTCTATAAAGATCACCAGTCTTTTCAGATAATATAAATGCAATAAATAATAGATCATTGCACTACTATATCTATATACACATCCCTTAGCTGTACATACATAATAATAATTCTCAGATTAGTACTATGTTTATAGCTTTATTTTTCTCTCTGATTATCTCTGGCTTTAGGTGACGGTAGCAGAAAGCTGTACATGTGGGGTAGGTTTAATACATATTTGGGGGGGGTACAGGCACCTGTAAAGGGTGGGGTTGGCACATGTTTGGGCAGAGTGGAGCTACCACACACCTGGACATTAAGGAGACACCTGTAGGGGCAGGGTGCCACACACCTAGGGGTTAAGTAGGCACAGGCTGAACATTGCGGGGAGTATTGGGGGCAATATTGTTATTGCAGGGGATGCTCATGTCTGTCCCCCTTTTCTCCACAGGACCCTACGCCGTGCTGACCAAGGACACAATGCCCCAGACCTACAAGAGGAAACGCTCCTGGTCGCGGGCGGTCTTTTCTAACCTGCAGAGAAAGGGGCTGGAGAAACGATTTGAGGTTCAGAAATATGTTACCAAGCCCGACAGAAAGCAGCTGGCAGCCATGTTGGGCCTCACTGATGCACAGGTAGGGGCCACTCGCTTTGGCTGACACTTGGGGTGCGGGGTAGAATCAAATACGAATGCAACCTAATCTCACCTATTAATGACTCCCCGTCTCTCCCACAAGAGGGACTACACGATTTCTGTTGATTTTGTTAACTGCAAATGCAATAATCACAGAAAAAGAAATTCATTGCCAAAAGTGTATTTTACAAGTAGTGTTGCGGGAACCATCACTGTAGGATAGGGATGTGCATTCTCCCCCCAGGTAATTACAGTTTAGTTCAAAACAGCAAAAAACAAACAAACAAAAAAAATTCAAATGACAAACATCATCTATATATCTGGATAGATGGTGTACATAGAAATCATAACTATATATATATTTGTTTCTATAAATGTGATCTTAACCTGCGGGCACACAAGTTGCTGCCCTATGTATTAGGATTTCAAAAATACAACCTAAAAAATGATCTCTGCAACCTAAAAAAAAGGCTTTTATTTGGAGTCTCATTATTTGCAAATGAAATCAAATAAACCAATAGACAATATTATAAACAAACCGCCTCAAAGAACCTTGAGATTCATTCGGGAGATTTTCTTTTTTAAAAAAGGAACAGAAGGGCTGAGATTCACTCTCAGTGTTACACAATGTAATCATTGTCATTTTCTGGGTCCGGCTTCTGTTTTTTAAAGTATAATATATATATATATATTGCTATCAATTGTAGGAAATGAATAATTTTTTTGACGGTTGACAGAATTCAATTTTTTCGTTAAGCCACAATTTACAAAATATTCTCTGATAAGGGAAACTGTATTTTTTCGTTGATGTTGTTCATTTCAAATGCACAGGGGAGTAAACTAGAATCATAAATCATAACTAAAAATGTATTTTTAAAAGTAGAAGTTGCAGGTACCCTATATATATATATAGTGTGTATATGTGTGTGCCGCACTCTTTCTATTATAGTTTTGTTTGCACCAAGGGCATTTGGACTTGTATAGGGTGTGCTTCTCTCTGTGTACTATATATATATATATATATATATATATATATATACAAAAAAAGTCCTCACTACAGCACTCCAAAATGCTAATAGATAGCTGCCCTTGTGCACTGAATACAAAATACAAAATAAAACACAGCCAGCACTTATATATATATATATATATAAGTCCTATAGGGCCGAACCGCCTATTCAGCTAAAAAATAAATACAGTCTAATGTAGCAAAAGGCAGAAAATAATTCCTTGCAATTTGCAAACATCATCAATATATCTGGATAGGAAACAGGTCTATATATATATATATATACAGGATTGGAATGACAGCACTCACAAGCTTTTCACGAAGAAGTCACATTGTTTCATTAAATAAATGTGAAACTTTATTAAGTCCAATGTTTCAGCTTCTAACTGGAGCTTTCATCAGGGACAGTCAAACATCATCAATATATCTGGATAGGAAACAGGTCTATATATATATATATATATTTTATGTTAGTCTTCTTAACCAGGGGTCACACCAGCTGCCGTTTTCTATTAGTATTTATTAGTATTTTTCTGCTGAGAAAACATTGGCTAATTTTTTGGAGACTCCAACATCACATTATTTAAAAAAAGAAATAAAAAAAAAAGAATAAATCAGTAAAAGATATAAAAATATATATAAAATCAAATTGAAAACAGCATAAACAGTGAATCTTGTGGATTTCACTCGAGTTCATACAAACGTAAAGTAAAGCTGTGATTTATTCTCAATGTTACTCAATGTAATTATTGTGATTTCCTAGGAAACGAGTATTTTTTTTTTTTAACGCTGACAGTTGACAAAATGTCAATTCTTCTTTGTTAAACCACAATTAAAAAAAAAGAAAGAAATCTCTGACCGATTTTTTGATGTTTGTTTAAAACTGTCTTAAACAGTTCCAGGAAATAATTCCTTTTTTTAGTATTTGTTAAATTGCGAAACGCAGGATCGAGAGGGAAGTGAAAATCTTTTTTTTCTCTCCTTTTTTAAACGGACTGATCCAAGCTGGGGAGACGGAGGGGGGGGGGGATATTAACATCTAATAGTGACTCTCCCCTCAGCGTGGTTTGGGTGAAGCAAGACTTTGGGGCTTTATGAAGCAATGCTCTCAGTCTCATCCTTATCCCTCCTGTTGCACAATGGAGGTTACAAATAAAGATGAGTAAATATTATCATTAAAGCTGAAAAAAGCGGAAGGGAAGGCTGAGTGGGTCCATAGAGGCGGCACTTCTGCTTTGCTGTTTCTTCTTTCCAAACTTAAGATCCTTTTGTGCAGAATCTTCACTTTTTATTGCATTTTTACTACTATTTTTTTTAAAGAGCGAGCAGTTTATTTGCTGTTTGTTTAAAGCCTCCCCGAAGGGTTCTGAGTTCATTTCAAGCCCTTTTGTACAGCGGTGTAATTACCCAGCTCTCAGGGGGGCAATAGTCACATATTTTTTTAAAAACAATTTTAATGCTCCCCGGAGGATGGAGCTGAGGTTCAAACGCACATTGTGGTTTCAGGATGGGAAATGGCTGCAAACAATGGCGCGGCACGACAGCGGGGACACTGAGAAGGGACTTCACCTATAAATAATTATAAATGTAATTCCAGAAATGCTTTCCCAGAGTAAAGTAACCCTTATTTGGCCAGTATTATTATTTTGCTAAACACACACATATATATATATACATATAGGACCTGTTATCCATGGGACCTGGGGTTTTCCAGTTAAGAGGTCTTTTGTAGTTTTAGTAAGTCTACTAAAAATTTAAACATGAAATAAACCCAATAGGGCTGTTCTGCCCCAATAAGGGGTAATTATATCTTAGTTGGGATCAAGTACAGGTACTGTTTTATTATTACAGAGAAAAGGGAATCATTTAACCATTAAATAAACCCAATAGGGCTGTTCTGCCCCCAATAAGGGGTAATTATATCTTAGTTGGGATCAAGTACAGGTACTGTTTTATTATTACAGAGAAAAGGGAATCATTTAACCATGAAATAAACCCAATAGGGCTGTTCTGCCCCCAATAAGGGGTAATTATATCTTAGTTGGGATCAAGTACAGGTACTGTTTTATTATTACAGAGAAAAGGGAATCATTTAACCATTAAATAAACCCAATAGGGCTGTTCTGCCCCAATAAGGGGTAATTATATCTTAGTTGGGATCAAGTACAAGTACTGTTTTATTATTACTGAGAACATGGAATCATTTAACCATTAAATAAACCCAATAGGGCTGTTCTGCCCCCAATAAGGGGTAATTATATCTTAGTTGGGATCAAGTACAGGTACTGTTTTATTATTACAGAGAAAAGGGAATCATTTAACCATTAAATAAAACTAATAGGCTTGTTTTGCCCCCAATAAGGGGTAATTATATCTTAGTTGGGATCAAGTACAGGTACTGTTTTATTATTACAGAGAAAAGGGAATCATTTAACCATTAAATAAACCCAATAGGGCTGTTCTGCCCCAATAAGGGGTAATTATATCTTAGTTGGGATCAAGTACAGGTACTGTTTTATTATTACAGAGAAAAGGGAATCATTTAACCATTAAATAAACCCAATAGGGCTGTTCTGCCCCAATAAGGGGTAATTATATCTTAGTTGGGATCAAGTACAGGTACTGTTTTATTATTACAGAGAAAAGGGAATCATTTAACCATTAAATAAACCCAATAGGGCTGTTCTGCCCCAATAAGGGGTAATTATATCTTAGTTGGGATCAAGTACAGGTACTGTTTTATTATTACAGAGAAAAGGGAATCATTTAACCATTAAATAAACCCAATAGGCTTGTTCTGCCCCCAATAAGGGGTAATTATATCTTAGTTGGGATCAAGTACAGGTACTGGTTTATTATTACAGAGAAAAGGGAATCATTTAACCATTGAATAAACCCAATAGGGCTGTTCTGCCCCAATAAGGGGTAATTATATCTTAGTTGGGATCAAGTACAAGGTACTGTTTTATAATTATAGAGAAAAAAGAAATCATTTATATATATATATATATATATATATATATCCCTGATATGTGTAGAACCATCCAGTAATAAATACCTATACAATATAGCAGCTCTTTGTGAATCACTGAGAGCTTACAATCTAAAGGAAGGGTTGAGCTAAGTGCGGGTATGTCCACGAATGCGAAACCCCCTTGGACAGAGGGACAGACCATCAGCCATATTATCTGCAATAACTTTTTGAATACCCAGAAATGCCAGACCCCTCATAGCAATGATTTAGGATAGTTCCAAGGTTGTTTGTTGTTTTTTTCTATTGCAACAGTTGTTCCTAGGGATGTTCCGACTGCCACCCCTGATCAAGCTGTTTTTTTTACTTGTTGTGCCCCATGACTTCTGCCTGCTTCCCAGTATTAAGTGCAAGCTGGGGGGGCTGGGGGGCTGCTTTCTCTCCCCGGTGTAGGAGATTAGTTGGAAGTTCAAGCCTGTTATGCTAGACTTTACCCAGCCCACAAGAAATGAATTGTATTTTATTTTTGAATATAGTTCCTTTGAATTTAACAGAACTGCGGGGCACTCTGTTCTTATATGGGAATGGGCACTGCCTGGCACAGATTATAGATAAGGAGCCCTGAGTGAGCTCCAGTGGAGCTAGCAATCTAAGGTCCTTATGTATGTGCAGTATGTATGTATACTTATTGTACAGCACTGCTGAATATGTTGGCGCTTTATAAATAAATGTTAATAATAATAATAATAATGTATGTATATCTTTATTGATAAAGAGCTACTTATATACGCAGCGCTGTACAGTAGAATCACACAAAGTCCTTGCAGATAGTGCCCTGGCTGGACCCTAGAGCTAAAAGGCAGCAATGCAATATGCCCTAGAGGTGCCCATGGAACACACAGCCCCTGCAGGCCGGATAGTTGCCAGAAAGTACCCCCCCCCACAACAAGTATGGGTGCCTCAAAGGAAATATGATTCAATTAAACCATAAAAGAGCAGGCAAAGAAATACTTAATATAAGTATGATAAAAAAAAGGGTAATTGATTTTTATTTAACTGGCTGGGAATGGTGGAATAAAGCAATAATCAGTTGTTATTTAGTTTTATTGCCCCTTTGCTTTCTTGTTGCACCACAACTCCCAGCAACCCCAGCAAACCTTTTGGGAAGTGTAGACCAACAACAGCAGGGGTAGCCCAGGTTTAAATTCCCTATGTTCCAGGCTAATTCCGGGTGTTTTTCTGACCCTGCAGGTAAAGGTCTGGTTTCAGAACAGGCGCATGAAGTGGAGGCACTCTAAGGAGGCCCAAGCGCAGAAGGACAAGGAGAAGGAGGAGGCCGAGAAGCCCGAGGCCCCCGGCTCAGGGGAAGTACAAATGGACAGAAGCAGCAGCCCCTACAGATCTGAAGGGGAGAGCGAGAGCAGTGACTGTGAGTCCTTGGACATGATGCCCAGTGACAGTGAACGGACTGAGACCCCCAGCGAGCCACAGGCCACCAGTGTCATCAAGTCCTCCCCACAGCACTGTGACCCCCTCTCAGATGTGCCCACTCCACAGAGCCCCCCATTACAATAAACTCTGGACACCAAGCGATGGAAGTGGCTCATTAATTTATGGATGACTTCTCTGGGAGACCCCAGTGTTGGACAAGCTGAGAAGATAATGGCTGGGCCAAGCTGGTACCACTGAATTGTTCCAACCGGCCACTAGGGGGCCGGGGCTCAGACTTCCCATCCCAATAGGTAAAAGAGGGGGGCACTATCTGACTGATGGATTATTATCTCTGCATGGGTGGGGCTGTGCCTTACCCTCTTGTCTACAAACAACTGACTGCCCCTCGCTTGGTCTGAATAGCACCCAAACTGCACCTCATTTACTACATGTAAGTGCCCCTAGGTGTATGTGTGAGTGGGGATAAGAGGGTGTCAGCACATACGCTAAGGATCTGAGGCGACTGGGACCATCTGTTTAAAGGGCCTGTAAGTGTTTGCTATTGGTGCTGTCAGCATTTTAATTCCTCCTTGCAGTGTTCTAGTCTGTGCTTAAAGGGCCAGTCACACTAGAAACAGAAAATATTCAGTATACATTTCATTGTTAAAATACCTAAAACCTTTACTTGCAGCAAAAACCCTATTTTTTATGGCTTTTGACATCCGACCCTAACTCGCCAGTATTAAAATCATAAAAGTTTAGTAAATAGCAAATTTGTTACATGCCATGCAACGTGGGCCCTACAGCCGTGAAATGTGGCCCTTATGGCTATGTATTAGCTAAAACCATATGACGGGGCTAATACTAATGCAGAGTAACACAAAAATGGATTTAAATATATATAAAGCCATTATATGGTGTAACTGGCCCTTTTCATAAAAACCCTAGGCCCAAAGTATTACCCCGACTATGGAATAAAGCCATTATTAAGTAGTAGACAAATAGGGATTTTGCCATATAGGGAGCAATTTGAACCATTTCTTGTAACCGATAGCAACCAATCAATAGACAGCATTTATGGCTTCCCAGAAGGCAAGAACAAGGTATAAATTCTGAATAGGATTAAAAGTATAATATTCTGCTCAGGAGAAGATGGACCTTGCACTTTGCCCCAAAGGCAACCCCACCATCTGGGAGCATAAGGGTAACAGAGCTACGGGGGTAAATAAGGCTCAGTCCCTAGTCTGGGGGGGGTGCCCCCCTGTAATTAGCAGCACTGCAGTGAAGGGAGGAATCCAATCAATTTCTAATTCTCTCCCCTAATGGGTTTCCAGCATGTTCTCTGTTCTGTGATCTCTCTAAAAGAATTAAAATGTGAAATGTTTTTGGAACATGCAGACTCTTTGCAATGTGTATCTGTCTCTAGCCATGCACTGAACTTACTGTAAATAAAATCTTTATTATGGTTTTACAGCAAGTGCGAGTCAGTCCTTGTCTGTGCCCCCTCCTACTGTTACCCAGTCATATAGGGACTTCCATGGGCTCAGAACCAGTCAATGAGTAAAATAAGCCCATATACACACACACATATATATATATCTATATATATATCTATATATATCTATCTATCTATCATCTATCTATATCTATATATCTATATATATCTATATATATATATATATAATGTGGGTGTGTGTATATATATATATATTTTTTTTCTTACTATTTGGACCAATTAAAATGTAAACTCTGATATTTATAATCCCTGTTCACTGAACGTTTTGGACCCTGCAAACAAAGTTAAGATCTGGGTAAACAACAATAATAACTTAAGGGTTAATTGTTAATTGTGGGTCCAAAAAATACTGAATGTTTTTTTTTTTTCATTTCAATCTGAATGCCGTTTTATATTTGCGGGATTTATGGTTTGGAACTTCAGCAGCACAAACACAGCTTTGCAATAATGTATATATTATATATATTCCACCCATAATCAAAATATTGATAGGAAGGTAACTGTAGCGATCGTTTAAAAGCAAGGTGGATTAAAGATTAATTTGAACAATTAGTAGGGTCGTTTTTATTTCTACTGTGAAGGATAGCGATCTTCAAAATCGATGTAATATCTGCGGTTACACTGGATTTTTCAATAACCAAGGACAATCCTCTGTTGCCTTTGATGCTGTTCGGTATAATTGAATCGAATAAAACAAATTTAGGGAGAACGATGGGAAAGTTATAGTTAGGAACCGATTTCTGCGGAGGAGATGATTCCTAAGCGCTTTGCGCTTTTGCGCATATGGTCCGTTAATATCCATAATATAACCCCAAATTCTGCCTACAGAACATTTACAGTAGGGAACATTTATTTTTATTAACTATAACTTCGGCCTTAAAAATATAAATGGGTCCACTACATTAATCACCTATGCTGTACAAAGATGGGTACATTATATGTATTCCTAGTATACAATAATTCACGAAATCACCGGCATTACCTTATAGGAATTATGTTAATGAAAAAATCGTTTCGGTAATAGAACAGGTGAAATAGATTCAAATCGTACAGATTTGACGATTAAATTACTCCAGCAACAAAAGAAACGAGTCTGAATAGTATATGTATTTGCGTCTAGACGCAGTCACGACCGACTAAAGCTTTTAGCGCATTACTCACTGTTTTTACATTACTCTTATGTTTTTAGACAATAAAAAAATGATGGGAAATAATCGTTTATTGTCCTGAGGCAATTTCTTTAATCGAAATTAAATGAAATATAATGGAGAGATTCCCAAACCCTGGTTAGTAAAATGAAACGAATCCGGACGCACTGCCGTAAATTTAAACAAATTGGTATCGGTATTCAGTATCTTTGCTCAATAAACTTGTACATTTAAGTTGAAATAAAAACAAAGGTATTAAATAAACGAATATTTCCTTACAAATGAAAAAAACTTGTATTAATCAAAATCTAGAGCGGCTAATGCGACTTTCCCCCTGTACTCAAATAAAACCATCTGTAGGGAGCAAAGAGCGATTTAACTATAATCGCATGTAGTTGGGTTTCTGAAGAATCGTCTTGCTGTCAAGGGGCAATGAATGTGAATGAGAAGAGAAGGGATCTGAGTGTAGAAGTAGCCGCTCGCAGTCACAGTCGGCGATAGTCGCAGTCATTCAGGCAGCGTATGATCTATATCGCACGGGTATATACAATTGGATGAAACAATAACGATTTTCTATTTTTTTTTAAATATATTTTGTGATCCACTTCTCTTGGGTCCTGAGTCCTATTCTGATACTAAATGTATCCTTCATTCACTATATTCCATATATTAATATTACCTTGGTGTAACTTTATGTTACTTGGCTCCTCAGCTAATTCATTTTAGGGTCTTTAAAACTTTATGAAGTTGAATTGTGTTACAATAAATATTGAAATTGCTCATTGCCCTATTGGGCTCCCCACACTCTGTACTCCTACAGCCACAGGGGCTGCCATTGAGTTTGCCATACTGCTTTATATCTCAATTAGATTGCTAAGTAATTACATTAAGGATAATGTTAGGTTCCCATTTTCCCCACAAACCTGCCCCTACTCTCCTGAAACACTGGTGGGACATTAGCCTTAAGTGTAGGGTTTAAAATCCTGCAGTTAATAGCTAGAATCTCAGCCATAAAGCAGGGCAGGACTGCTGCTTACAATGGGGGGATCAGATAGGATCTGTGCCACTGTGACAGAATGCTCTGTTATACAGATAGCTAGAATCTCAGCCATAAAGCAGGGCAGGACTGCTGCTTACAATGGGGGGATCAGATAGGATCTGTGCCACTGTGACAGAATGCTCTGTTATACAGATAGCTAGAATCTCAGCCATAAAGCAGGGCAGGACTGCTGCTTACAATGGGGGGATCAGATAGGATCTGTGCCACTGTGACAGAATGCTCTGTTATACAGATAGCTAGAATCTCAGCCATAAAGCAGGGCAGGACTGCTGCTTACAATGGGGGGATCAGATAGGATCTGTGCCACTGTGACAGAATGCTCTGTTATACAGATAGCTAGAATCTCAGCCATAAAGCAGGGCAGGACTGCTGCTTACAATGGGGGGGATCAGATAGGATCTGTGCCACTGTGACAGAATGCTCTGTTATACAGATAGCTGGAATCTCAGCCATAAAGCAGGGCAGGACTGCTGCTTACAATGGGGGGTTGGGGGGGGGGGTCAGATAGGATCTGTGCCACTGTGACAGAATGCTCTGTTATACAGATAGCTAGAATCTCAGCCATAAAGCAGGGCAGGACTGCTGCTTACAATGGGGGGGATCAGATAGGATCTGTGCCACTGTGACAGAATGCTCTGTTATACAGATAGCTAGAATCTCAGCCATAAAGCAGGGCAGGACTGCTGCTTACAATGGGGGGATCAGATAGGATCTGTGCCACTGTGACAGAATGCTCTGTTATACAGATAGCTAGAATCTCAGCCATAAAGCAGGACAGGACTGCTGCTTACAATGGGGGGATCAGATAGGATCTGTGCCACTGTGACAGAATGCTCTGTTATACAGATAGCTAGAATCTCAGCCATAAAGCAGGGCAGGACTGCTGCTTACAATGGGGGGGATCAGATAGGATCTGTGCCACTGTGACAGAATGCTCTGTTATACAGATAGCTAGAATCTCAGCCATAAAGCAGGGCAGGACTGCTGCTTACAATGGGGGGATCAGATAGGATCTGTGCCACTGTGACAGAATGCTCTGTTATACAGATAGCTAGAATCTCAGCCATAAAGCAGGGCAGGACTGCTGCTTACAATGGGGGGATCAGATAGGATCTGTGCCACTGTGACAGAATGCTCTGTTATACAGATAGCTAGAATCTCAGCCATAAAGCAGGGCAGGACTGCTGCTTACAATGGGGGGATCAGATAGGATCTGTGCCACTGTGACAGAATGCTCTGTTATACAGATAGCTAGAATCTCAGCCATAAAGCAGGGCAGGACTGCTGCTTACAATGGGGATCAGATAGGATCTGTGCCACTGTGACAGAATGCTCTGTTATACAGATAGCTAGAATCTCAGCCATAAAGCAGGGCAGGACTGCTGCTTACAATGGGGATCAGATAGGATCTGTGCCACTGTGACAGAATGCTCTGTTATACAGATAGCTAGAATCTCAGCCATAAAGCAGGGCAGGACTGCTGCTTACAATGGGGGGATCAGATAGGATCTGTGCCACTGTGACAGAATGCTCTGTTATACAGATAGCTAGAATCTCAGCCATAAAGCAGGGCAGGACTGCTGCTTACAATGGGGGGGGATCAGATAGGATCTGTGCCACTGTGACAGAATGCTCTGTTATACAGATAGCTAGAATCTCAGCCATAAAGCAGGACTAGAGCAATGTAACAGACCATGGTGGGATGTAGCTTGTGCAGCTCATGTGACACGGGGGGGGTTGGGGGTTTCAGTAGCCAAATCAAATGATTTAGTGTAAAATAAACCGGTGTTTCTTTCTTGTTCTTCACTTCTATTGTAAACACATTATTTCCCTTTGGCTCCATCTCACTGATACTCTGTGTCACTAAGTAAACAAACAAAGCAGAGCCCTGACCCTGCCGCCCCTGGCACGGAGCTCTGAGAGCACAACCGAGTACTAGAGGGGGAGAGTGATCATTGGGGGGCCCTAATCCTTACTATATATGCGCTGTCCTCTGCTGACCGGTAACAGAATAATTAAAAGGGGTGGTTCATCTTAGGTTAACTTTTAGTATGTTATAGAAAGGGCAATTCTAAGCAACTTTTCAATTGGTCATCTTTATTTTTTTTTAATAGTGTTTGAATTATTTGCCTTCTTCTTCTGACTCTTTGCAGCTTTCAAACAGGGGTCGCTGACCCCGGCAGCCAAAATACTATTGCTCTGTGAAACCCCAGTGTGATTGTTATTGTTACTTTTTAGTACTTATTTTTCTATTCAAGTCCTCTCCTATTAATATATAATTTCTTTCATTCAAACCACACCGTGGTTTCCAAGTTAATTTGGACCCTAGCAACCAAATAGCTGCCGAAACTCAAAAACAGGAGAGCTGTTGAACAAAAACGTAACAAAATTAAAAAACTACAAAAAATAGAATGAAGACCAATTGCAAATTCCCTCAGAATATTACTCTCTACATCATACTAAAGGTTAACTCAAAGGTGAACAACCCCTTTTACCACTGAATGCCACTTGCCTATAGGGACACATGAGTAAACGATATTTTTTCCCCCCAACTCCTCTCCTTTCCCTGTATTCCCAGCACAAATACAATACAGGTATAGGACCCGTTATCCAGAATGCTCGGGACCAAGGGTATTCCAGATAAGGGGTCTTCCCATAATTTGGATCTTCATACCTTTAGTCTACTTAGAAATCAATAAAACATTAATTAAACCCACAAGGATTATATTACATCCAGTTGGGATCAAGTACAGGTACTGTTTTATTATTACAGAGAAAAAGGGAATCATTTAACCATTAAATAAACCCAATAGGGCTGTTCTGCCCCATTAAGGGGTAATTATATCTTAGTTGGGATCAAGTACAGGTACTGTTTTATTATTACAGAGAAAAGGGAATCATTTAACCATTAAATAAACCCAATAGGGCTGTTCTGCCCCATTAAGGGGTAATTATATCTTAGTTGGGATCAAGTACAGGTACTGTTTTATTATTACAGAGAAAAGGGAATCATTTAACCATTAAATAAACCCAATAGGGCTGTTCCGCCCCCAATAAGGGGTAATTATATCTTAGTTGGGATCAAGTACAGGTACTGTTTTATTATTACAGAGAAAAGGGAATCATTTAACCATTAAATAAACCCAATAGGGTTGTTCTGCCCCAATAAGGGGTAATTATATCTTAGTTGGGATCAAGTACAGGTACTGTTTTATTATTACAGAGAAAAGGGAATCATTTAACCATTAAATAAACCCAATAGGGTTGTTCTGCCCCAATAAGGGGTAATTATATCTTAGTTGGGATCAAGTACAGGTACTGTTTTATTATTACAGAGAAAAGGGAATCATTTAACCATTAAATAAACCCAATAGGGCTGTTCTGCCCCCAATAAGGGGTAATTATATCTTAGTTGGGATCAAGTACAGGTACTGTTTTATTATTACAGAGAAAAGGGAATCATTTAACCATTAAATAAACCCAATAGGGCTGTTCTGCTCCCAATAAGGGGTAATTATATCTTAGTTGGGATCAAGTACAGGTACTGTTTTATTATTACAGAGAAAAGGGAATCATTTAACCATTAAATAAACCCAATAGGGCTGTTCTGCCCCCAATAAGGGGTAATTATATCTTAGTTGGGATCAAATACAAAGAAAAATACAGAGAAAAAGGAAATAAATTTTATCAAGTCTATGGGAGACAGGCTTTCCGTAATTCAGAGCTTTCTGGATATCGGGTTTCCGGATAAGGGATCCAATACCTTTATATCTATAGATTATTCCATGAAAATAGAAACTGTAGTAGCAGAACCTGATTCCCTTCCCAGGAATGTTTCTTATAGAAGGAAAGATCCATTCATTTGCTTGATTTCCCCCCCTCCCGACCCTGAGCCTTAGAAGAGGCAAAGGAAGGCAAAAAGGCAGGGGGGCTGCAGACTAAATGGCTTTTCAGTCTGGGGACACAATATAATAAAGTGAAGGCTTTGCGCTGACTACACCGGGCCCCGCACAGCCATAAAATCCCCGGCTGCTCCTGTCTCCTGGCTGAAATGGATTCCCTGTCTGGGCCCATCCAGAATTATTACTTCTAAATGAGCAGCCGCAGCAGGGGCAGCATTAACATGTGTTTTTGACATAATTGAGGAATATTTCAATAGCAAAATTAGCCCCCCCCCTCCTATTTTTTGGGTAAAATGATTTAAAGAGGTAGTACCCCTTATAGAGAGATGGGATCTAACATCCAGAATGCTTGTGACTTGATGATGGATCTTTCCATAATGGGAAGCACCATTCATTAAAGGGGTGGTTCACCTTTAATGTAACTTATAGAATGAACAGTTCTAAGCAACTTTTCAATTGGTCTTCATTATTTATTTCTTAGAGTTATTTAATTATTTGCCTCCTTCTTCAGACTTTTTGTAGCTTTCAAACAGGGGTCACTGACCCCGGCAGCCAAAAATGATTGCCCTGTGAGGCTACAGTTTTATTGTTATTGTTACTTTTTATAACTTTTTTTATATTCAGTCCCTCTCCTATTCATATAGCAGTCTCTCATTCAAGCTACTCCCTGGTTGCTAAGGTAATTTGGACCCTAGAAACCAGATAGCTGTTATAACTCCAAACTGGAGAGCTGCTGAACAATTATTGACATAATTTAAAAACTACAAGTAATAAAAAATGAAGACCAATTGCAAATTGTCTCAGAATATTACTCTCTATATCATACTAAGGGGCGCATTTATTTATCCACGAACACTCCGAGCGTTCGTTCGATTGGTCCAATCGTATTTTCCACAACTTTTTCGTACCTTGCGCAACCTTTTCGACGCTTGCACGATTTTTTCGTATTTTTAGCGCACAAAGATTCGGATCAGTTTTGCCGGTGTTTACAATCGTTCGGTACGAAAATTTAGTGACTTTCGGATCGCCAATACGATATTATCATGACTAATACGATTTTTTCATAAGCATTTTCGTGATATTTGCGATGTTCAGAAATTTTCGTTTCCAATCCAAATTTTTCCCATTCAGGATTCGAACTCGTCTTTGGATAAATCTGCCCCTAAGAGCAGTATCAGGGGGCTCAATCAGCCCAGGATGCAGTGGGCAAAGTGCAAAAGAAATGGCGCATTGCGGCATCGTGAATGTGCCCTGTAGCCAATCAAAACTCCCTCCGTCAGGGCTAAGCTGACTGCAGTTTAATTAAAACGCCCTGCAACATGTATGTATTAGACGTGTCCTGAATTGTCCTGTGATCTGGTCACCTTATAGCAGGGTCCGGCCTTGACTGACACATTGGAAGATGAATAGGAGAAAGAGCCGCAGCTACAGGGAATTCCAGCCATATAAATCTGCCCTTAGAAACATGCTGATGGCTGGACGACCATTACTGACAGAACATGGAGGCAAATAGCTGAAAACCCACAAAGAAAAATATAAATTAACCACAAGAGCAATTTGTTGCCAAATATCACTGCCTGCATCATAGCAACGGCTGGTTGTAAAGTGTAAGTTACAAATCCTATTCAAACCCTTTGACCACTAAAATATCTGTAACAGATCTGCAAAAATGGACAATTCTAAGCAACTTTTCAATTGGTCTTCATTATTTATTTCTTAGAGTTTTTTTTAAGTATTTGCTTTCTTCTTCTGCCTCTTCCAGCTTACAAATGGGGGGTCACTGACCCCGGCAGCCAAAAACTATTGCTCTGTGAGGCTCCAGTTTTATAGTTATTGTTACTTTTTATTACTTTTTTTTATATTCAGTCCCTCTCCTAGTCATATGTCAGTCTCTGATTCAAGCTACTCCCTGGTTGCTAAGGTTATTTGGACCCTAGCAACCATATAGTTGTTATAATTCCAAACTGGAGAGCTGCTGAACAATTATTTTATATAGCTTTGGAATTATTTGCTACTTCTGACTCTTTCCAGCTTTCAAATGGGGGTCACTGACCCCGGCAGCCAAAAAACTATTGCTCTGTGAGGCTACAGCTTTATTGTTATTGTTACTTTTTATTACTTATCTTTCTATACAGACCCTCTCCTGTTCATATCCCAGCCTTTCATTGCAACTCTACCTTAGCTGGTTGCTAAGGCAATTTGGACCTTAGCAACCACATAGCTGCTGAAATTCTAAACTGTATAGCTGAACAAAAAGTAAAGTCATTAAAAAACTACAAATAATAAAAAAAATGAAGACCAATTGCAACATATCTCAGAATATCATTCTATACATCATACTAAAAGTTAACTCAAAGGTGAACAACCCCATTAAATCCTCACCGAGCTGCCCCAACGTGACTGACCGTACGCATGATGTGATTAACGCACGGTTTGTGTGACCTGTAAATATTTGCCTTATGAGGCCGGTGACATATTACTGGGCACATTGCACTGCAGTGATTTGTGAGTGTCCCGGGCAGCACAGCCACACAGGGAGGCCCAATAGGGACAGTTCCTAGATAGAGACACGCGATAAAATGAGAGCGGCGGCCAGAGCAGTCTAATCTGGGCTGAAAATTGCTGCTGAAAATTGGACAGATGTTGATTGGGCAGGCTTGATTTTTCCGTTGGTTCTCGCTCTGACAGCTCCTTTGCCCGTAGTTCTAGAACCAAATGATGGAATTCCACCTTAAGTGAGCATAACGGGAAAGATCAGCTTATTTGGTGACCTCATGGTGTATGGCCATCTTAAGAACAGAAACTCATATATATATATATAGACAATAATAGTAAATAATAATATAATATAAGAATATAATAGTAAGAAAAAATATACATTTTTTACCCTGGTAAAATAACATGTTAAAGATAGTTAAATAGTTTTTTCCATCAAGAAACAGTTTGAGGAACTTTACAAATATTCCAGGAGATCTGTTGCCCGTGATAGTACAGATTTAACCCCTTGTGACAAATCTTACCATCACCCTAAGCGCTTAACACATAGTCCCGATCCCTTACAGAGCCATCACAGAGTCTGTAGATTGTAAGCTCTTTTGGGCAGGGCTCTCTTCCCCTCTTGTATCGGTTACTGATTGCTTTATATGTTACTCCTTGTAGAGTGTAAGCTCTTTTGGGCAGGGCTCCCTTCCCCTCCTGTATCGGTTATTGGTTGCTTTATATGTTACTCCTTGTAGAGTGTAAGCTCTTTTGGGCAGGGCTCCCTTCCCCTCCTGTATCGGTTATTGGTTGCTTTATATGTTACTCCTTGTAGAGTGTAAGCTCTTTTGGGCAGGGCTCTCTTCCCCTCCTGTATCGGTTATTGATTGCTTTATATGTTACTCTGTATGTCCAATGTATGTAACCCACTTATTGTACAGCGCTGCGGGATATGTTGGTGCTTTATAAATAAATGTTAATAATAATAATAATAATAATGTAGGGAAGCCCCAGTCCCTAGTAGCCATATAATGCAACAAACTGGCAGGGCTCCCCAGTGCATCACACACACACACACATATATATATATATATATATACTGCAGTGTAATATTAATACCTATCCAGCTCATCACTCCTGAGCATTTATTTAGCTAATGGAAAGCCGAGGTATTAGCTCTGCCCATTTCATGTCAATCTCCAATAGGTTTAGGTTCTCTATTTAAATATTCTTACCTTTGCAAAGTAACCGCACTCCCACCCACATACCCACATACACAACCAATGAAAACACTGCTACCTGTCTCCATGTCCCTTCCCCAAATAATTACAATAAATCCAGACATTACACATGTTGTTTCCCTCCGTACCATACTTGACCCTTTCCCGCTATGCCCAACATTACATTTGCCATCTTCACCCATTTACCTGTATGTTTCTATGCAATGTACCTAGACCTGCATTGCAACTAATGTCAGTGCATTTTCTTGAATCTCTTAACTTGCCATTCCACCATATATTTCATAGATCTTAAACTATTTATATTTGGAATATCCTTATAATTTACAGTAGGGGGTACATTATCTCTTTTAATACATGAGTGATACTCAGAGTTCCCTGTATAACTCAGCCTGCAGCCTTGTGCCTTTATATGGGCACAGAACCCCTCAGTGACTGCTAATATCCTTATCATTTACAGTAGGGGGTACATTATCCCTTATAATACATGAGTGATACTCAGAGTTCCCTGTATAACTCAGCCTGCAGCCTTGTGCCTTTATATGGGCACAGAACCCCTCAGTGACTGCTAATATCCTTATCATTTACAGTAGGGGGTACATTATCCCTTATAATACATGAGTGATACTCAGAGTTCCCTGTATAACTCAGCCTGCAGCCTTGTGCCTTTATATGGGGGGCACAGAACCCCTCAGTGACTGCTAATATCCTTATCATTTACAGTAGGGGGTACATTATCCCTTATAATACATGAGTGATACTCAGAGTTCCCTGTATAACTCAGCCTGCAGCCTTGTGCCTTTATATGGGCACAGGACCCCTCAGTGACTGCTAATATCCTTATAATGTACAGTAGGGGCTTTGTGCATTTTGAATTGATCTACTCTGCAATGTGGCCCCCAAACTTGTGTCTCAGTGGGAATTTTAAACATGCTTTCTCTCCGGCTTCCTGCTCAGACCTTCCCTTTGTAGGAGCGGATGCCAATGGAAAGGATATCTCCCCTTGCTGTGCAAGAAGAAATCAGCAAATATGTTAAGACACCAATTAGCAAAGGCTAAACCCATTAATGAAGTGGCGGCTTTCTTTGGTTTCAGCCAGGTGGCGCGGATCAGATGGCTTGCATCCTCCGCAGGAATCCACATCATTTCATGACTCCAAGACCTCACAGCAAAGGCTGACATCAATAACACAGCTAATGGCTCTCATTAGGGGAGTGGAAGTCTCAGGCCTGGGCAAAGCAGCCATTTCCCTCCCTCTTTCCTCACCGCACCGCTGAGATGTGTTTGGAGAAGAGCACTTTCCTTGTTTGTTGATATTTAAGAGCTTGGGGGTGGAATAAATCCGTCAGCCTGCGGGTCAGCTGCCATTAGGCATCTCCCAAGGATACATTAGTCTGGGCTGGACCTTCCAGGCATGGACAATATCAATTTATATGAGGGCATTGTTGGCATTTTATGGGTTCAAGTAGTCTTCTTTCTGGTCCAGAAGTCTTTTTATTATTATAAAAAACACTGATATTGGGGTATTTGTACCTCCTCCATTGCCAGTATTGAAATCAGAAGTAATGACACAAATACCTTAATATCAGCAGTGGGGTTTTTAGTTCTAATTGAGAGCCGTAGGCACTACAATGGGTGCAAATGTGAACCCATTAAATCTCTATGTACATGGCTGTGGCACTTACCTGGGCCTTTTGTGCCAACGTAACACACAGATGGCAATTTTAAAATCATGGTGGGCTAGTGCCAGAAGTACCCTACGTTCTATGGGGTCTTGACTGATGGGCTATTGTCTTGTTTCTTTCTAAATATAATTATTATTAACATTTATTTATAAAGCGCCAACATATTCCGCAGCGCTGTACAATAAGTGGGTTTTATACATTGGACATACAGAGTAACATATAAAGCAATCAATAACCGATACAGGAGGGGAAGAGAGACCTGCCCAAAAGAGCTTACAATCTACAAGGAGTAACATATAAAGCAACCAATAACCGATACAAGAGGTGAAGAGAGCCCTGCCCAAAAGAGCTTACAATCTACAATACTAGAATGCTTTGGGACATAGGAAATTCAAGTCAATTGCCAGAAAATATTTAACAAATCCATTTTAGTGGACTAAGTGCCACAGGACCACCAATATGGCAGCAATTCTTACGACACAGTGGGGCTCATTTATAAACACTGGGCAAATTTGCAACTGGGTAGTAACCCACAGCAACCAATCGGTGATTAGTTTTTTCATCCAGCTGCTAGTTGAACAATGATAACAAACAGGGGATGGGTTGCAATGGGTTACTGGCCAGGTAAATGAACCCCATTATATAAATGGGGCATATTCATATTGATTTGTAATTGGGGAATCACAAAGAGAAGTATAGGACCCCACTGGTTTTTATTCATGACATGACATGGTCTAGCTGGTCTAGAGTGTTATTGGCCCATTGGAAAAAATAATGTTAATCTATGGAATCAAAGCTGAAGGTATACAAGAGTGGAATGGGACGGAATACAGAAGAAGCAGGTCAATATAAATACTGTTAATGTAAAGTCATACAGCCAGTCCATAGTAACAAGAAAGGTTCTATAGAGGTTAATTAAAGATGGATAAAGCTAATACAACCTTGGTAGAATGGAGGAGTAGTACAAACATTGTCCTCCCTGTGTATAAATCGTTAGATGGACCACACCTCGAGCAAAGAGGTAAAAATTTGGACAGAGGAACTGGTAAAGGTTCATTGAAGGGTAACTAAATTAATTACAACAATAGATGATTTAATCTGAAGGAAAGGCTTCACTGACTCAGTTTGTTTACCTAAGAGAAGAAACGGTTTAGAAAGCACTAGATCAGCATCTACATATATGTATACAAGGTCTCTATAAAGATTTATCTAATGAACCTCTCAACCTCTAACGAAAAGGCAGGGGACACCCATCAAGGGAGTGGGAACGAGTTCTCTAAGGATGAGATTAGTCCTCCAATCAAGAGCTGGGCTGGACCAGAAGCCCTTTATCCATCATTCTGTATTATCATTGGTTCCCAAGTTGTCCCTTTGAAGAAACTAAAGGTACCCATACACCTTCACCTACGGGTGGGCGATATCGGGAGAATCCAGGCTAATATAACGACGGGTAATAGGCAAATTATAATGACGGGTATAGGCAAAGTCGGTCCGGGGACCGCATCAACGAGCCCATGCAGTCCCTGATCCGACTAGATTTTTTAACCTGCCCGATCGAGATTTCAGGCTAGATATCGGTTGGGTAGGCCCGTCGGTAGTGCCCATACATGGGCCGATTAGCTGCCGAATCAGTCTAAGGGACCAATATCGGCAGGTAGAATCGGCCCATGTATGGGAACCTTAAGCAGTAGATGGGGGTCCAATAAAAGTGGTGTTTTATTGAATGCTTATTTGCTCTCCTAGATATCTGGAAAGCCAAGCAGAATGTACATTTGCACTAAATTGTTGGTGCTACCCTACATTTTTTGGAATGAGAGCAGGGCAGACGTGTATGCAAACCCTACTTAGGATCGCCTCATGTAAAACACAATTTTACAGTCCCTACCTACTAAACAATCATTCTATTTGTGTCATATGTCAAAACAGAATCCAGGGAACCTATGCAAGTAGTATGTATGTATATATATCTTTATTTATAAAGTGCTACTTATGTACGCAGCGCTGTACGGTAGAATAGATTAATACAAACAGGGGGTTATTAAGATAATAATAGATAAATACACAGTATAACAATAAATACAAATAAATACAAGATAGAGTTGCAATAAGTTAAGAGTCAAAGACACAAGAGGATGGAGGTCCCTGCCCCGTAGAGCTTACAATCTATATGGGAGGGGAACTTACAGACACAAGTAGGCAAATATAAGTGCTGTAGGTCACAGTGGGTGACATTACAATATAAGTGCTATTTCCCAGATCAGGTGCTGGGTGAGTGCTCCAAAAGGGAGTCTTTAAGTTTGGTTTTAAAAAGACTGAGGGAGGATTCTCTCCGGGGGAAATCAGGGAGGGCATTCCCAATGTGAGGGGCAGCAGTGCAGAAAGGGTTAAGGCGGGAAACCGCAGTAGTAGTGGGGGGCGCAACCAAACGATTGCTCTGCGAGGAACAAAGGAGTTGGCCAGGAACGTACGGAGACACAAGGGAAGAGATGGAGTGAGGAGCAGAGGAACGAAGGAGTCAGCCAGGAACGTACGGAGACACAAGGGAAGAGATGGAGTGAGGAGCAGAGGAACGAAGGAGTCGGCCGGGAACGTACGGAGACACAAGGGAAGAGCTGGAGTGAGGAGCAGAGGAACGAAGGAGTCGGCCGGGAACGTACGGAGACACAAGGGAAGAGATGGAGTGAGGAGCAGAGGAACGAAGGAGTCGGCCGGGAACGTACGGAGACACAAGGGAAGAGATGGAGTGAGGAGCAGAGGAACGAAGGAGTCGGCCGGGAACGTACGGAGACACAAGGGAAGAGATGGAGTGAGGAGCAGAGGAACGAAGGAGTCGGCCGGGAACGTACGGAGACACAAGGGAAGAGATGTAGTGAGGAGCAGAGGAACGAAGGAGTCGGCCGGGAACGTACGGAGACACAAGGGAAGAGATGGAGTGAGGAGCAGAGGAACGAAGGAGTCGGCCAGGAACGTATGGAGACACAAGGGAAGAGATGGAGTGAGGAGCAGAGGAACGAAGGAGTCGGCCAGGAACGTACGGAGACACAAGGGAAGAGATGGAGTGAGGAGCAGAGGAACAAAGGAGTCGGCCAGGAACGTACGGAGACACAAGGGAAGAGATGGAGTGAGGAGCAGAGGAACGAAGGAGTCGGCCAGGAACGTACGGAGACACAAGGGAAGAGATGGAGTGAGGAGCAGAGGAACGAAGGAGTCGGCCAGGAACGTACGGAGACACAAAGGAAGAGATCGAGTGAGGAGCAGAGGAATGGACTTTAGCAGGGGAAGGGCCTGAACTCTCCTGGATGAGAGGAGGGGAATTGTGGCAGCAGTATTTAATATAGACTGTAGGGGGGAAAGATGGGAGTTAGGGAGGCCGGTTAGTAGCAGGTTACAGTAGTCAAGACGGGATAGGATGAGAGCATGCATGAGCAGCCTAGCTGTTGCAGTAGAGAGAAAGGGACGGATTTTGGCAATATTACGCAAGAAAAAGTGACAGGTTTTGACAGTGGTGTTAGTATGGTCAGAGAAAGAGAGACTGGAGTCAAAAATCACCCCCAAGCAACGCGCCGAATCAACAGGGTTGATGAGGGTGCCATCAATAGAGAACATCCATATTTACTTTGCTTGGCACACTCACAAGGAGCAGATACATTTACAGGCCTCTCGGTATCTTATGTCTGGAATGAGACTCTTCCATCACAAGCAAATTATAAAGATAAAAGCTTAATCCCACCAGCCAGCCTTGGCATCAATTGTTTATATCCCTTAATCCACGTTGTCGCTTATCAGAGATACGGCCCGTTCTGCAGAAATTTTAACAAGACAGAATGTTTCCTATCACCTTGTCCAGGAAGGCATAATTTAATATACTAGTTTAACAGTTATTTATACCTTGCTCTTGCTTAATACATCTTATATGTGTGTGTGTGCCTTGCAAAGCTAATAAGGGGGTGATGTGACGACCGCCCATAGATCTCTCATTTCGTCATTATTCAAATCTTAATACAATGCATTAAGCTACACAGTGCTTTGTGCTAATACTATACAAACAAGGGACTTGCAAACAGTTAGCAGACAAGGGCTACAGTGTGGGACTAGAGCAGGGATCCCCAACCTTTCTTACTCGTGAGCCACAGTCAAATGTAAAAAGACTTGGGGAGCAACACAAGCACCATAAAAGTTCATGGAGGAGCCAAATAAGGGCTGTGATTGGCTATTAGGGGCCTCTTTGCACCCTATCAGCTTACAGGGGGCTTTATTTGGTAGTACATCTTGTTTCTATGCAATTAAAACTTGCCAACAAGCCAGGAATTCAAAAATAAGCCACTGGTTGGGGATCACTGAACTAGAGGATCGAGTCCTGCCGGGACCTCTCCTCAGGGGTGTGCCTACAGGGGTTGAGATCACATCTTGGCTTTCAGGTCAGGGTTCTTATAACTTGATCTTTCCCCTCTACCATCAGGAGGCCAACATACTTCTAGGTAGCTATGTCCTAACCTCCCAATGATCTAGAGTGGGGGTTTCCAAAGACAAGGCTAGGGTTTCCTAGGTGCGCCAAAAGCAGTAGACTGAATGGATGGTAAAAGATAAGACTGAAGACCAATTAGAGTAGTATTTGGGTTTGGTTGATATTCTTGGAACTATTAGGGCAATGGTCCTATATCTATCTAAACCAAGTGCTGGACCACAAAGGGAATATTTGATTCGAAAGAGTTTCATTAGAAGTCAATGGAGTTTGAAGGTCTACATATGTATAATATGAAGGTTCCTTATCTAAAGTTATAACTGCCAACATTGTGACTTTTATTACAATCCCCCCAACCTCTGGGGAACACAGTTTTTCGGTGTAAATAAAAGCAATATCAGTTCTGTTTCTTTTAAATGAGCTAATAATTGCAAGTGGAGTAACTAGTAATTGTATCCCCCACTGCAAAATGCTTTTCAGCCCCCCAATCACATACTGCAACAGGAAGGGCCCCCACAGCCCCCCACAGCCCCCCATCAGTTGCAGGGCCTACTCCATCTTACTATGCCCCTGACATATCCCATGATCTATACCTTTACCCATATCTATACCCCGCTATTACCATTTCAAAAATCCCAGTCATAAAGAATCATAGAGCTTCTGTTTTTTGTTTAAATAAAAAAGGAAGTAAAAGTTATTGTTTTGCAACTGTCGGTTGAACCCTGTCTTCAGGCAAAAATAACCTTTTTTTTATTATCTGTAATTATTCATTATTTATATAACCCCAGCATGATACAGAGATTGCTCATCATTCCCATCAGCCCCTGCTTGCAATGTGAGGTCCCAGGGTGCAATCAGCCTGTTTGGGTGTAATAGTTCCTCCTCCTTTCTGTTCAAATATAAATATGTGTTTTACTACAAAGATATGCTCAGATTTGCACAATGTTGTACTCATTTTATGTGTTTATGATATACGGGGGCGCCGATGACAAAGCCGGCTTGGCAGGAGTCAGTCCCTATTTGGCTTACTGGAACGTATTAGGTTAAGCCAGTTGCTCTGCGGAAGGCTGGTTGCTATGGGTCGGAGTTGACTCACACAGCCTACATAGTGCTCACGTAATGCTGTGAATCCCTGGGCAGGAAGCACATCCATATTTAAAAGCAGAGGAACCATATTTAATAGATACACATGAACTAAATAAACACAGATGTTACAATTGGCTTTATTTTATAAACCCTGGCATGGCAAATGTATATATATATAAATGCACATTCCAAATGCCCTTGGGGGGCTGAGTTTCTATGCCCATCTCAGTGCCAGCTCAAGCTGTCAGTTCCCCTGTCGGTGTGAGTCATTCCCTCAGTATAACCAATCATGCCCTTCTGTTCCCAGGCTAATTTTACATTTTCAGTAAGTTTTTCTATTGATGGCCTGCGTTGTGGTTTAGCTTCCTTATTGTCTTCAGTCCGTTTCCCACTTTATTATAGCTTTGTTATTTAGTTCCCCCATTACTTTCAGAGTCAGCACTTGTGTTAAGTACACACACACACATTTATATATTTGGATATTGTCTACTGTGGTATAATTAGATGTTATTCCAAAACTAAATATTTTTGGCCCAAATCCCCCAAACCCTGGGGAAGGTGATCTGTTTTGCGCACATAATTGTTCCTCAGCCAGAAGCCCACTAGGCCCTCCTTTATTTCACCACGTATTACACAGAATGTTTCCACCCACATTTTCGGTGTATTTCCCATTGACGTCACTGGAGCTGTAGGAGATGGTCATGGTGGAGAAGATGTTACTGGTGACATTGGCGCAGGTCCTTTCTCAAAAGGAAATTATCCAGGATTCCAGCTTTTATAAACTGGCTGAGATAGATAAAGTTTGTTGAAAATAGATAACCTAACTGCAGGCTTGGCTTGAATCCCCTACGTCCAAAAGGAACAAAGGAGGTAAATGCTGAGCTGACTTTATAAACTAGTGCCGACTCAGCCCCTCCAAGCCATGACTTGGCTCCTCCAAACCATGGTTGCCTTCATGGGTATCAATTACCATCCAGGTGTCATGATGTCATCATGTGGGTGGAACTGGGTGAATCAGGGCCGGGGAATGAGCAAGCCATTAGTTAAGTGACCAAAAATTTGGAAGAAGACTATCGAGCAGATTAGAAAATTCAGTTGGACAAGGACCACATTGACCCATTGAGGCAGACCTCTCCTGACAAGTCATTATAAGGGTAGGATTTAATTGTTGGATTGGGGTCAAACGAGCAGGTCAGCCCTACTTGACCAAGCATATGGGGGGGCTAAATCTAAAGGTCCCCATACAGGGGCCGATTCTAGCTGCAGATATCGGTCCATTAGACTGATTCGGCAGCTAATCGGCCCTTGTATGGACGCTAATGACAGGCCTGCCCTACCGATATCTGGCTTGAAATCATCCAGATATCGATCGGGCAGGTAAAAAAATCTAGTTTGATCGGGGACCGCATTGGCTCGTTGATAATTCGATTGCTTGGCCCCAGGGCCAAATGATCGAATTAGCCTGGATTCTCCCGATATCACCCACTCGTATGTGGGGGATATCAGGAGAAGATCCACTTGCTTGGCAGCATTGCCAAGCGAGTGGATCTAAAGGTGTATGGGGACCTTAACTCATGTGGCCACCTTGCCAAACAAGTGCACCTATTTCAGTGGTTCTCACCCTTCCTAATGCCGTGACCCTTTAATACAGTTCCTCATGTTGTGGTGACCCCCAACCATAAAATCATTCCTAAGACCATCGGAAATATGTGTTTTCCCATTGTCTTAGGCGACCCCTGTGAAAAGGGTTGTTCAACTCCCAAAAGGGGTCCCGACCCACAGGTTGAGAACCGCTGACCTATTTATTTATGTCCATCTTTATTTTGTACTATATTGCATCTGGCATCCATCAAAATGGAAGATTAACCCTGAAATCTGTGCACTAAATGAAATAAATGCTCAAAAAATCCAAATCAAAAGAGGCAACTTGGGGGAGAGGTCATTGTCTGGCGTTAGTAATATTTTTTTGAAAGCCACAACACAAGGCCCAAAGAAATTGCTGAATAATGTACAGGAATGCGCTTCTGATCCCGTGCCATCGCTGATTATATATGATTTAGCAAATTACTGGCTTCTGCTTCATTTTCCCTTGCATAAAATTCCAAAAGGCCGCTTTACAAACTATTAGGAATGATTGCAATTTCGTGTATTTGCGTCGACAAAATAAAAAACCCCACGTCCGAGAAGGAATATCTGTCTTCCAAAATATGTTAAATTGACTTGCAGTCTGTATATTTCAGTTTGTGCGAGAAAATGATTTCTGTGAAATGAAAACTGCAATTTGGGGGCAAACATAGTAAATTAGGGATCTGGACAGATTTTACAAAAACAATTTACGCTTTTTAGCTCTTCCATAAAACATAACGAGGCCGTTGCTTTGAAGCCCCCCCGCCGGCAGCCTCGGGATTGTAATAACTAAGGGCAACTAATTTATGTTGTGTTTTTGCTTTCCCACCGTAGAAGATAAACAAGGAGGGTTCAGGTGCGCGCCGTGACTTACAGCACCCTCCGACACCCAGCACCCACCCTTCCTAGCCTCCCCGCTTATACCCCGTGTGTATATTTGCAATCTTTCCATTTGACATATCATCCCTATTTTTTTTTTTTTGCCCAAATGGAAAGTCTGAGTCCCGGCAGCCGCAGCCGCAGCAGCAGAACTATCTCTTTCTTGTTAGTAGTGATGATTTTAAAAGCATGCGATGATCTAAGCCGTAATACTAATATTATGCATCATTTGGACAGGATAACGATGCCACCTTGTCAAGCCGTCCCTCTTTACACAACCCATTTGCTGAGTATCGGAGTCATAAGCAGTTGATGAATGAAGAAGTGAACATCTTTTGGCTCTGCGACTCCTTTCATAAGCATTCCCTCTTTAATCCCTTTTAGACTTATCCGGGAAGAATGTAACCAATTGTAGATGTAATGCCTTTAAGCACTGGAGTGCTGGCCTACTCAGATTTATAGTCTGTGTATATTTTCTGGCTCCAGATAGTGGTAATGTAATGGATGGTTATATTTTATGAATCCAGACCCAGATCTCACAATCGGGAGTCATTCCATGTATGGTGCACTCATTGCTCCCTCTAAATCCGCCCGGGCCGGGCCATAAAACTTCCCGCAAAATGCGATGTGTGATAACAAGGGAACATTTATTGATGGCAGAAACGTTTCAAACTAAACACGGCTTTTATGAGAATGAGTTTTAATAAGGCCATTAAGGCAATATGGATATTTTGCTTAAGTAGGAATCTGTGGATGTGTCGGCCAATAAATGTACAAATGGTGTAAAGCAGATAAAGGCCGGTGAGAATTTTTGTAAAGACAGGAAATAGCATATTTACACTCTGTGGTTTGGGCAAAAAAATACAATTTTATCTCTTTTCACGTCAAAGCTGCTATAGGGCATTTAGGGCACAGCAGGGAATGTTCCGTCATTGTCTATCCCCTGCCCAAGTGGAGCATGTTCTAAATTCTCTATGATGTTCACTAAACTTGGTTCAGTTTAACCAGAAACCTATCAATACATTTTTTTGGACTGTAGTTCCTTGGAATCAAACCTAGAACCTCAGATTTGTCCTCAGTTAATTTTATTATTATCAACATTTATTTATAAAGTGCCAACATATCCCGCAGCGCTGTACAATAAGTGGGTTCCATACATTGGACATACAGAGTAACATATAAAGCAATCAATAACCGATACAAGAGGTGAAGAGAGCCCTGCCCAAAAGAGCTTACACTCTACAAGGAGAAAGGGTTGAGACACAAAGTGTGGGAATGGGCAAGACCAGAGTTGTGAGAGGTTTGGCACAATGTTATTCATGGTGCCACTGTGCTTCTTTATATTTATGGAGGCGACCAATGCATTGATGTTACTCAATAACATTCTGGATCAAGCACAAGGAGTCAAGATCGGTTCTGTTAGGAGAAACTTTTCAACCAACATTTAGGTTAAATTCTGATCGGCCTTAGTCAATGTTTTAGGAGAATAGATAGATATAATATTGTTTATGTTTCCTTACTGAGGGGAAGTGAGGAGGTTCTAAGTGACCTAGAATGTATAGATGGTTCTGAACAAACACAGACAACTGATTCCTTGGCCATTTAAGACTGATCCCCAGGATCTCTAAGATTATTAATCCTCTACCTGCCCATAGTATCAATAAATTATCATCTACTTACCTAAGTAGGACATTCTTAAGGTGGTTATGCACAAGCAGATTTCAGCTGCCGATTCGAGTCCTTCAGACCGATTTCTGCAGCTTATCTGCTCATGTATGGGGAGGCCAACAGACCGACCTGATCAATATCTGGCTAAGAATTGGCCAGGTGTCGATGGGACAAGTTTGATTTTTTTAGTCGGACCGGGGACCACATTGGCTCATTGTTATGGTCCTTGCTCTGACTTTTCATATCCACTACATTGTAATGCAGATTGCATTAGCACTATATAGCCCACACAAGGTGGTCATATTAGGGGAAAGATTTGCTCATTTTCACCAAATGAGCGAATCTTACCATGTATGGCCACCTTTAGTCTACTGAAGCTCCTCCCACTGGCATACGTTTACAAGAATCTCAAATGTTACCTTTACTATATAAGAATGTGCAGGTTTTGCCCATTGTGAACATTTCAGGGGACACAAAATGTTGAAGGGGGCTCTTTTTCATAGTAATTTTGGCTAATGTTTATTTTTATAGTGATGATGGTTTAATTCATCCTATATATTGGTTGTACCCATCATATACTCTGTATTTCTCCTGTTGAGGCACAACTATTCCTAAAACAAACTCAACTCATTAGTGCCAAACTTCAGTATCATTTGCTACATTACAACTTGGGTTCAATAGTTGGCCAAGCCCATTAATATCTCTTTACCTCTGATACAAGGACCTACACTCCTCAGGGTATTTTAGGAAAGGGTTGTCAGTCTTCCAACCTGCATTATCACTTTACAGCGTATTATTATTTTAATTAAGTTAATCTAGAAAGGAAGGTTGATGTCACTCAGCTATGACATCATTGCGGTTGGACCAGTCTCCATGATGGGTTCATCAATGACTCCTATTGTGGCTGATGAGCATACAGCCCTGCATATAACTAGCAGCCCATTAGAAGTATAAAGATAAGAATGATGCACAGTCAGTGGGAATGTCTCACCAAGTGATTGAAAAACTGCAAAGCTGCATAGAGAATGCATCAGCCCAGCCGTTCGTTGACCTTTATGTGAGGCTCATTAATTACCCGGGGTCAGTGGGGTTCAGCCTGTTTTATTACATATAAATCTGAAATGTGTACACAAAGCCAGACACAGTAATGGCAACACAAACACTGCTTTCATTCGTACTGGGGAAAACAAATCCCCGCTAATGCACGGCCATATCTGGGAGGGAATCCTGGCGGAATGACACTGTACAAAATAAGATAAAACACTGCTTGGTAATACTAACAATGCTGGGGGTGAAGGGCACTAACGCTTGGGGGTGAAGGGCACTAACGCTTGGGGGTGAAGAGCACTAACGCTTGGGGGTGAAGAGCACTAACGCTTGGGGTGAAGAGCACTAACTAAGGCTTGGGGGTGAAGGGCACTAACGCTTGGGGGTGAAGAGCACTAACGCTTGGGGTGAAGAGCACTAACTAACGCTTGGGGGTGAAGGGCACTAACACTTGGGGTGAAGAGCACTAACTAACGCTTGGGGGTGAAGGGCACTAACGCTTGGGGTGAAGAGCACTAACTAACGCTTGGGGGTAAAGGGCACTAACGCTTGGGGTGAAGTGCACAAATGCTTGGGGTGAAGAGCACTAACTAAGGCTTGGGGGTGAAGAGCACTAACGCTTGGGCGTGAAGAGCAATAACGCTTGGGGGTGAAGAGCACTAAGGCTTGGGGGTGAAGAGCACTAATGCTTGGGGGTGAAGAGCACTAACGCTTGGGGGTGAAGAGCACTAACGCTTGGGGGTGAAGAGCACTAACGCTTGGGGTGAAGAGCACTAACTAACGCTTGGGGGTGAAGAGCACTAACGCTTGGGGAGAAGAGCACTAACGCTTGGGGGTGAAGAGCACTAACGCTTGGGGTGAAGAGCACTAACTAAGGCTTGGGGGTGAAGAGCACTAACTAAGGCTTGGGGGTGAAGAGCAATAACGCTTGGGGGTGAAGAGCACTAACGCTTGGGGGTGAAGAGCACTAATGCTTGGGGGTGAAGAGCACTAATGCTTGGGGGTGAAGAGCACTAACGCTTGGGGGTGAAGAGCACTGCTGATTGTGTTTGGGGGTACAATGCCCCCTTCCCACACCAGTTGCTTCCCCTTCCCCTTCGCGACAAAAAAACCCAGTGGGCGACAAAGAAAGACGCGCCGTCAAAAGAAAATTGCACAACAAATGCGGTTCGTGAATTTTTTGCAGTTTCGCGAATCTTCTTGCCGTTTCGCAAATTTTATGGTGAAGCAAAACGGGACAGATTCGCTCATCACAACAGCCATTTATTTAGTGTATGGCCACCTTGTTGACCATGTCGCCATACATTAAATACACATGTGGCCATTAGTTGCCGCAACTTTTTAAAAAGTCATGTGATAACCGTTATCGCACCTTAGTGAATCAACCCTCATGTGTCTTCGCCCTTACTGGCACTGTGTGTGCAGGAATATTATGTTTATTAACCTTTTAGGGGTCTGGCACACGGGGAGATTGGTCACCCACGACAAATATCCCTGTTCGCGGGTGACTAATCTCCCCGAACTACCATCCCACCGGTGAAACTGTTAAGTCGCCGGTGGGATGGCACATGCTGCGCAGGCGATTTCGGCAAATTGCGACTAATCTCCCTGTGTGCCAGAGCCCTTAGGGCCCAGATGTGCCAGTGCCAGAGGGTTGCCATACACTGCAGCTTTGGGCATTAGAAGCCAATCATGTCAATGGCGTGCCAGGGATAATATTCATGTAGCCACGGCGTCTGTCAGCAGCTCTGATTCACTGTCGCTGTGTGTAGGGAATGCAATCTGCTCTAATGAAGATAAGGAGCCTTGTATAATTAGCAAGGCAACACGAATCAATTTAGCGATAAGACCAACAGACTGATTAGCAGTTGTCTCTGGACTTTTGTTTTCATTGGACAATTTATGACCCTAATAGAGACAGGGGCAATAAATAATTCAGGTTAAGCCCCGTGTCTATGGACTGGGTGGTCTAATGAGAGAGAGATGCTCAGATTCAGAGGCTTTTTTGGTTTTGATTCAAGAAATGTTCCAAACAGTAAGATTTGCTCTGTATAAACGCCCAGCAATGCAACTGGGTATAACCCAAATCTGCAGCGAAACCAACACACAGGGTCCCCTATGCCCCCGCTTACTCACTTCTGCATTATTGTATTACTCTCTTAAAATAATACAGTCTGAGACCTATGGGGTGTGTTAAATAAAGCAGTTCTGAAAAAATATCTCTATAACAGAGCATTCTGTCACAGTGGCACAGATCCTATCTGATCCCCCCATTGTAAGCAGCAGTCCTGCCCTGCTTTATGGCTGAGATTCTAGCTATCTATATAACAGAGCATTCTGTCACAGTGGCACAGATCCTATCTGATCCCCCCATTGTAAGCAGCAGTCCTGCCCTGCTTTATGGCTGAGATTCTAGCTATCTGTATAACAGAGCATTCTGTCACACTGGCACAGATCCTATCTGATCCCCCATTGTAAGCAGCAGTCCTGCCCTGCTTTATGGCTGAGATTCTAGCTATCTGTATAACAGAGCATTCTGTCACAGTGGCACAGATCCTATCTGATCCCCCCCCCCCATTGTAAGCAGCAGTCCTGCCCTGCTTTATGGCTGAGATTCTAGCTATCTGTATAACAGAGCATTCTGTCACAGTGGCACAGATCCTATCTGATCCCCCCATTGTAAGCAGCAGTCCTGCCCTGCTTTATGGCTGAGATTCTAGCTATCTGTATAACAGAGCATTCTGTCACAGTGGCACAGATCCTATCTGATCCCCCCCCCATTGTAAGCAGCAGTCCTGCCCTGCTTTATGGCTGAGATTCTAGCTATCTGTATAACAGAGCATTCTGTCACAGTGGCACAGATCCTATCTGATCCCCCCATTGTAAGCAGCAGTCCTGCCCTGCTTTATGGCTGAGATTCTAGCTATCTGTATAACAGAGCATTTGCTCTTTATCTTTAGTACTGATTATTTACAACAGAGATTTATCTGGGATGGGGAGGGGTTGTCTGTGCCCCAAAGGCTCATTCACTCAATATGATGTGTTGTTATAGAGCAGGCAGTTCATATTAGACTTTCTGACACATTTATATCAGCAAAAATGGCACTATTCAAAGGGGGTATCCTGGCACGGTACCAAGAATAACAGATTTGTTTCTTTAGCTTGAGGCAGATCATCTAGAATTCAGAATTATTTATGGCAGCGGGACATTTATTTACATATTTCTTGTTACAATGCATTCCCTATAAAGCATTACCCGTAAAACTAAGCACTTTCCAGGTGTGAGTATTTTGGGCTGCATATTGGCCATTGCCCAATAAAGCTATTAATATTATTATTATTAACATTTATTTATAATGTGCCAACATATTCTGCAGCGCTGTACAATAAAGCTATTGCTAATGCATTCCCAATTCTCATTTGCAGTCAGGGCATCAAAACCCTTGGATTTTCAATGAGACATTTGTTTTATCCTGGCATGGGGCAATATTCTGCTGTTAGGGTGGAGAGATTAGTAGCTGAGAAAAAGTAGCTGCCACTAGTAGCTCCGTGTGTATTCACCCTTAGATTACAACATTAAGGCCCTTCTTTGACAGCCTTGGATATAGGGATATACTAATGTATGTGTTTCTGTCTCCATCTTGCCTTACTGCCTTGCCCTACTGTAACCATCCTGCCCTACTGCCTTGCCCTACTGTAACCATCCTGCCCTACTGTCGCCACCTTGCCCTATTTACACCATCTGTTGCACCATCTTTCCCTACTGTAGCCATCTTGCCCTACTGTTGCTATCTTGTTCTACTGTTGCTATCTTACCCTACTGTTGCTACCTTGCCTTACTCTAGCCATCTTGCTCTACTGTAGCCGTCTTGCCCTGCTGTTGCTATCTTGCCCTACTGTAGCCATCTTGCTCTACTGTAGCCGTCTTGCCCTACTGTTGCTATCTTGCTCTACTGTTGCTATCTTGCCCTACTGTAGCCGTCTTGCCCTGCTGTTGCTATCTTGCCCTACTGTAGCCATCTTGCTCTACTGTAGCCATCTTGCTCTACTGTAGCCGTCTTGCCCTACTGTTGCTATCTTGCCCTACTGTAGCCATCTTGCCCTACTGTTGCTATCTTGCCCTACTGTAGCCATCTTGCTCTACTGTAGCCATCTTGCTCTACTGTAGCCGTCTTGCCCTACTGTTGCTATCTTGCCCTACTGTAGCCATCTTGCTCTACTGTAGCCATCTTGCTCTACTGTAGCCATCTTGCCCTACTGTAGCCATCTTGCCCTACTGTTGCTATCTTGCCCTACTGTAGCCATCTTGCTCTACTGTTGCTATCTTGTCCTACTGTTGCTATCTTGCCCTACTGTAGCCATCTTGCTCTACTGTAGCCATCTTGCCCTACTGTAGCCATCTTGCCCTACTGTTGCTATCTTGCTCTACTGTTGCTATCTTGCCCTACTGTAGCCATCTTGCTCTACTGTAGCCATCTTGCTCTACTGTAGCCATCTTGCCCTACTGTTGCTATCTTGCCCTACTGTAGCCATTTTGCTTTACTGTTGCCTTTTTGCCCCCCCATTGCTGATCTTATTCTCTTTTTGCCATCTTGCCCTTCAGTCACCATGTTTGCTCTATGGTTACCACCATGCCTTACTGTTGCCATTTTACCCCAATGTTGCTCTGCTGTATCCATCTTGCCCCAGTGTTGCCATATTAATCTACAGTTGCTGTTTTCACCTTCTCTTGTTACCATCTTGCTTTTCTATACTTGCTATACCCACTATGTGTGGGGTCCAAGGAAGTCACCCTTAGTTGCACTTCTCAGAAGATGGCTCTTAAACAAAGGATCTAACCATATGACATATGGGCATACAGTATTTGTCTAGCTTTGGTTTAACAATCAGTCATTAATAGTCTGTATGGGACCAGGCAATGATGTGAATCCAATTATTCACAGGTAATTATTGGCAGGTCTGAAAGTGTTGGGCCCCACACACTGCCCAATGGCCTCACGTGAGCAAACAGCCCTTGTGTGGCCAGCTTGTGCCTGCTGTTCATAGTGAGAGCCCTTATCAATTGAGCAAAATAAATCACTTAGTCTGTAGTGATAAAACAGCTCCCAGGGTGCAATATAATCAGGGAGATAGGGCCCAGCGCATTCCCTTTGATGTTGGGTCTGTTTACTGATGCCTCCCGTGCATTCATTAGCGAAAGTGGCTGAAGGACCCATGTTGGGCGGATGGAAATTAACCTGCTCTTCATGTTGGTCCTGATCTATTGGGAAATCACACCCAGATCAAGGAGAACAAGGATGATGAAATGATGAAAAAAAATCCCCCCACTGTTATACAGTGTAATACTCAGTACTAATGTATGCCACACATGTAGCATTGCCTCACAAGCGAAATGAGAGACAATTAGAAGTTGCAACTACTAGTCATTCAGCAACATTTGCATTCTAATTGCTCTAAAACTCACAGATTCAAGGTATTCAAGTTTTTTATTTGAATATGTTGTCAAAATGTGAGTTTATTGGAAGTTCAAAATTGATAAATAAGCCCATTAATCTCCCTGTTTGCCATAAGCCTTAGGCTACTTTTACACTGTGAGATATTTGTGAAACGAAATTCTTGTTATCAAGAGGAAACAACCCAAATTTTATAAAAACCTTTAATAAGTGCCTTTATTAATTTTATTTTTTACCTCTGCATTTTTATAATATTCCATATTATCCATGCTACAAACCAGCATTGCATGCCGAAGGGAAGCCGTGCCAAGTCAAAATTAGGCTTGTGTTTAGTCTATGGGGCCATTTTGTTCGCTTTTCATACTTTTTAGTAGTGATGGGCGAAATGTTTCGCGAATTTCTGTGTTTCGCCATTGGCGGATTGTTTCGCGGATGAAAAAATTAGCTGTGCGTCCAAAAATTATTAGCCGCGCGACAAAATAATAGCCGCGTGCGACAAAACAATAGCCGCGTGACGAAACAATAGCCGCGGGTGACGAAATAATAGCCGTGCAACTAAACAATAGCCGCGGGCGATGAAATAATAGCCGCGCGACGAAACAATAGCCGCGGGGCGACAATTTTTTTTGACGCGTGACATTTTCGCCGTTTCGCTAATTTTTCGACCTTTTTGCGAATCTTTTGAAAGATTCGTGAATTTTTCGCGAAGCGAAACGGGACAGATTCGCTCATCACTACTTTTTAGCACTAAAAATTGTACAGTTAAATAATTACTCAGAAACAAGAATTTTTGGGAATTTATCAAGTGTAAAAACCACAAAAAACAATAATACAAAGCTACACCATCTAATAGCTGTCGAGGGCATGTGGAAATCAGTGGGAGCCTTCCTGGGCAAAATGTAATAATCTTTATTTAATTTGTGATTTTAGAGGTTTTTGCGTTTTTTTCATTTGTAAGTATAAAAAAAAAATCTTCAGAAAAGATGTTTTTTTGCATTTTTATTCATATATATATAGATTGTAAGCTCTACGGGGCAGGGACCTCCATCCTCCTGTGTCTTTGACTCTTAACTTATTGCAACTGTATCTTGTATTTATTTGTATTTATTGTTATACTGTGTATTTATCTATTATTATCTTAATAACCCCCTGTTTGTATTAATGTATTCTACTGTACAGCGCTGCGTACATAAGTAGCACTTTATAAATAAACATATACATACATACATACATACTTACATACATACATACATACATATACATACATACATACATATATACATTTGTTCTTTTTTTTGTTTTGATCTTTTCATAAATAATAAAATATTCATGCTTGTTTCATTTGTAAATTTTTTTCGTAGTAGAAAAATCAACGAAAATTAAGTCAAATTCAATAAATCTGCTGCATTTATTCACCCACCCATGAATCTCTTGGCTTCTACCGATGCTGAATGAAACCTGATGCTGTTACAGAGTGGGCTGTTTCCCAGAACCAAAAATCATACACTGTTAAAGGGAAACTATACCCCCAGAATGAATACTGATAGTTTGTATTATGTTAAGTGGCCTATTAAAGAATCTCCCCAAACTGGAATATATATATCAGTAAATATTGCCCTTTTACATCCTTTCCCTTGAGCCGCCATTTAGTGATGGGCTCTGTTCTCCCTCAGAGATCAGCTGACAGGAAGTGATGCAACTCTGTAACAGGAAGTAGCGTGGGAGTATAAGATTTTGTCCATTTATTGCAAGGGTGGGCAAACTACGGCCCGTGAGCCTTTTTAATCCGGCCCGCTGACTTTGGCCCCATTAAAGAATTACTGGGCCCTGATTGGTTGCGCCCCATGCGTGCACGTGATGTCAGTACGCACGGGACCCAACTGTATTAAAGGATGCAGTGGGGAGCCGGGGGACAGACGCAGCCAAAGGACAGAGGAAAACGCAGGAAGCAGGGGGGGGGGGAGATGGAGGCTGCTGGGGTAGAGCTGGTGGGAGGATGCTGGTGGGAGGATGTTGAGGAGGATGCTGGGGGATGCTGGGGGGGAGCTGCAGGATGCTGGGGAATGGAGCTGGAGGATGCTGGTGGGGAGCTGAGAGGCCCCGTGATTTCTAATGGCAGCCCTAATGTTGGCCCGGCCCGCCTGTAAGTCAATGTGGCCCCTGAGCCAAAAAGTTTGCCCACTCCTGATTTATTGACTCAGATAACCCCAAAGGGTAGCCTTAATTCTTAAAATGGCAGTTTCCTATTTAGGATTACCCAATAGCACATACTACTAAAAAAGTATATTTTTATGAAAATGGTTTATTTCGATAAAGCAGGGTTTTACATATGAACTGTTTTATGCTATATTTTTAAACGGACCTGCATTGTTCGGAGGTATAGTTTTCCTTTAAATACAGTTCATCCCTAGTTGTGTGTTTTTTCGCAGTTCTTTACCGCACAGCTTGTAGCCCACTGGCTCTTATATACGTGTATATTTTACATACGGTCTAGAGAGATGTAATTTATCGGAACAGATGTTTTACCCCAGAACTCAAGAGACCAACCATTTAGGAAGAATAAAACCTTCCAAATCCTGGTGGTGCACTGATGCAATAATCAGCCTTCTGCGCTGCAGCTGTTACAGAACTACAACTCCCAGCATGCCCCTCCATCAGCATCGGGTGGGAGGGAGAAGCCGAATCCCCAAACAGCTGGGTCTCAGAATGTCGTTCCTGACACAGGAAGAGTTTTATTGAGAGTGTAAGCTCTTTTGGGCAGGGCTCTCTTCACCTCTTGTATCGGTTATTGGTTGCTTTATATGTTACTCCTTGTAGAGTGTAAGCTCTTTTGGGCAGGGCTCTCTTCCCCTCTTGTATCGGTTATTGGTTGCTTTATATGTTACTCCTTGTAGATTGTAAGCTCTTTTGGGCAGGGCTCCCTTCCCCTCCTGTATCGGTTATTGGTTGCTTTATATGTTACTCTGTATGTCCAATGTATGGAACCCACTTATTGTACAGCGCTGCGGGATATGTTGGTGCTTTATAAATAAATGTTAATAATAATAATAATCGAGACTTTGTTCATTTAAAAGACGTTTCATATGTGTTTGATTATGGCCCGAAACACTGACGGTAACTGCATAGCGATAGGATTTAAACACATAAGGGTACATTTAGAAAAGTCAGTTTTTTCCCATTTGAATTTGGATAAATTTAGCATTTTTCCTTAAGTTAGGGACATAATTTTTCCCATTTATGATATTTTAAATTTAGGCTGGAATATCTTTTTACTTGTTTTGATGCTCAAACTTTTTGCAGGGCAGGGCCCTCTTTACCTCTTGTATTGGTTAGTGGCTGTGTTATTTTTCTTGTATGTTTTATATATATACCCATTTGTTGTACAACAATATGTTAGCCTTTTATAAGTACATGGTAATAATAATACAAGTATAGGGTCTGTTATCTGGAAACCCATTATCTAGAAAGTTCAAAATTACATAGTAACATAGTTAGGGTGAAAAAAGACACATGTCCATCACGTTCAACCATAAGGCCTATATATAACCTGCCTAACTGCCAGTTGATCCAGAGGGAGGCAAAAAACCCCATCTGAAGTCTCTCTAATTTTCTGCAGAGGGGAAAAAATTCCTTCCTGACTCCAAGACGGACCAGTCCCTGGATCAACTTGTACTAAGAGCTATCTCCCATAACCCTGTATTCACTTGCTAAAAAACCATCTAACCCTTCTTGAAGCTATCTAACGTATCATGTATTATGGGATGGCTAACTCCCATAGACTCCATTTACTCAAATAATGCAAACTTTTATAACATATTTCCCTGACACTGACTGCTTCCTTCTCTGGGACATTCAACTTAGTTAAAAAGGAGGACATGTGGCCAGAGCTTTAATGATAAGTCCTCAGTAAAGCCAAAGTGAAACCCGTGAATCAGGTACAGCCAACACAAGCCCAGGTCTCTATACTGAGATTCTTAACTTGAGAAGCCTAATGCTCCACCGAGCAGTGTGAGTAGAGATGTAGCGAACTGTTCGCCGGCAAACTAATTCGCGCGAACATCGGGTGTTCGCAAGTCCGCAAATTCGCGAACTTTTGGCGATGTTCGCCATTTTGGGTTTTTTTTGCGCTGTGTTTTTTCGCCTCGTTTTTTTCCGCCGCGTTTTTTTGCTTCGGTTTTTCGCCTTTGCGTATACATAGGAATAGCTTGCGTTTTTTTTTTGGCGTTATTTTTTTGCGTTTTTTTTTAACAAAGTATTTTTCAGAGAAATTTTTGCCCTTGATCCCCCTCCTGCATGCCACTGTCCAGGTCGTGGCACCCTTTAAACAACTTTAAAATCAGTTTTCTGGCCAGAAATGGCTTTTCTAGGTTTTAAAGTTCGCCTTCCCATTGAAGTCTATGGGGTTCGCAAAGTTCGCGAATATTCGCGAGTCTTGGCGAAAGTCCGCGAACGGGTTCGCGAACATTTTTGGCGATGTTCGCTACATCCCTAAGTGTGAGTGGGGTTAGTGCCTGATGAGATCCACCAACTGAGGGCTCAAGTATTTAGACTGATGACCTGCTCGAGAGTTTTCCTATAAGTAGTATGGGTGGCTCCATGTTTGAGTTCTTCAGCTCAAATGATTGTAGAAAATGTGTTTATGCCATAACTTCTATGATTTCATTCTTCTGCACACTATGGAGGACATAGCACAGGAGAAGAAAACTTGTGGTCGGTGCGTCTAGAAAATAATGGTGACTGAAAATAACAAGATGAGTTGGAGATGGAAAATCGAGCTGTTGGAGCTACAGCAGACATGATCTGATGGGGAGTATATGCACATATACATCCTCTCCAACAAAGGGTGGAAATATACCCAACTTGCCAATCAGAAATAAGCATTTATGACAAATTTCACCCCAACCAGCTTTCCGACTGTGCAGTCTTCTATTACCTTTACCCCCTAGTGGGGTCAGCCCAGCATAAAGGAAGTCTATGATCTGCTGGAACCCTTAGGGCCATTTGGTGGGCACATTAGGGTTACTTACCCTATATAAAGAAATGTACTAAAGCCATAGAGAGAGGATACAGTGTTATTAAATCCCAAACTGACGTGCTGCGCTCAGACCAAGCTGAAAGAATGACTTGGATCTTATCATAACCCATTTATTTCTACATTTGTTGCTGGAGGGAAGCCAACTTTCTTATGGACCTTTCACATTTCTTGATATATATATTTTTTGGCATAAGGGCTGGCTTGCATTTACTCTTGTGTCTGCAAGCAAACGACAGGACAGGCGGGTTTAGAGAAGGGTAAAAAGGTCCAGCACAAAATGAACATTTTTTTTTAAGAGATAACTGCTTGACAAGTTCTCCTTTATAGCTGCTATAAAAGTAAAATACAGATACTAAGTGACGACTGCTATTCTGAATTTATAAAACATTTTTAATTTCGGAGCAAGATTTCCTACTCTCGGTGGATGATTTGATGGCTCCATGGACAAGTGTTTATGGAAAAATATACTGTAGGGTGTATCAAAAGAAGAGCTCAAAAAGGAGCGTGTCTCGTGGCTCCCAGTCTAGTCGGGGGCTCCCTGCAGGGTGGGGGCTTCACTGGGTAAGACGGCTATACATAGAAATGTCACATAGTTTGGCACCCCAAGTGCTGCCATAGACTTTGTATTGGGCATTTTGGGGTCTTGCCTTACTTATAATGGGTCTCTTAAATCTCAGTCCATATATAATATAGGAGGAGGGTTAGTTCCACTGCCGTGGGACTTTGTATTGAAAGAACCAGGGAATGAGGCCCAGCTTAAAAATAATGAAGCCTAAAATATAAATAGTGAACTTTCTGAACTTAATTGGGCCCTATAACAGCAATGATCTAGGTTTGTCCTCTGCAAGGGGTTTGTATTTTCACCCTGTGTTTATATGGGTTCTGATTTAATTGACCTTAAGGAGGCCATTCACGGGCAGATTTTAGCTGCCGATTCGTGTCCTTTACACTGATTCAGCAGCCTATGTATGGGCGCCCCCAACAGGCCCACCTGACCAAGATTGACCCTAAAATTGGCCAGATCTTGATCGGGCAGGTTTGATTTTCTGGGTTCGGACCGTTGATGCAGTCCCCTGTCCAATGGCACCTATACCTGCCTTTGTAATTTGATCAGCTGGCCCTAGACCCACATGATTGAATTAGCCTGATATCGCCCACCTTTAGGTGGGCATATCGGGAAAAGATCCGCTCGTTTGGAGACCTTGCCAAACTATCGAATCTTCTAGTGCAGGGGTCCCCAACCTTTCTTACTCGTGAGCCACAGTCAAATGTAAAAAGACTTGGGGAGCAACACAAGCACCATAAAAGTTCATGGAGGAGCCAAATAAGGGCTGTGATTGGCTATTAGGCAGCCTCTATGCACCCTATCAGCTTTATTTGGAAGGAAATCTTGTTTTTATTCAACCAAAACTTGCCCCCAAGTCAGGAATTCAAAAATAACTCCCTGGTTTGGGGGCACTGAGAGCAACATCCAAGGGGTTGGGGAGCAACATGTTGCCCCTGAGTCACTGGTTGGGGATCACTGGTCTAGTGTATGGCCACCATTAGTGCGTGAAATTGGACCTTAGATTGTAAGCTTCACTGGGGCAGGGAATTATGTGAATTATGAATCTCTATGTAAAGTGCTACTTATATACGCAGCGCTGTACAGTAGAATACATTAATACAAACAGGGGGTTATTAAGATAATAATAGATAAATACACAGTATAACAATAAATACAAATAAATACAAGATACAGTTGCAATAAGTTAAGAGTCAAAGACACAAGAGGATGGAGGTCCCTGCCCCGTAGAGCTTACAATCTAAATCTAATCACGAAACAGCCTTGTATCATGCATTTTATATTGTATCTATACAGTATATTGTGATTATATATCCCTCAGCTCAGGCATCTGCTTTAGGGTTGTCCCCTTTACCTGGAGAAGATCCAGCAGTGGGCGGGCTAGATGACATGAGGGGTGGAGTTTATGACGTTGGGGCATATGAATTCAGGGATTGGCTACATTTTCAGTCAATCAGGCCCGGATGGGCAGTATTAAATCAGACAGTCTCCGCTTTGTGGGAAGGGAAAGCATTTCTAACCTAGTTCATTGTTGAGCTTTAGTTCCCCTTTAAAACACCTTGTTAGAGAATTGTTGCTCCCCTGTGTAAACACAGAGACTTAATATTAATATAATGTAATATTAAAAGACAAAACATTCCTCTTCAGGGCTTTGAAGTACAAACATCGCGGAGCGTAGGATTCAGAATGGGCCAATGGCCTCAATACGTTTGCCAGGTGAATATTTCGTACTTTCCCTTGTGCGTCGGTCACGGTTCAGAAGCAAAATCTGCTTTTTTTTTCTCGTGTTTAATCCAAACAAGTTAAGAAAGTGCAAGCTTGACCCTTGCTGCATCTCTAAGGTAAGACTGTAAAATCAATCATAAGGCAGCGCAGTTGCATCATGTGTCCAGGAAAGCCATAAAATTGTCTTTTCCACTAATCTTTCTTCTTAAACATATGAGCTAAAGGAAATACTTGACTGATGTCCCCTTGGTGTTTCCTGCAAAGGGGGAAAAAAAAAAGCCCAATATTGCCATTAAAAGATAATTTATAACATCTGTTCCAGCGTGTACGTAACCGGCAGAACAGGGGCCCCTGGTGACGCAGAGAGGCCGGGGCTTCTATCTAAAGAGGGGGGTATATATAGAAATAAGGCGGGTCCTTCTGCTGTTGTTGGACTACAACTCCCATCATCCCCTCATAATACTAGAAATTGTTTTTTAATTGTGTCAAGCTACTTTCTCTAAAATTGACCCAAATGAGGGTCATAAAAGGGTAATAAAAGCATGTAAATCCCCATATTTTTGCCCTTTTTTCCCCAATTGTGCCTGCCAGCTGTACATATTTACACCTTATTAGGAACTGCTTTGTGATTGGGCCATGCAGGGGGTGTGCCTTTATATGTCGCAGACCCTGGGAATGCCGTAGAGCCCTGGAGGTATAGGGGGATCAGTGGTATACTAACCACTATCAATAGTGATGGGCGAAATGTTTCGCCAGGTAGGGATTCGTGGCGAATTTCCGTGTTTCGCCATTGGCGGATTGTTTCACGAAACGGATAAAAAAATTAGCCCCAGAAAAATTCGCCGCGCGTCCAAAAATTGTTGCACGAATAGTCCCACATCCAAAAATTGTCGTAAGAATAGTCCCGCGTCCAAAAATTGTTGCAAGAATAGTCGCGGGCGTCAAAAGAATAGTTGCGCAGCAAAAGAATAGTTGTGCAACGTTTTCGCCGTTTCACAAATTTTTTGCCGTTTCGCGAATCTTTTGAAAGATTCGCAATTTTTTCGGCGAAGCAAAACGGGACAGATTCGCTCATCACTACCTATCAATATATATTTATGAAATTTCCAAAGTTTAATGGGGCCCTAATTTTTTATTATTTGTAGTTATTTCAGTTTTTGTCTGGCATCTCTCCAGCTTGGAGTTTCAGCAGCTGATTGGTTGCTAGGGTTCAAATTACCTTAGCAACCAGGGTGTGGTTTCAATGAAAGACTGATATATGAATAGGAGAAGGAATGAATAGAAAAATAAGGAATATAAAGTAACAATTAAACTGTAGTTTCGCAGAGCAATAGTTTTTTGGCTGCTGGGGTCAGTGACCCCCACAATGATGAGCGAATTTTTTCACCAGGCATGGATTGGCAGCGAATTTCCGCATTTTGGCATTGGCGAATTGTTTCGCGAAACTTCAGCGAAAATTCACAGCGGAAAAATTCATCACGTGTCAATTTGATGCGGTAGTGTCAAACTGGGCAACAAAAAAGTCATGTGACAAACGCGTTTTTTCATCATTTCGCTAATTTTCCTGTTTCGCACATTTTTCAGGGCAAATTCCCTCATCACAAACAATGAAGACCAATTGAAAAGTTGCTTAGATTTAGCCATTCTATAACGTACTAAAAGCTAACTTAAAGGTGCCCCACCTCTTTAATAAGACAAAAATATCCCATGATGTGTTTCTTGTCCACCTATTGGCCACGTCTACAAAGAGCAGTTTTATTTATATTAGGACTTTTAAAAAATTTCTGATTCTTTTTTCCCAGTAAAAGTTGTTGGAGAATATTTCCCTATAAATCGATACAAACTTACTAGTTTTTACTTGTTGCATTTTTCTGGTGCAATTTCACATTTTTTTTCTATAATAAATCCCTACTACTTGAGGTTTCAGAAAACATTTTTTCTGCGCCCGCATTCTTTCGCCATGTTTTCTCGATTCGAGAAAAAACTGCCGACTTGATTTTTGTTAAATCTGCCCTGTAGGAACTAAGTACAGGGGCCCAGCTTGTGTGTATGATGTTCTAAACTAAACCCTAAACCCAACAGGCACAACACTATGGGGCTGATTTACTAACCCACGAATCCGACCCGAATTGGAAAAGTTCCGACTTGAAAACGTACATTTTGCGACTTTTTCGTATGTTTTGCGATTTTTTCGGCGTCTTTATGAATTTTTCGTTACCAATACGATTTTTGCGTAAAAACGCGAGTTTTTCGTAGCCTTTACGAAAGTTTTTCCGTAGCGTTAAAACTTACGCGAAAAGTTGCGCCTTTTTCGTAGCGTTAAAACTTAAAAGGTGCGAAGTTTCGCGTAAGTTTTAACGCTACGAAAAAAGCGCAACTTTTTGCGCAAGTTTTAACGCTACGAAAAATCGCAAGATTTTACGCAACTTTCGTAATGGCTACGAAAAACTCGCGTTTTTACGCAAAAATCGTATTGGTAACGAAAAATTCGTAAAGACGCCGAAAAAATCGCAAAAAATACGAAAAAATCGCAAAATACCGATCTTTACGAAAAAAACGCAATCGGACTCATTTCGACCCGTTCGTGGGTTAGTAAATCAGCCCCTATGGGGCTGATTTACTAAGACACGATTTTGAATCCGAATTGGAAAAATTCCGATTGGAAACGAACATTTTGCGACTTTTTCGTATTTTTTGCGATTTTTTTCGGCGTCTTTACGATTTTTGCGTAAAAACGCGAGTTTTTCGTAGCCATTACGAAAGTTGCGCAAAGTCACAATTTTTTCGTAGCGTTAACACTTGCGCGCTAAGTCGCGCCTTTTTCGTAGCGTTAAAATGTAAAAGGCGCGACGTTTCGTGCAAGTTTTAACGCTACGAAAAAATCGCGACTTTGCGCAACTTTCGGAATGGCTACGAAAAACTCACGTTTTTACGCAAAAATCGTAAAGACGCCGAAAAAATCGCAAAAAATACGAAAAAAAATCGCAAAATTACCGATCATTACGAAAAAAACGCAATCAGACGCATTCGGCCCGTTCGTGGGTTAGTAAATGTGCCCCTATAGGTTCAAGGGCAACATAAATAACCTTAACAGGTGAAAATTTGTAGCAGTTGCATCTGTCAATAGTAAATAAGCCCTTGCCAGCAGATTCATTTTTTTTTAAATTCATTTATTCATTTTCCCTATTTACTAAGCAACATTTTTGCAATAAACTTTTTAATAAGCAAAATAATTTTTGTCTCTGTGGCTGTTGTTTTTCCTAATTACTTATTTTCTCTTGTTCACTTTTATACAAACAAAAAAATAACAGTGAAAGCTGCAATTTTTTTCCCTATTTTTCTAATTATTGATCAACCATTTACAAATTACATTGACAACATTCTGTTTACATTTATTTACATAGGTACATTTTTTAAATTAGTGATCAGCTTAAATCAAACCAACAAGGTATTTAATGTGAAAAAAATAGGAATTGTCATAATTTTATTTTTAATTATTCAGCCATTTCTTTTTTATTTATTTACACCAGGGAGATTTTTTTTGAAAAAAAAGTGGATAAAGAAAAATGTGTTTATGGAGAAATTGGACGAAATCTACTGAAATCAAAGTGGACATTTAAAGAAAATTAAAAAAGAAAAAAGTACAAAATATGTTTTTTTTTTTAATTTATAAATTATTTGGGCATCTCTTTACATTTATTTCCACTGGGACAATAATAGTGAATTAAAAAAACGTTTCTGGGAAAACCGGCTGAAATCAGCTAAAATCAAACGAACAAGCAGACACACATTTTTTTTAAAACATAAAGAAGATAAAAACATGAATGTTCACGAAATTGGATTTTTTTTTACAAAATCTTTTACATTTATTGATACAGGGACAGGTAAATAAAGATAAATGTTTCTGGAGAAATTGGATAAAACCAGTTGAAGTTAAGAGAACATTTTTAAAAAGAAATAATAGAAATAGAAAGAAGGTCAAATATTAATTTTCACAAAATATGATTTTTTACAAATAATTCAGGCATTTCTTTTACATCTATTTACACAGGGACATTTTTAAAAAACAGTGAATAAAGAAAATGTTCTTGGAGAAACGTGAAATTGGCTGAAATTCAAATGCAAAAAAAGGGGACTTTTTTTTAAATCAAAACAAAAAAAGAAGGAAAAAAAAATTCCTATCATACTTACTATACTTATGTCAGGGATCCCCAAGCTTTCTTACTCGTGAGGTGCAGTCAAATGTAAAAAGACTTGGGGAGCAACACAAGCACCATAAAAGTTCATGGAGGAGCCAAATAAGGGCTGTGATTGGCTATTAGGCAGCCTCTATGCACCCTATCAGCTTACAGGGGCTTTATTTGGTAGGAAATCTTGTTTTTATTCAACCAAAACTTGCCCCCAAGTCAGGAATTCAAAAATAACTCCCTGGTTTGGGGGCACTGAGAGCAACATCCAAGGGGTTGGGGAGCAGCATGTTGCCCCCGAGCCACTGGTTGGGGATCACTGACTTATATACTATACTGGCCACTACTCATGTCAGCATTATTGGGGGTGGGGTAAATACCCGTAGTCTGCTGACATGAGGTGGCCAGGAAATATGAATTTTCACAAAAACCTCTTTTTTATAGAAAGAAAAAATTGTTTTTGGAAAAGAATAAAATTTTTCTTTTTCATTTCAGAGTTTGATAACTAGGCCCTACAGCTTCCTGGGCCTACAGAGATAATCCATAACGATCAAGCAGCTCTTTGTGCCTTATGGGCTTGTAGAAAGGTCAAACGAGACACGGCTAATGTGTAACCTCACCCAATGTATGGAGCAAATATTGTAGCCAGTCACGTTAGCAGTTATGCGCGCCACGCAGAGCACACCCGTTGGCTTTATCATTCCATTCCTTTATAGGAAAACCCACACTGACTCCTATTGACTTCTGCACACTTGTCTTCCACTATCATTCAACATGTGCTTGTACTTAACGGCAACATTAATAATAATGTTAGGAAACATATGGCAGGAACGTTTTAATTGGGTATTAGGGTCTACCCGATAGGTGGAGAGCTTCTCAACCTTTCATGGAATTGCGTGTTATTAAAAGAGTCATCTGGCGTTCTGGGGTTACAAAAATGTAACTGGCAAAATGGAGGAGGAGGAGGAGGAGGAGGGCGGACGAAATAATTTGCATGACTTTCACTGCAGCTCATAAATTAAAGCAATGATTTATTCCTTAATCAGAATAGAAAAAAAAGCAATTAAAGGTCTGGCTGGTCTGTGGGAAAATAATTTCTTTGATTGAGCTTCCCCTAAAGATTCACAGAAGTTTTCTCTCCGCTGTCATGAACAGCCTGCTCTTTCCTGTCTTCCGGATGGAGGGCAAATCTCCCGAGAAATCCGGCTTTCCAGCTCAAAACAGCATCTTGAATTTCACTCTCCATCTGTCTTCTACCTGCACTTAGGGTTTTATGAGCTCTTTAACTCTCGAAAGCCTACAGCGTGCGCGTCCATGCCAACATGTAAGGACTCACTGCCAGGGAGAGGAAAAACGTCTTTATATTGAATTGGCCTAAACTGACGTTCCGGAAGAATATCGTAAGGAATTTGTCATATAAACCGTAAAAAAAATAAATAAAAAGCAGCGGGGCAATGGGAGGTTATTGGCAAAAGGCTGCACACATCACTGATAATTAGAAATGTCTCCATTTGGGAACTTTTACATAGTTTTTTTTATGCAACTTCTTAGATAGGAGAGATAGTTTTGGCAATAAAAGGAATGGCTGGGGTCTCGGGAATGGTCATAGAGCAGTCTGCTTTTTTCTTGGGGGGGGTTACGCTTTACAGTAATTGTAAGCACCCAGTGTAAAATGTATCTTTGGGGATGAGCCATTTTCCACCCAGTGGAATATAAGATCCCTCTAATCACATGGCAGGCAGCTTGGTGCAACAGTAGCAAATACTGGCCTTCCAATACTTTGGTCTTGGGCCTTGGGCTTGCTTCCAAAACCAAGGGGCTTGTACTTTCTCCTTGCATTTCTGTGGGTTTTTACTCTGGTTGCTTCCCACAGTCTATAAAACATACTTATAGGTTAAAGGGAAAGTTCAACTTGGAATAAACTATTGGTATGGTGTGGATACAAATACAGGTATAGGACCCCTTATCCAGAATGCTCGGGACCAAGGGTATTCCGGATAAGGGGTCTTTCTGTCATTTGGATCTCCATACCTTAAGTCTATTAAAAAATCAATAAAACATTAATTAAACCCAACAGGATTGTTTTGCATCCAATAAGGATTATTTATATCTTAGTTGGGATCAAGTACAGGTACTGTTTTATTATTACAGAGAAAAGGGAATCATTTAACCATGAAATAAACCCAATAGGGCTGTTCTGCCCCCAATAAGGGGTAATTATATCTTAGTTGGGATCAAGTACAGGTACTGTTTTATTATTACAGAGAAAAGGGAATCATTTAACCATGAAATAAACCCAATAGGGCTGTTCTGCCCCCAATAAGGGGTAATTATATCTTAGTTGGGATCAAGTACAGGTACTGTTTTATTATTACAGAGAAAAGGGAATCATTTAACCATTAAATAAACCCAATAGGGCTGTTCTGCCCCAATAAGGGGTAATTATATCTTAGTTGGGATCAAGTACAGGTACTGTTTTATTATTACAGAGAAAAGGGAATAATGTAACCATTAAATAAACCCAATAGGGCTGTTCTGCCCCCAATAAGGGGTAATTATATCTTAGTTGGGATCAAGTACAGGTACTGTTTTATTATTACAGAGAAAAGGGAATCATTTAACCATTAAATAATCCCAATAGGGCTGTTCTGCCCCCAAAAAGGGGTAATTATATCTTAGTTGGGATCAAGTACAGGTACTGTTTTATTATTACAGAGAAAAGGGAATCATTTAACCATTAAATAAACCCAATAGGGCTGTTCTGCCCCAATAAGGGGTAATTATATCTTAGTTGGGATCAAGTACAGGTACTGTTTTATTATTACAGAGAAAAGGGAATCATTTAACCATGAAATAAACCCAATAGGGCTGTTACTGAAGTAGTAATGCTTCCCAGGTGTGCTGCTCTGGACTAACAGCCATATGAATGGATACATCATAATGACAAAATGGGAATCCACAAGAAAAAAATGTCCAGTAAACTAGTTTTTTATTGAAAAGATTGCATAGCCACATACATATGTTCCAGTAGAACATTAAAGTGCAAAATGAAAGCCACAGAGCTCTTCCAGTTGATGAAGATGAGGCACCTTCCATCTCTGGGGGGCGCTTTTGTACAGTTATACCAGTCTGATGGACGCCCCCCTGTCCTGGTGGGGCTTGGGAACTTTTGATTGCATATCAAAAAGTCAGTAAATAATAAATTTGAGCCAAATTTGGGCTATTTTCCAGTTGTCCTCCATACTCAGTGGGAACTCTATCTTCTGAACCAACAACAGAGAAACCCCTAATATCCCTATCACTGTAATCTGTTCCTACAAAATGTATGAATAAATACCATGTTTATATGCTGAAATCCAGCTGCAAAACAGTTCTTCCCTTTCTGCATCATTTGAAATCCTGGCAGGGGAGGAGGGACTAAAACACTGATGTTACAAACTGTAACAACTTCTCCACAGCTTACAGACAGCGTGCAGGAACTACATAACCCACAATGCATTGCACTGGGATGTTCCTTTCCTTATTGACATCACGTGTACAGCAGGGAATTGTGGGATTGGGAGGATGCAGGCTGAAGGCAGGCTGAGGACAGGCGACTACTGTTATATTTTATCTGAGTCACAAAGTAGCCAGCCAGATCAGCAGGGGAACAGGGGACGGGGCTTAGGGAACTGTTACAAACCAGATTATTACATTAAACATCATGAAAAAGCTGCATATTTTTTAAATTGAGGTATATTGCAAAGTTGCTTGAAATGATGTTTACTTTTCAAAAAGTTGTGTTTGGGTGGAGTTTCCCTTTAATTGGTTAGTAAGGGAACTGATTGATGGTGCCCCTATATCTATGCTGCCAGATCAGGCACTGCTTTTAGATTCTGCTGCAATTCAACAGGAGAGGGTAGGGGTAATATTTTTTTTGGGGGGGGGTTTAAATAAGAACCTTTCCCTGCAAACACCTCCCCCAATTAAGCTGCCCGGCACTGATCCACAAGTGCCTGTTTGGAGTTCTTGAACAAGCAGAATACCCAAGGCTATTGTGATACTAATACCTACAGTCAGTATTAATGTTTGTATATATAGTTTATGTATGTGAGTGTATAGATTGGTTAGTATAGGGTGTGGGTGCTGGGTTTACTTGGAAGGGTTGAACTTGATGGACTCTGGTCTTTTTTCAACCCTATGTAACTATGTAACTATGTAATGCCAGTTCTGACCCTAGGGTGACAGATAAATTAGTCCGTAAGTCCATTTGGAGCAGGGCGGGTGGAAATGATTAAATATATTCTGTAACCCCTTGGGTAAAATGATGGCGCTCTATAACTAATGGTATAATGGTATAATATATGGTATAATAACACAGTTTGGGGTGCGCTGTGTGTGGGGCCCTACATTATCTGCCATTGTTTCAGCAAAGTGGAACCATTTAATTAGTATCGGTAGTTTCCCACATCACTTGTGTTATATTTGGCGCCTGTTGCGTTTTTGTAGTCTCTGCGTATTATTTTAGGTTAACCTACTTTTAACCAAGCCTGCCCCAAGCTGAGACATCAATGGATTTTTACATTTATTTTTAGACTGCTCTAAATACATATTTGGCATGTGACATCTTGAAAAATGTTTCTACTGTTCTTTCTATGTGTTTTGAACACAGTAAGTGGGAATTATTTTCTTATTTTCTTTAAAGGGGACCTGTCACCCACACGTAAAAAGCCGGATAATAAAAGTCCTTTGCAAATAAAACATGAAACCCAGTTTTTTTGTATTAAATGTATTTAAAAATCTGAGCTGTCAACCAAATATACCTAGAGGTATCATATTTACTTTCACTTTCCATTCAGCACTTCCTAGATGTCACCAAAATTATTATTATTATTAACATTTATTTATAAAGCGCCAACATATTCCGCAGCGCTGTACAATAAGTGGGTTTCATACATTGGACATACAGAGTAACATATAAAGCAATCAATAACCGATACAAGAGGTGAAGAGAGCCCTGCCCAAAAGAGCTTACACTCTACAAGATGGTAAATACGCAAGATTTTGGGGTTATACAGAATCTGCCCTAATAACACTGTCCACAAAATGGCACCTGTCTACTTGCTGTGATTGCGACCTCCATTGGCCCCCACGGATGTACCCAGATGTCTCACCGGAGAATTGTTTTTTAGGCTGGAAAGCACCAGTGGAAGGCAGTATGGGTGGTTTTGGATGTGTGCCATAGACCTAAGGAGAAATGGCCCTGAGGGTATGCCAAGCCTAGCAGTAGCTGTCCGGTTAATAGTAGAAGAATGGGTTGGTAGCTCAATGGGTTGGGATGGCTGGGCAGGGTTGGACTGGCCTGCTTGGGCACCAGTAGAAAATCTATTGATCCCTGGTCCTAGTGGGCCTGAGCACATCAGTGGGTAGATGTGTGGGGCAGTGGTTTCTGTTGGGCCCAGCTACTCATTCTGACACTGTGTTGGGTATAATCAGGGTTCCCGGATTTATTTTTCCAAACCAGCCAAAGTCAGTTTTAAAACCAGCCTAAAACTAGCCAAAAGCCGATTCGAAAGTAGCCCAATAATAGCCCAATATGTGCAAAGAAAAAAAAAAGTATATATGGGAAAATCTGCCTTTTTAAAGCATATAATCACTACCCATGCCCTGTGCCCCCTCTCCAGTTACTGGGATGGCTGATAATTCCCTCTGTGCCCAGTCCAGCTGGGAAGTCACTACAGAAATAGATTCAAAATGTTGCACTAACCCCAGACATGATATACGGGTGCGTTGAACTACAACTCTCAGCAGCCCCAAGAGATCCTGAGAGTTATAGCTTAAGGATCAACTGCAGAAAGTAACAAATGGCAGCCCCCCCACATCACAGTAGAAAGTAACAGTACAATCACATACCCTATAGAGCAGGGAGCAGGGGGTAGAACTGCCCCACATCCCAGTAGAAAGTAACAGTACAATCACATACCCTATAGAGCAGGGTGTAGAACTGCCCCAAATCCCAGTAGAAAGTAACGGTACAATCACATACCCTATAGAGCAGGGGGTAGAACTGCCCCACATCCCAGTAGAAAGTAACAGTACAATCACATACCCTATAGAGCAGGGAGCAGGGTGTAGAACTGCCCCACATCCCAGTAGAAAGTAACAGTACAATCACATACCCTATAGAGCAGGGAGCAGGGGGTAGAACTGCCCCACATCCCAGTAGAAAGTAACAGTACAATCACATACCCTATAGAGCAGGGAGCAGGGGGTAGAACTGCCCCACATCCCAGTAGAAAGTAACAGTACAATCACATACCCTATAGAGCAGGGAGCAGGGGGTAGAACTGCCCCACATCCCAGTAGAAAGTAACAGTACAATCACATACCCTATAGAGCTGGGAGCATGGGTAGAACTGCCCCACATCCCAGTAGAAAGTAACAGTACAGTCACATACCCTATAGAGCAGGGGGTAGAACTGCCCCACATCCCAGTAGAAAGTAACAGTACAATCACATACCCTATAGAGCAGGGAGCAGGGGGTAGAACTGCCCCACATCCCAGTAGAAAGTAACAGTACAATCACATACCCTATAGAGCAGGGAGCAGGGTGTAGAACTGCCCCACATCCCAGTAGAAAGTAACAGTACAATCACATACCCTATAGAGCAGGGGGTAGAACTGCCCCACATCCCAGTAGAAAGTAACAGTACAATCACATACCCTATAGAGCAGGGAGCAGGGTGTAGAGCAGACAGGTTGAGCCTACATAGAATAGAAATGAGAGCCTCTGTCTATACTGTCCAATTGGATGCTGGGTATTGTAGTTTCATATTAACCCTAGCTGTAGGATAATTGTTAAATACAAACTTCATTACCCAGCATGCAGGGGGACAGGCATACTAGGGGGAAAACTTTGACTAGTTTCCAAACTAAAAACCCGCCTAGGCTCCAAAAAATACCCCAAAACTGTACCTTGGCGTGTTTGTACTTTGGAAACCCACCTGGGCTTTAAATTAGTAGCCCAATTTGGTGGAAAAACCGCCAGCCTGGCAACGCCCCCTAGATTATATTAAGTAAATGTGCAACTGTCATTACACAATCTCTCCAGTAGGGGTGCTGTGGAGTCACTTAGGGACCCAATATTTGCCTGGATTGACACAAGCCTTTGTCACGTTTAATTTCAAAGAATTTATCTCTGGCTCATATTTGCTCTCTGAATAACCTAAAAGTGCAGTGAGCACCTATAAATAGGATTATCGTATTACGGGAGTGATGCAGACGCTCTGACACACATCCAGCCCTCTTGATTTCATTGCACTTATAAATTTAATGAAAGGATAAAAGAGAAATGAAATAAATTCAATTGGAAATGTTTAAACCTGTCAGCCATTGGAAAAGAAGCTGGACATTTAGATTATAGTCCCTAAATCACAATTATTGGATAAACCCAAATGCCCCGCTGGGTTTTACAAGGAGCAATCACAGGTGAGCATCTCATCCTAAATGTCTGTTTCCTTAATAGCTTTAGCTAAAGGCATCATACTGACCAGATGGAGAGTTTCAAAATAGTCAGTGCTTTGTGTGGCTTTCCTGTAGGGGGGAAAACAAGTCCTTGGAAGAGTTATTGTTCATTAAGATGGAGCTAACATTCTGCCATTGATTGTCTGTCTGGAATCTTTCTGATAAAGGATTATTGCCAGGGATGTAGGGAGTGCCCTGAAGGCCCAGGGCCCATATTGGACTGCACAGCTTTATGCCATATTCCCTTATGTAATACTCATGTATCCTTCCATAGACCCCCCTTGCTTTTATTAGTGTAGATGGCCAAAGAGAACTATATGAGGTTATTGGGAGTAAGACATTTTCCCCCATGGACACCCAGGCCTCAGTAGCTTGGCCTCCAAGCACCCAACCAAGTATAGAAAACCAACAACACACAAGGCTTTTTCAAACATGGACTAGCCTTATTATGCCAAAGAACACCCAACGTTTAGGGGGCATGCCCCTTTATCAGATGAATTATATTACGTAGGTTATTAGACTAGTCTGATAATTGCCAAATTGGCCCCAGTATGGCACACTAGGAAACCTTGTAGAAGTTCCTGTGCTCATTTGTACCTGAGACATTGTTATAGATAGAAGATATCCAGGTTTACAACTGGTAGACTGGTCATACTGGCAAAGTTAAGCTGTTATGTAGGCATTGTCGTTCTATGGCTGGCCTTCACACACAGGGTCCTGAGTTTTATTACAATCACGGCACTAACTGCATGGAGTAGTATTGGCAGGATACTCCTAATCTCTTCCATGCTCCGAAAACATACAGACAGGTTAACCTAGTACTGGGCAAAGTTCTACTGTCACCCAAGGCCCAGTGCACAGACTTCCACCGCTGATAGCTTGCAACCCACACCATGCTGGTTACTTGCTCTCTCGACCCATTCCCAGTGCCAATGGCTAACTTACTAACCTAAATTGTCAGCTCCTGTTATGTGATAGGAATATTAGACTTTTCTACTGAACTAGGCACTTACATATGAACAGTCGCTACACAAGATGTTGGTGCTATAAAAATAAGGGAAAATATAATCCCATCTATATATATATAATAATCTCATTGAGGGTATTTTAAAAGTAAAGTGGTTTAGTTGGCTCTGCCGAAGGTAACCTTCAGATTTTAGCTGAATGAATGTTTGGATATAGATCGTACGTTTAAATACAACGATCTAAAACTCACATTCAGCCGAAATTGTAGGAAAAAGCCCTAAATATAACCAATGGGAGGAGGTTCTGAGCATGAAATAGTTGACAAGTACCAATGGTACCAAAGTGACTCCCATTGTAGGGCCCCAAGGGTATCGGCAGATACACAATACTGCGCAGATTTTATCCTTATCCCACCGAAATGTCGTATTGACTAAATGACCGTTTCGTATGATTTTATCGATGCATGCATGGCAAGCTTAAGGCTAATCGAAGTTTCATTTATTTTAAAATTGCTAAATAAGAACAAAACTAACGTTATGCCGGTGCAGGCTGTACATGTAAATAAAACCATACAATATCGTTCCCCAGTTCAGCGGCTGCTGACATTTATACGAGGCCTGTACATTACTGGGGGTAAGTTTTCCTGTCAAGTCCTGCTGTGTAATGAGGGGCTGACTGCTGACCTATTGCTTGTGCTTGTGTGCTAAGTGCTTGTGAGTTCCTACCATTGTTGATCCATCTTGTTGCCTACTGTGTGGATACACACTTCACTCAAAGTGTAACCCAAGCCTCACCCTGCCGAGTTCCTGCCCCGCGCTCCTTGGAAAGATACATGTTGCTTCATGGCGATGACAGACATCGACTGCGTGTTCCCATTTACTGAGGGGAATAAAACACTGGATACTCCAGGGCAGATGTTTCCAGCCATGACCAAAAGTGTCACAACTTTATATTGTCCGGCTGCGTTTGTGCTTGGGCTTTGCCAAACAATTTGTAATTGATGGTTAATGAAACGAAGATAAAACAAACACAGGGCAGTAAGCTCCCTGGGGTTCCTTTGGTTTCACCTGTCATCAAAATACTGTTTAACATTCCATTTTTGCAGAAATGTGAGGCTTAAATTATTGATAGTAACCAAAAAGATATAAATTTAGAAGCAGAAACATATGTTGGGTATAAGTTATGTTCTGCAATGGTTATCAGCAAAATACAGATATAGGACCTGTTATCCAGAATGCTCGGGACCTGGGGCTTTCTGAATAAGAGATCTTTCCATAATTTGGATCTCCATACCTTAAGCCTACTAAAAAATAATTTAAACATAATTTAAACACAATAGGATTGTTTTGCTCCCAATAAGGGAAAATTATATCTTAGTTGGGATCAAGTACAGGTACTGTTTTATTATTACAGAGAAAAGAGAATCATTTAACCATTAAATAAACCCAATAGGGCTGTTCTGCCCCAATAAGGGGTAATTATATCTTAGTTGGGATCAAGTACAGGTACTGTTTTATTATTACAGAGAAATGGGAATCATTTAACCATTAAATAACCCCAATAGGGCTGTTCTGCCCCAATAAGGGGTAATTATATCTTAGTTGGGATCAAGTACAGGTACTGTTTTATTATTACAGAGAAAAGGGAATCATTTAACCATTAAATAAACCCAATAGGGCTGTTCTGCCCCCAATAAGGGGTAATTATATCTTAGTTGGGATCAAGTACAGGTACTGTTTTATTATTACAGAGAAATGGGAATCATTTAACCATTAAATAACCCCAATAGGGCTGTTCTGCCCCAATAAGGGGTAATTATATCTTAGTTGGGATCAAGTACAGGTACTGTTTTATTATTACAGAGAAAAGGGAATCATTTAACCATTAAATAAACCCAATAGGGCTGTTCTGCCCCCAATAAGGGGTAATTATATCTTAGTTGGGATCAAGTACAGGTACTGTTTTATTATTACAGAGAAAAGGGAATCATTTAACCATGAAATAAACCCAATAGGGCTGTTCTGCCCCAATAAGGGGTAATTATATCTTAGTTGGGATCAAGTACAGGTACTGTTTTATTATTACAGAGAAAAGGGAATCATTTAACCATGAAATAAACCCAATAGGGCTGTTCTGCCCCCAATAAGGGGTAATTATATCTTAGTTGGGATCAAGTACAGGTACTGTTTTATTATTACAGAGAAAAGGGAATCATTTAACCATGAAATAAACCCAATAGGGCTGTTCTGCCCCCAATAAGGGGTAATTATATCTTAGTTGGGATCAAGTACAGGTACTGTTTTATTATTACAGAGAAAAGGGAATCATTTAACCATGAAATAAACCCAATAGGGCTGTTCTGCCCCAATAAGGGGTAATTATATCTTAGTTGGGATCAAGTACAGGTACTGTTTTATTATTACAGAGAAAAGGGAATCATTTAACCATGAAATAAACCCAATAGGGCTGTTCTGCCCCCAATAAGGGGTAATTATATCTTAGTTGGGATCAAGTACAGGTACTGTTTTATTATTACAGAGAAAAGGGAATCATTTAACCATGAAATAAACCCAATAGGGCTGTTCTGCCCCCAATAAGGGGTAATTATATCTTAGTTGGGATCAAGTACAGGTACTGTTTTATTATTACAGAGAAAAAGGGAATCATGGGAGACAGCCGTTCCGTAATTCAGAACTTTCTGGATAACGGGTTTCCGGATAACGGATCCCATACCTGTATTAGAAATGATCAGTGTCTTTGTCTGTGTCCATAATTTGTTTCTTAAGCTAACCAGGGCAAAAAAGGAAAATTCAAACAACTCCATATTTCTAACTTGCAAGGTAGATCATCACATTGCCAGTGCACAGATAAACCTCCTTCATTATAGACTTCTGCTTATCTGTCAACCAAAACAGTCACAACAAAGGGATGGAAGGAAGGGGCCTCTATAGTTAAACTAAATCTGCTAATTTCAGGGGGAGGTAGTAAGTGTAAAAGCAAAACCTGCACTATTCTTGCTTTATAATTAATTATACATTTTTATAAATTATAAAATAGATTGTGTTTTTAGCAGTTCTATTTCTTTGTATTTACGTTGAAAAATATGTATATCTATAAGTGTTTACTGCCCTTTCCTGCTTTCATTCTGTTAATAGTTTTGTGGGTATGATCAGGGTTAAACCAACAGGCATGGGGCCCAAATCTGTAAGCTACCAACCCCCTGCTCCCCAAAACTACCCCCAAGCTCCCTGCTGCCACCATCTGCCTACAACCCTACTGGTAGCTGCCAGCCCGCCAGTCATATGTGCATTGGACTTAGTAGAGTGCAAAGGGGATGGGCCCAGGGTATTATTCATTTTATTATGGCATTTATTATTTATTTCCTGTTATTTATACAGCACCGACACCATTAGGTAGTAGTGATTATGCCAGAAGAATGTCTTTGGAGACTGTTTACAAATAACTGGATGTCTTTAGAAATCCTGGCACAATTTTTTATTTTCTTTATACAGGAAGAGTTCCTTTATTGTCCCTTATTCCCAAGTAATGAAAGACTGACTCTTCTTTGGCAGGAAGCCCCTTTTCAGGAGGAAAAACACAGGAAAGCAAGGAAGTCTTACTCATTTATTGCACTACCAAGTAAGCCGACATGGACTATATATAGATAAATAATAATGTCTAAAAAAAATCTAATAATATATTACAATTGCACCCCACTTCGTAATAAATATGAAAAAGTGGGGAAACATTTACAGGAGACACAGGGTGATGCTAAAGGGGTGATTATTCATTTCTGATGCTAATTGTGCTGGTTTCAGAGCTGCCATGTAGTAATTATCTGTATTAATTACTAATCAGGCTTATATTGTGACATTTATATTCTGTTTATACTGTATATAGTGAGTGGGTACCTAAGTGCAGGTAAGTGACAGCAGCCCAGAGCTTCAGCTGGGAATCAGCAGAAAAGAAGATGGGGGGCTACTAGGGGCATCTTTGGGGGCACAGATTTTCCCTGCCAAAGGGATGTGGTTGCCTTGGGCTGGTACAGAAGCCCAAAATACAATGTATAACATTTCTAGCCTACTTCTTTAGTTTAGCTTTAGTTCTCCTTTAACCAGGAGCATGCACTTCATATAAATACCCTATTGTGTATTTATAATGAAATTTTTGTATTCTATATCTCGAATACTTGGGACCTAGATAAGGGATCTTTCTGTAATTTGGAGCACCATACTATAAAGGTGGCCGTACACGGGCCGACTATAGCTGCCGATATGGGTCCCTTAGATCAATTCGGCAGCTAATCGGCCCGTGTAGGGGCACTAACGACAGGCCTGCCCGACCGATATCTGGCCTGAAATTGGGCAGATATCGATTGGGCAGGTTGAAAAGTTTAGTCGGATCGGGGACCGCATCGGCTCGTTGATGCGGTCCCCAATCCGACTTCGCCTATACTCGTCTTTCTTATTCGATCGTTTGGTCCCAGGGCCAAACGACCTAATTAGCCTGGATTCGCCTGATATTGCCCACCCGTAGGTGGGGTTATTGGGAGAAGATCCGCTCGCTTGGCGACCTTGCCAAGCGAGCGGATCTGAAGATGTATGGCCACCTTAAGTCTTCAAAAATCATTTGAACATTAAGTAAACCCAATAGTACTGTTTTACCACTAATATGGTTTTGTGCAGCCCAATTACCATCAGGAACTAGCTGCTATTTTATTGTACAGAGTATATTAATCATTTTTAAAAATGAGAAATATTCATACCTTGATCTAATATGGAGAGATCTGACTACTGATGAACAGGTTTTTGGCTGATTTGGCTAAAACTATTCATAACAGAATTTTTTACTCTCAGCCAAAAGAACAATTCATGGGTAAAACCTGCAATAGTGATAAGCGAATCTCTCCTATTTCAGTTCACCAACATTTTTGTCAAAACCACAGAATAATGTGCAAAACTGCAAAAAATTGAAATGCATTGAAGTCAATGAGCATTTTGTTTTGTCGACGCAAAATACATTGGACTAAATGGATATTTTTTGCATGCCAAAAATGCATTGGAGTCAGCGGCAGTGGTTTCACCCAAAAAAATTGTAGATTATGAATTGTGGAATTTTGCTGCAAATCTATGGCTGGATACTCATCACTGCGCTATAATGTATGTTGCCAATGACCACACAGGGATACATATAAAGAATAATGTACTCCCTATTGTAAATTATAAGGATATTAGAAGTGACCCAGGAAGGGTCAGACTGGACCGCAGCCCTAGTGGGTCCTGGCGGCCAAGCTCTGACCCTTGCCGGCGCTCCCTCTACCTGACCGTTCCTCCCCTGACATGCATGCTCAGGGGAGGACGTTGGGTCGGGGTCCCTGCGGGGGGTTGGTCGGGCCCCTGCGAGGGGGGAAGTTAGGGGATGCAGCCAGTGGGGGCACCTGCAGGGCTCTGGGGAGGGAGCGCTGGTGGGCCCTGCACCCCCCAGTCCGACCCTGCACCCAGGAGTTTTTCAGTTTTTTAACATCAGGGTTTTAACGCTATTAGCAATATCTAGCAAATGGTGTTAATTTGCCTGGGAACATTTAGCATCAACTAAAAGGGCTTACGTGTATTAGATTTAAATGGTCATTAATCATATTACTGGCTTACTAAGAAAACACTGTCCAAAGTGAAGTAATCTGTTGCACTGCCCATTAAACGGAACAATTATAATGTGAAGCATCCACATATATTCATCCGATACTAATTAGTCTGGCAGGGAAGCAATTATAGTTGGAGACTTGGAGTGAGGAGAAGGGCATCGGGTTGCGCTGGGGGTGTCTCGTTTCTCTTAAGGTTTTTATGGTGATTTAATTGGGGGCTTATAGGTTTGCTCTTGGAGAGAAGAATTCTATTCACAGGTATTGGTTCAAAAAAGTAATATATTTTTTAACAGGTCGCTCTTTCAACGTGCATCGCAAAGTGATAAGGAGCAACAAAGATGGAAGGTGTGTTACAGGGAGAGCAGATCCACTGTCAGGACTGACCAGTCAGTGGAAATGTGGCAGGCCAAATGCATCTTCAACCTCTTTAGTCGTAGCCATACATAGAGCAACTCACAGTCACATCAGTTTCAACATAATGAATTTGTTTTTTTGTTTCATATAAATAAAGTGTTTTCATAAAAATATACTTTTTATACAGGTACAGGTATAGGACCCATTATCCAGAATGCTTGGGACCAAGGCTATTCAGGATAAGGGGTCTTTCTATCATTTGGATCTCCATACCTTAAAAAAATACTCTACTAAAAAATCAATAAAACATTAATTAAACTCAATAGGATGGTTTTGCATCCAATAAGGATTAATTATATCTTAGTTGGGATCAAGTACAGGTACTGTTTTATTATTACAGAGAAAAGGGAATCATTTAACCATGAAATAAACCCAATAGGGCTGTTGTGCCCCCAATAAGGGGTAATTATATCTTAGTTGGGATCAAGTACAGGTACTGTTTTATTATTACAGAGAAAAGGGAATCATTTAACCATTAAATAAACCCAATAGGGCTGTTCTGCCCCCAATAAGGGGTAATTATATCTTAGTTGGGATCAAGTACAGGTACTGTTTTATTATTACAGAGAAAAGGGAATCATTTAACCATTAAATAAACCCAATAGGATTGTTCTGCCCCAATAAGGGGTAATTATATCTTAGTTGGGATCAAGTACAGGTACTGTTTTATTATTACAGAGAAAAGGGAATCATTTAACCATTAAATAAACCCAATAGGGCTGTTCTGCCCCCAATAAGGGGTAATTATATCTTAGTTGGGATCAAGTACAGGTACTGTTTTATTATTACAGAGAAAAGGGAATCATTTAACCATTAAATAAACCCAATAGGGCTGTTCTGCCCCCAATAAGGGGTAATTATATCTTAGTTGGGATCAAGTACAGGTACTGTTTTATTATTACAGAGAAAGAACAAATCCGTTTTAAAATTCTGAACCATTTGATTAAAATGGAGTCTATGGGAGACCAGCTTTCTGCAATTCAGAGCTTTCTGGATAACAGGTTTCCTTTGAGTGACCATTGAAAAGAAAATCATTATAGGGGTTACAGAAGAGAAACTATCAGTATCACCAGTTTAACCCTTTACATGCCGGGCAGTGAAGGATCTAGAGAACTGACGAATAAGAATCCCAAAGCTTGGTTTGTCTATGCGGTGCCACATGTTTACTGGCAACAACATGGAATGAGAGACAGAGGGGCTGAGCTGGCATGGAAAGGGTTAGAAGGAGCAGATGAAACCACATACAGTAGTAAAGCACTGAAAAAATGATTTCTCTCTGAACTGTTTTCTTGTGTGGAGAAGTATACTTCCTGTCACATGGGACTCCTTCCTGGCAACAATCAGCAGGCTGGTCATGTTTGTGTCACACAGGCTAATGTCGGTATTGATGATCCTTTATGAGACAGTGGAAGCAGTTAGTTGTTTGTCGACACAATGCAGGGCAGGCCTTTGTTTTCTGTGTAAGAATGTGTAAATAAAATACACAAGTAGTGATGAGCGAATCTGTTCCGTTTCGCTTTGCTGAAAAATTTGTGAATCTTTCAAAAGATCCACGAAATGACAAAAAAAATTGTCGCCCATGACTATTCTTTTGTCGCCCACGGCTATTCTTTTGTTGCCCGCAGCTATTATTTTGTTGCCCGCAGCTATTATTTTGTTGCCCGCAGCTATTATTTTGTTGCCCGCAGCTATTATTTTGTCGCACGGCTATTCTTTTGTCGCCCGCAGCTATTATTTTGTCGCATGGCTATTCTTTTGTCGCCCGCAGCTATTATTTTTTCGCACGGCTATTATTTCGTCACGCGGCTATTCTTTTGATGCCCGTGACTATTCTTTTTTTACGCCGGCGGCAATTTTTGGACGTGCGGCAAATTTTTCCACGGCAAATTTTTTCATCCATTTCGCGAAACAATCCACCAATGGCGAAACACGGAAATTCGCCGTGAATCCTTGCCTGCCAAAACATTTCGCCCATCACTATACACAAGGCTTAGGATAATAAAATATTCACCAAAAGTCCTGCTCATTTGGGAAGGATGACATACGAGTGCCCAATTTTTCCAGCAGGATGGTGGGTGACTGTCTCACAGGATGTTCTGCGCATTGGCGTCATCTCACCGGACAGTCAAACTGCCATTCCCCAGCAGCAGTTTCTTCTGATTCTCCTAAATGGAAAATACACACACCTGGGCCAGTAGCCAAGTACCCCTAAGGGTCACTGACTCCCTGCTACTGCATGCTGTATAATTCAGCTAGTCTGTGGGTATTGATCTATAATTGCCCATTGTTTTAAATGTCCTACTTGCCAAGGTTAATTAAACATAGTAAATTATAGCTGGAAACTATGCAAAATATTGTTTAAGATGGTGCCATTTTGGGGAAAAAGTGAAATACTTTAAACAAACACACAAGGAAGGGTATGACAAACAACAGTCTTGACTTGCTTTATGGCAGGGATTCTAGATATACATATCTATATATATTAGGGTTAAGGTGACCATACATAGGCAGATTTTAGCTCATTTGGTGAGATCACCATACAAACAGATCTTTAAGCAATATACAGTGGGCAATATCAGGTTAATCTGATCGCTTGGCCCTAGGGGGGCACTACAGCTGGGATATGGGCCATCGGGGCTATATACCATCAGGGTTAAGGTGGCCATACACACGCAGATTTTAGCTGGCGATTCGGCCCCTTTAGTCAGTTTATCTGCCCCCCTATGGGGCACTGCCAGTGGCCTACCCAACCGATATCTGGGAAAAAAAGCTGATGCGATCCTCATTCTGATGGGATTTTTTAACCTGGACTTTTTTCCCAGATGTGGGATGGGTAGGCCAGTGGCAGTGCCCCAAAGGGGGGCAGATAAACTGACTGAAGGGGTCAAATCGCCAGCTAAAATCTGCTTGTGTATGGCCACCTTAACCCTAATGGTATAGAGCCCCGATGGCCCATATCCCAGCTGTAGTGACCCCCTAGGGCCAAGTGATCAGGTTAACCCAGTACTGCCCACTGCATATTGGTTAAAGATCTGTTTGTATGGTGATCTCACCAAATGAGCGGATCTTTTAATGTATGACCAGGGTTAGAGAATATGTCTCACAAACCACAGACCAGAATCAATTACATTTTATCTGAAAATCTCATTCACATTAATTGCCCTGTAGCCCAGGGAAGCCTTTCTCTGCCTGGGGTACGAGAGTGGAGGAGAGAAGAGCTGTGGCTGCGGCAGAACAAACAAATCAATACCTATTTAAAATCCATTTAAAAATGAAAAATGAAATGAAATGAGGAGGAAAGATGTTAATTATGTAACAATAATATCCCCTTAGATTCATGGAGTGGGGAAATAATCATTTCACTCCCCCACTTTCCCCCAACCACATTAGCAATGACGGTAGGGTAATATTAATAGCAACAATTCTTGTTCAGATGAGGGATGGTGGGTTAGAACCGGGCAATAATTCACATCTTATTCTATAGGGAGCAATATCATAAAAAATAGATGTCAGAGTAAATGTAAGGACCTATAATTTGGCTTCAGTTTGTTAAGAGGTGCAATGGTGTAACTCCCTGGGGTATATTTATCTTGGGGTATTGCTGACATTCTGCCCTGCTGATGAATTACCCTCTCCAAGCCCAAGCTCAGGCTGAGGTTTCCTTTACCTACGGTCTGTCGTATCTTCATTTTTTACTATAATTCCCAATAGAACTCAAGCATGGGACACTTAAAAGTTCAGAATAAAATAATGGTTATGTTATTCTACAAACTACAATGGTTCTTTGTTTTTTGTGTTTATTAGAAACATGTAACGTTACGTTTAGTAATTTGGGATTGTATTTGTAATGGTTGTTAGGGCCCTCCTGTTTCTTGCAGCTCAACGGGGATTTGAGAGACTGGAAGAAGAATATGAAAAAACTTGACGACTCTAGGACATCCATTTTGGTGAGGCCCATGGTGGTCCAAATAGGGCTGATTCTGGGCTTTGACTTATGCGTCTATGCAGACTCAGCACGAGATGCCGTCTGGGTTGCCTGTACGCCATAATCTTCCCAACCCCACCCAAGTTAATTTCACACTCCACCTCTTTCCCAGCAGTCTGTGCCAAATTCATGACAGTAACCCAGTAACCCCCGATGGCAGTCCTTAATGCCCCCCTCACCCCAAGGATTTGAAAATAGACCTTATAGATATCTGGCCAGATATTGGTCGAGCATGTTGTATTTAAGGCCAAAAACAGGCAAATAAACTACCAAGCTCAGTCTGGAGGGTTAAAAATGGGGGGAATGGGGTAGGATGACGGGAGACCAAGGAAGAGTGCTGAAAGTGGGTAACTTCTGAAAAAATTGGTAGCTCTGCTTACATTTACTTGCCTTGTTGTAGACAACATTTAAAAACTAGAAAGAGGACACAGTTAACAGCTGAGCTACATGGCATTGTGAAATCTTGACCATGTCCATCTTTAGCCACACCCCCACATACCATGACCATATAAAAAAATAAAAACCATAAAAAAATCCCAGACATGTCAGTAAGATCACTGCAGAAATGTCCAATGAGCACTCTGTCAACCCCAGACATACCAGTGAGATTATTGCAGAAATAAGTAGATAGAAAGCATTACCTCACCTACACTAGCACTAGCAAAATACCACAAACTTCTTCTTTTACAGACTTCTCATATTGCCTCCCTTTGCCTAGCTTAAACTCCTGTAAATAAAAATCAAAGATGATCGCATATTCCACAGTGGAACACACAGGCATCTTTTATTTTCCCCTTCACAAGCCGTAAACCTATATGTGGGACATTTATAGGGTTGCAATCTGTCCAATTTTGACCCGGACAGCCTGGTTTTTCAAGGGGCTTTCCGGGTCAAAACCTTCTGTTGGGTTTTCAACATTCTGAAAACCGGGCAGAAACCCTCGGAATTGCATCTGTCGGATGCAGTAACCCCGCCCCTGATGTCATCCCGTAATGATGTTGTGTGATGATGTCAGCAGTTTGTCCAGGTTCAAGACTCACAAAGGTGGAAACCCTAGACATTTCAACTGTGATCTGGGACTATGGGTTTTGTACAATTAGGGGGTAAATCTTCATTCATTGGTGGGTAACAATCACACTAACTCTGCCATAGGAGGCAGCGCATCCAATGACCACTTATATTTCAAGGGGATCCCAGATGCAGGAGGTAGGTTAATCTCCTAACTGGTTAACACATGATATATGTATATTAGAAAGTTGTCTCTTTTACTAGTAAGTGCTTATTGTCTACAGCATTTTCTCTCTAAATTTCCCACCCCATCCCTCCTCAGCTCTGTGACTGACATAAAGATGCTGGGAACTGTAGTTTAACCATAGCTGGAGACCCCCTGGGTGAAGGTTTTAGACTCGGCATAACCCCAAACGCTCAGCTGGAGATCCAACGTTGCCTTCCTAGAGGTTTTTTTGGTCTCCTACTTGCCCCAAGGGATCTGCTGCCTTTCTTTCTTTAACAAAATCATTACCGTCCGACCCCCTTGATATAAAGGGTAACTGAGCTGCTCAATAGATCTGTGACTGTACATCTCTTAATGCTTCTTGGGCGCAGGAAAAGAAATATGTTTTATGACATGGCTACGGGATGAAGAGGAAGCCCTGAGATTTATATGTGTTCCCAGTTTATGAGAATTTCTGGCAAATGGACTCTGTGGATCTCCCATAAATCATCGATTGCACAACTTCTCCATCTGAGGTTTTAGCTGAGCCGTTTCCCCTGAAACCCTTATTATGACCATTAAATCACATGCAAAGAGCTGGGCTTTGTTAGAAAGCGCATTTCACTCCTTCCACCTTCCCCATTCGAATGCTGCAGGAAAATGCAAGATAAATAAGAGCCGGGACTCGCTGAAAGTGCTGAGAAAGGGGAAAAAAAATCAAATTACTTTCAATGTCGGGTTTTTGCATATCAACCATAAATTGTTTTGTCAGCGGCACAAATTAGAGTAGGTGACAGGTGGCGCTATTTTATTGCAGCCTATGGAAATAATCTATATTAAAGTGACAAAGCTATCAATACTATATTGCGAATTCAATACCATTTGAATGTAGTTTTATCCAAAAATAGCAGGTACTCCCATCTTAACGAACAGAAGAACATTTTAGCGGATTGGCCACAAAATAAAGAATCACTTAATTATTTAACATTTTCTCCTATATGCTGGCAAGTGTATTCCCCCCAAGCACAATTCAACAGGAACAGCCCCCTAAGTTTGCTCATAGTCTGTACAGAGAGATACCATAAAACTATGGCAGCATAGGGATTCCCCTGTACTAAGCACAATTCAGCAGGAACAGCCCCCTACGTTTGCTCATAGCCTGTACAGAGAGATACCATAAAACTATGGCAGCATAGGGATTCCCCTGTACTAAGCACAATTCAGCAGGAACAGCCCCCTACGTTTGCTCATAGCCTGTACAGAGAGATACCATAAAACTATGGCAGCATAGGGATTCCCCTGTACTAAAATCTGAAGTACAGACGCACTGATGACCGTGACTGCCCACGAGAGGAATGCTCTGGGGAAGTGGAAACGATGGACCACTTCTTGCTTCAGTGCCCCTTTAACATAGATGTTTACAAACAAGTCTCTGCTGCCTTGGGCATTCCTTGCCTCTCTGGTTGTAATTACCAGGAGTGGGCCTATGGGGCATTCAAGCGACACAGGGGGTATGATTTGGGCACTCTTTTCTTAGTCAGCTCTGTTGTCCGCTTTTACACCTGGAACACACGGTGCAAGGTTTCTCTCAGGCGGTAAGTCCTCCCCTGTCCAGTGGTGGTGGATATGGTACTGGGTGAGCTCGGGAAGATACGTTCTTTGGAGAGACAAAGGATGCATGGAGCAAGGTGGAAGGGTCTGTGGAGGGGCATTCAGTTTGACCCACCGTGAGTCTCTTGCTAATTCTGATGTCTCTTTGGTGTTGGGCTAGTTCTTTTCACCCCCCTTAGATTTTTGCCTTCGTCGTATTTTTCTGATGGGGCTTCATACAGTTTTAGGTGAGTAGCCCAATCTTTTGCCTTCCTGGAGTCAGAGCCATGTTTTGTGTATATAGTTGTTTATAGTAGAGTGGCACCCAGCCAGGCTGAGCCGCTCATTGAAGTTGAGTTAAAGTTGGAAATTGAGCAGCGTTGTATAGCTCAGGTGCGACTATACATCAGCTTTGTAACATTTGTACAGTTGCCCACAGAGCAAGCGGATACGTTTATAGGATAAGCTAATTATGTTTACTGCATGTAAATCTATTTAATGCTTTTGCTTATTTGTTATGTTATTTTAAGCTTTATTGTATTAGGATGCAAGAACTCAATAAACAAAAATTTCCCCTGTACTAAGCCTAATTCAGCAGGAACAGCCCCCTAAGTTTGCTCATAGCCTGTACAGAGAGATACCATAAAACTATGGCAGCATAGGGATTCCCCTGTACTAAGCACAATTCAGCAGGAACAGCCCCCTAAGTTTGCTCATAGCCTGTACAGAGAGATACCATAAAACTATGGCACATAGGAATTCCCCTGTACTAAGCACAATTCAGCAGGAACAGCCCCCTAAGTTTGCTCATAGCCTGTACAGAGAGATACCATAAAGCTATGGCACATAGGGATTCCCCTGTACTAAGCACAATTCAGCAGGAACAGCCCCCCAAGCTGTCTTGATGGTATTGATTGCTTTTCAGTATAAAAAAACCTTTTGTTTTATGATAGCTTGTTCTTATCTGCTGTGCAAATTGGATCCTGTAGCTCTGTATGGCAGCTCCGCAGCAATAAAGATGTAAATGATCTCTAACTGTGCTCACAGTCATTTTAAATTACAGATAATTACACAGCTATCTCATTTTTTGTAGCTGCCAGCCATATAAAAGAGTGAGTATAGACTGTAATGAAATCATGCCCTCTAGTGGACAAGCTCCCATTACAAAAAGTAAAATGCAGGAGGGTCCATCTCCTCTGTAAAGGTATCGGACCGCTTATCCGGAAACCCATTATCCAGAAAGTTCAGAATTACAGAAAGGCCATCTCCCATAGACTCAATTTTAATAAAATAATTCACATTTTTAAAAATGGTTTCCTTTTTCTCTGTAATAATAAAACAGTACCTGTACTTGATCCCAACTAAGATATAATTACCCCTTATTGGGTCAGAACAGCCCTATTGGGTTTATTTAATGGTTAAATAATTCCCTTTTCTCTGTAATAATAAAACAGTACCTGTACTTGATCCCAACTAAGATATAATTACCCCTTATTGGGGGCAGAACAGCCCTATTGGGTTTATTTAATGGTTAAATGATTCCCTTTTCTCTGTAATAATAAAACAGTACCTGTACTTGATCCCAACTAAGATATAATTACCCCTTATTGGGGGCAGAACAGCCCTATTGGGTTTATTTCATGGTTAAATGATTCCCTTTTCTCTGTAATAATAAAACAGTACCTGTACTTGATCCCAACTAAGATATAATTACCCCTTATTGGGGGCAGAACAGCCCTATTGGGTTTATTTAATGGTTAAATGATTCCCTTTTCTCTGTAATAATAAAACAGTACCTGTACTTGATCCCAACTAAGATATAATTACCCCTTATTGGGGCAGAACAGCCCTATTGGGTTTATTTAATGGTTAAATGATTCCCTTTTCTCTGTAATAATAAAACAGTACCTGTACTTGATCCCAACTAAGATATAATTACCCCTTATTGGAGTCAAAACAATGCTTTTGGGTTTAATTACTGTTTAAATAATTTTTTTAGTAGACTTAAGGTAGGAGATCCGAATTATCTGGAAAACCCCAGGTCCGAAGCATTCTGGATAATGGGTCCTGTACTTGTACAATGTTACGTATTTCTGCCAAGCTCCTTGCAGACAAACCCAAATTATTATTATTATATGGCCATTTTACCCGATGCCTTTACTTTATGGTTTCACTGAGTCCTCTCTGAACTCTCCGTGTGTGAGCAGATTACTGGCACACAAAAGCAAACAGTTAAAACCCCCTAGCAAACCACAAAGCCATTTATTAGTATCATTTGTAATAGGAAAATATGCACCAAATGCACAAACAGCATTCAGTGAGTACTGCAGGACTGTGCGACCCCGGGGAAGCTAAGACCAGTGCTTTTATATAAATGTTCCTTTATTTCTGGGACTCATCAAGGTGGAGGTCATGAAAGAAGGGGACTTTTGGAGCAATGTAGAAGAAGCCAGTTGATTAGCAGACCCAATGGAAGAAGCATTGCTGCCCCCAACCTGTCCCTTAATGTCATTTAGGACATGCAAGTTAGGAAGCGTGGGCAAATGCCGCAATGGAGAACTGTTTCTAGCTTCTGGCCTAGCAATGTATTTGCTGGTAAATTTGTGATAACTAGTCCTCCAACCCTGGCATGCCTTTCATCTGCCTTCAAAATTCTCTTCCAATCTGCCCCAAAACCCCTACCCAAGCTCCCCTCTACCCACTCAACTCACATATTCTGCTTCTGATGGTATGGCTCCTCCCTGTTTATGTCACAGACCCGCCCCCACCTGGGCTGGTAATATATTGACCATAAACTGGCATCCCTACCTATGGCAAGGGCTGCCTTGTGCCTGACAGATAAGTAGGAACCTAATATACTTAATGCCTAAACTAATTAATAACTACGGGGGTTGTTTACTAAGATTGGAGATAAATATCTCCTGTGATGTTGCCAATAGCGACCAATCAGTAATTAGATTTGAACAGCCACCTGCAAGTTAGAAATCAAAAGCAAAAATCTGATTGGTTGCTATGGGCAACATAGTCGGTGATATTTATCTCCAGTCTTAGTAAACATGCCCCTTAGTTTACTGTTTCCACTCCTCCCACAAATGATCCTAAGAACCATAGAAGCCGGAAAGCAAAAGCACTTCTTTAAATTCTTTGTTTTGCACTAATAGATACTTCATATTTAAAACTATAGGCAAAAAGTATTTTAACATGAGTGTGTATATTACAGTAGTATTTGTTGTGTAAATATATGAGCATACACCGACACTCTATTGTGCTGTATAAATACAAAAATGTGGAGGTTCCGTAGGCACATGTATTGCATAATTATACTGTATCATATATATTAGTACTGAGTTTTTATATGATCTTGGACAATTAATTAAATTGCTAAACAGATAAGGGCAGGATTTTATTGCAAACATGACAATGTGATCCAAAGATGCCTATGGAGCGCCAGCAGGCTGGGGGTCGTACCGATACTCTAAACAGAGCCATATCCAGCCACGATCTATAAAGAAAGCAAATAAACGGGAGACAAGGTGGCTTAGTGGTTACCAGTGCCATCTTGCCCAGGTCAGAATCAAACTCAGGACCCTAGTGCTACAAGTCCTGAGTTTGATTCCGACCTGGTCACTATTTGCAAGGAGCTTGTACATTCTGCCTTTGAGGTACTCGAGTTTCCTTCTACACTCCCCAACCATACAGACAGGTATCTTTGTCTAGATAGATGATTCAATATAATTCTAAACATTACATACACTGGATATAATGAGACATATACATTATTATGTTTGGCTGTTGTCTAGCTTTACTAACAAATTCTCTGCCAAGGAACGGCCCATATGAACTGGAGATTACCCTAATAATCTTAAACACAAAATTTTGGCAGGAGAATTTTTGCTTTTGTTTATTTAACCTTCTCAGGCGGAATGGTGTCTGTAGAACTTGGCCCTGGTGTTTATCAGCAGACATATAAACAGGCAAATAATGTTGTTTTTATTGGTGTTAAAGAAATAAACCGATGGTAATTCTCATCCCGGGCCAAGTCCTGCATTCTGGAAAGGAATATTTTGTTCTGCAGTTTCTCTGGCTTGCACTGCTGGGCCAAGGCACTGAGGCGCCCAAGGCAAAGTGCTGTCATCGTAGCCCCCACTGTATGCGTAAAGATCCTCTGGGCACTGTGAAATAGAGGTATATAGAGAAGGTCCCTACCTAGTCCCCCCCTCCCCACACCATTACACCCTAGACATGTTCTTCTTCCAGCCCTGCTTGCTTGGTGGACAAATGGTAGCCTTGAGGCTGAATTGGCAACTAATTGTTGCCAACTAATTTGCGAAATAATTTTGTGGCAAAATATTCACTGTCAGTTGTCTTTTGTTCAAAAAACCACGGCACAATTTGGGGTTGAAATTTTTCGCTATGAGAAAAAATTCCGCACGCAAAAAAAGGCCAACCATTCTTGGAGAAGCGGGTCAGCCAGGAAGCAAGAAATCAAGCAGAAATCCAAGTCCGGCTTGGGACTCCTCCAGTTACATGGGAGTAGGAGAAACAATAGGTTGGCTGAAAGCAGTTCTAATGTGTAGTGCCGGCTCCTTCTGAAAGCTCAAACTCAGGCACACTTTACTGCTGCGCTGCAAGTTGGAGTGATATCCCCCCCCCTCCCCCCCAGCAGCCGATCAGCAAAACAATGGGAAGGGAGCAAGATAGCAGCTCCCAGTAGGTATCAGAATAGCACTCAATAGTAAGAAATCCAAGTCCGGCTTGGGACTCCTCCAGTTACATGGGAGTAGGAGAAACAATAGGTTAGCTGAAAGCAGTTCTAATGTGTAGCGCTGGCTGAAAGCTCAGACTCAGGCACACTTTACTGCTGTGCTGCAAGTTGGAGTGATATCCCACCCCCCCAGCAGCCGATCAGCAGAACAATGGCAAGGGAGCAAGATAGCAGCTCTCAGTAGGTATCAGAATAGCACTCAATAGTAAGAAATCCAAGTCCGGCTTGGGACTCCTCCAGTTACATGGGAGTAGGAGAAACAATAGGTTAGCTGAAAGCAGTTCTAATGTGTAGCGCTGGCTGAAAGCTCAGACTCAGGCACAAGGCACTGAGATGGCGCCTACACACCAATATTACAGCTACAAATACATTTGTTGGTACAAGAATAAAAGGTTAAATGGCAGAGGGAATTATTTGCTGTGTAACAGTGTCATTTAGAGATAAAAAGTGCCCCATAAATATCATGACAGAATCCCATTAAAAATCAAACTGGGAAAGTAGCCTGGTGATTATCAATAGCCATGTCCATAGACCACCATGTGTAGGTAGGCCTCTAATTGTGCTGATTTATGATTGTCGCTAATCTGATACAAGGTTCGTTATCTGTTCTAAGGCTTTGCAGGGTTACAATCCATCAGCCTTTTACAACTGTAAATAAACATGGCTGCCTCTATGGCACGGAGGCTGTGACTCCCAGCACGGTCACAGAGAGGCCCGGCTCCGGCCCTGCGTAGCGGTGAATAATGAGGTTCAATCACTTTAGTCATTTACAAAGTGTTTGCCTTGTTGGATTCTTTAGACAAATAAAGCAAAGTGAGATGTATAAACAGAACGTGATGGAGCATTCACTGATTTCTGACCACAGGGTTATAAAGTGGAATTGTTTCTACTAAAGAGACACTTTGAAGGTTCCCTGCAGCAATTAAATGTCAATGGAAATATTATCCAATTTATTTACTTATTTATGTGCATTTACTGTGATTATAATGCGCTTTATCCAACGCCACAAAATAAAACTACAGACTGAGAAAAGGGAATCATTTAACCATTAAATAAACCCAATAGGGCTGTTCTGCCCCAATAAGGGGTAATTATATCTTAGTTGGGATCAAGTACAGGTACTGTTTTATTATTACAGAGAAAAGGGAATCATTTAACCATTAAATAAACCCAATAGGGCTGTTCTGCCCCCAATAAGGGGTAATTATATCTTAGTTGGGATCAAGTACAGGTACTGTTTTATTATTACAGAGAAAAGGGAATCATTTAAACATTAAATAAACCCAATAGGGCTGTTCTGCCCCAATAAGGGGTAATTATATCTTAGTTGGGATCAAGTACAGGTACTGTTTTATTATTACAGAGAAAAGGGAATCATTTAACCATGAAATGAACCCAATAGGGCTGTTCTGCCCCAATAAGGGGTAATTATATCTTAGTTGGGATCAAGTACAGGTACTGTTTTATTATTACAGAGAAAAGGGAATCATTTAACCATTAAATAAACCCAATAGGGCTGTTCTGCCCCCAATAAGGGGTAATTATATCTTAGTTGGGATCAAGTACAGCTACTGTTTTATTATTACAGAGAAAAGGGAATCATTTAACCATTAAATAAACCCAATAGGGCTGTTCTGCCCCCAATAAGGGGTAATTATATCTTAGTTGGGATCAAGTAGAAGCTACTGATTTATTATTACAAATAAAAGGGAATCATTTTTAAAAATGTGAATTAATGGATTAAAATTGAGTCTATGGGAGATGGCCTTCCTGTAATTCTGAGCTTTCTGAATAATAGATCTCATTTTTCCTAGCCCATGTCCAGGGTTGGACTGGGCCGGGTCCCTTGTGGGCCCCGGCAGCCCAGAACCGATCCCTGCTGGGAGCTCTGGGGCCCGCAGGTCCCCTCTCCCAATGCGTCTAAGTATGCACACTCGGGGGGGGGGGGTTGGGTGGGCGATGGGGGCCGGGGGGGGTTTGGGGACCACAGTGGGGACCCCCAGTCCAACCTGCCCATGTCTTTGAGCAGGTTGTTTGTATGGCCCTCAAATGGGCATCATATTAGAACTGCAAGTAGCATTCAAGAATAGATCACAATTTAAATTCTGGATGTTCAGGATGGACATGGCGGTCCCAGTATAGAAACTATAAGCCCTTATGGTCAACACTGAAACTCTCATTAATCATGGAATGCACAGTGCACACATGCCAGTTTCTTTCATTCCTGAGAGGGGGATTCTGCTTAATCCTTAACTCCATAAATAAGCAATTTGGGCGGCCAAATACTTGTCACAATTAACCAATTAGCAGAATAATCATTAAGTGGGCCAAAATGCACCTGTCAGTCAGTGACACCTCATTATCCTGCTCAGATACCAAGGCAAGTTGGGGCCAAAACATAGCATTCAGTTTACCAGTTAAAGGAAAACTATACCCCCCCAGAATGAATGCTTAACGATCAGATAGTATATATCATATTAGGAGGCCTTGTAAAGAATCTTACCAAACTGGAACATATATATATATATCAGTAAATATTGCCCTTTTACTTCTTTTCCATTGAGACAAGGCTGCAGGCTGAGTTATACAGGGAACTCTGAGTATCACTCATGTATTATAAGGGATAATGTACCCCCTACTGTAAATGATAAGGATATTAGCAGTCACTGAGGGGCTCTGTGTCCATATAAAGGCACAAGGCTGCAGGCTGAGTTATACAGGGAACTCTGAGTATCACTCATGTATTATAAGGGATAATGTACCCCCTACTGTAAATGATAAGGATATTAGCAGTCACTGAGGGGTTCTGTGCCCCCCATATAAAGGCACAAGGCTGCAGGCTGAGTTATACAGGGAACTCTGAGTATCACTCATGTATTATAAGGGATAATGTACCCCCTACTGTAAATGATAAGGATATTAGCAGTCACTGAGGGGTTCTGTGCCCCCCATATAAAGGCACAAGGCTGCAGGCTGAGTTATACAGGGAACTCTGAGTATCACTCATGTATTATAAGGGATAATGTACCCCCTACTGTAAATGATAAGGATATTAGCAGTCACTGAGGGGTTCTGTGCCCATATAAAGGCACAAGGCTGCAGGCTGAGTTATACAGGGAACTCTGAGTATCACTCATGTATTATAAGGGATAATGTACCCCCTACTGTAAATGATAAGGATATTAGCAGTCACTGAGGGGTTCTGTGCCCATATAAAGGCACAAGGCTGCAGGCTGAGTTATACAGGGAACTCTGAGTATCACTCATGTATTATAAGGGATAATGTACCCCCTACTGTAAATGATAAGGATATTAGAAGTCACCGAGGTGCTGGCTCTATATAAGTAAATTATGACCATTTATATATTTTATTATGGGTATTGCTATATTTTGTGATTATGTCTGAATTGACAAACAAGCGTGAGATATGGTGTTTGTTGGTGGATAAGGCCTGTGTGTGCCTGCGCCCGGGGCGGATTCAATACCTCTAGGCGCAGGCACAAATAGAAGACTTTTTGCGTATATGCCCCGGGTGCCCTTGCCCTAAAGGCTAAATAAACTGTTACTCATCACAGAAAAATAACTGTCGTAACTATTGTGGGAGAGTGAGAATGGGCAGAGGCGGTGGGTGGGGGAACACCAAGAGCAGACAGGCAATTAAGGGTAATTGTGTTTCTGTGATAATTAAACTTCTTAGGAACCAGACATGCAGCATCAGGCACATTAGATCAAAATTCCACCACTGATTGGAATGGACTGGTCCCTCAAAGATAATAAAACAACTGCTAATTAAGTAATTACTAATTTACCATTTATCATTTTAGATGTGTGCAATCAGAGTAAGTTAAGCTCTGGTATTGATGCTACCCCCATGGGCATATCTACAGATCTACAGGTGTGGGATACGTTTCTGGTGATTTTTGGGGACAGTTGAGGGAGACAAAGGAGGGATGACCAGGCCCAAAATCTACACTGGGCTCATAGAACCCTAGTTATATCAATTATATCAATAACCAAAATATACAGATATATACGGCTCATTCATCATGTAGTGTTTTTGACTACTTCGAGTTTACGAGCTCTAAAAACTCGAAAAATTTGAGTTAGTGAATATGGCCTGACTTTGCCTACGACGACTTCCATTGACTTCTATAGAAACTCACAAGCTTTTAGATGGCAAATTTTTAAATTTTAGTCTTTTGGTTTTTTTGCACTTAATAAATACAGGTATGGGATCTGTTATCCGGAAACCAGTTATCCAGAAAGCTCTGAATTACGGAACGCCTGTCTCCCATAGACTCCATTTTAATCAAATAATCAGAATTTTAAAAATTATTTCCTTTTTCTCTGTAATAATAAAACAGTACCTGTACTTGATCCCAACTAAGATATAATTACCCCTTATTGGGGCAGAACAGCTCTATTGGGTTTATTTCATGGTTAAATGATTCCCTTTTCTCTGTAATAATAAAACAGTACCTGTACTTGATCCCAACTAAGATATAATTACCCCTTATTGGGGGCAGAACAGCCCTATTGGGTTTATTTAATGGTTAAATGATTCCCTTTTCTCTGTAATAATAAAACAGTACCTGTACTTGATCCCAACTAAGATATAATTACCCCTTATTGGGGCAGAACAGCCCTATTGGGTTTATTTCATGGTTAAATGATTCCCTTTTCTCTGTAATAATAAAACAGTACCTGTACTTGATCCCAACTAAGATATAATTACCCCTTATTGAGGCAGAACAGCTCTATTGGGTTTATTTAATGGTTAAATGATTCCCTTTTCTCTGTAATAATAAAACAGTACCTGTACTTGATCCCAACTAAGATATAATTACCCCTTATTGGGGCAGAACAGCCCTATTAGGTTTATTTAATGGTTAAATGATTCCCTTTTCTCTGTAATAATAAAACAGTACCTGTACTTGATCCCAACTAAGATATAATTACCCCTTATTGGGGGCAGAACAGTCCTATTGGGTTTAGTTAATGGTTAAATGATTCCCTTTTCTCTGTAATAATAAAACAGTACCTGTACTTGATCCCAACTAAGATATAATTACCCCTTATTGGGGGCAGAACAGCCCTATTAGGTTTATTTAATGGTTAAATGATTCCCTTTTCTCTGTAATAATAAAACAGTACCTGTACTTGATCCCAACTAAGATATAATTACCCCTTATTGGGGGCAGAACAGTCCTATTGGGTTTATTTAATGGTTAAATGATTCCCTTTTCTCTGTAATAATAAAACAGTACCTGTACTTGATCCCAACTAAGATATAATTACCCCTTATTGGGGGCAGAACAGCCCTATTAGGTTTATTTAATGGTTAAATGATTCCCTTTTCTCTGTAATAATAAAACAGTACCTGTACTTGATCCCAACTAAGATATAATTACCCCTTATTGGGGGCAGAACAGCCCTGTTAGGTTTATTTAATGGTTAAATGATTCCCTTTTCTCTGTAATAATAAAACAGTACCTGTACTTGATCCCAACTAAGATATAATTACCCCTTATTGGGGGCAGAACAGTCCTATTGGGTTTATTTAATGGTTAAATGATTCCCTTTTCTCTGTAATAATAAAACAGTACCTGTACTTGATCCCAACTAAGATATAATTACCCCTTATTGGGGGCAGAACAGTCCTATTGGGTTTAGTTAATGGTTAAATGATTCCCTTTTCTCTGTAATAATAAAACAGTACCTGTACTTGATCCCAACTAAGATATAATTACCCCTTATTGGGGGCAGAACAGCCCTATTGGGTTTATTTAATGGTTAAATGATTCCCTTTTCTCTGTAATAATAAAACAGTACCTGTACTTGATCCCAACTAAGATATAATTACCCCTTATTGGGGGCAGAACAGCCCTATTGGGTTTATTTCATGGTTAAATGATTCCCTTTTCTCTGTAATAATAAAACAGTACCTGTACTTGATCCCAACTAAGATATAATTACCCCTTATTGGGGGCAGAACAGCCCTATTGGGTTTATTTAATGGTTAAATGATTCCCTTTTCTCTGTAATAATAAAACAGTACCTGTACTTGATCCCAACTAAGATATAATTAATCCTTATTGGATGCAAAACAAGCCTATTGGTATTAATTACTGTTTTATTGATTTTTTAGTAGACTTAAGGTATAGAGATCCAAATAACGGAAAGACCCCTTATCTGGAATACCCTTGGTCCTGAGCATTCTGGATAACGGGTCCTATACCTGTACCACACAATCGAGTTTTCGAACCATAACTCGAATTTGAGTTTTTTAAGCCCAAAAAACTCAAATCGACAAAAAAATCAAACTCGACCATTGACATTCAGTTGAATGAGAAAGGCTCTGCCTATGGCAGACTCTGGTGTTATCAGGGTCCCTGAACAACTAGGCATTGCTCTTCTCATTTAAAAGAATGGGAATAGGCTGCAAATGAGATGGGATTTTAACCATTATGGCTTCTACAATGGAAAACGGGCGCGAGACACAGTCCGACCAAGTGGAATAAACATGCCAATATCTTTTATTGATCATTTATTAAGAATTGGATTTAATCCCTACTTACACACACGGCTTATTTTTCACCGCAACCACCATTATTATGTCAGCATTTCAGAATCCATTGCAGGAAGGAAGGGGTAAGATCCTGGTATAAACAAACAGCAAGATCAGCCACAAACCAAAGTGTTTTATCAATGTCCAGAGGGAGTATGAAGTAGCCAACGGAGACTTATTTTCTTCCTGTTCAAGAGATCAACATCCTCAGATTCTAGAAAAGCAGCTTGTTGTGTCACTCCTCACCGCGAGCAAATCTCTTACCTGCCTGTAAGTGTAACAGCTCTAATGGCTATCCCCCTGGGACTTCCACTAGCCGGGCTAAAAGTTTACTCGTTCAGCCACCAGCCCCAGGTTCCATTTCTAGAGCAATTAGCCAAGTATCCTTTCATTGACTGGAATTTATTAACAAGTTGCCCGGGCCACCTGCTCCTCCGATTACGGAAACAAGACAAATGTTTGGAGAAATCCAAACTCACGCGTCTCAAAGGAGAAGCTATAAATGTACCCTAGAGCCAAGCAGGTCCTAATTAATGAGCAAATATAGACTCAAATGTGGGGGCTAGCATGGAACGTAGCAGGACGTTGTAGACTTAGTTGGCATCGTAGAGTCAGTCCCACCCAAGTGTTTCATTACTGTTGGTGAAGGTGGGTTATGAACACTAACGCTGGTTGTATTATTATTTAATATGCTTCTCTCTCGTGCATCAAAATTATTGAAGTCTTCTGGCAATTTACAACCAAGTGTCTAAGCCAATTGGATGCTACTTCAATCCAGCCACCACCTATTCCTCATACACTGAATGGTACAGGTTCCAAGTTAAGCTTCCCAGCTCAGAGCTAAGTGCACCTTGACTATCGGTGTAAATGCCCAATGGTAAATAATCTAAGCCACACTTACAAAAAGTCATCCAGTAGGCCACATATCAAGTAGATCATGCAGTAGGCTACATATATACTTCATCATTCAGTATCAGTCTCATAGATCAATAATCAAATCTAATCTAATCCTCAACCCCTTGGATGTTGCTCCCAGTGGCCACGAACAGGTGTTTATTTTTGAATTCCCAACTTTTAGGCAAGTTGTGGTTGCATAAAAACCAAGTATACTGCTAGTCCACATAGGGGCTACCAGATAGATACACTTCCCAGAAGCATTTTTCATTCTTATGTTGCTCCACAACCCTTTTTTACATTTGAATGTGGCTCACAGGTCCAAAAGGTTGGGGATCCCCACAATAGATCATCAAGTAGGTAACATGTGCTCTAGATCATCCAGTAGGCCACATCATCAAATAGATCAAGGCCCCCCCAACCTTTTTTTACAGTGAATCATATAAAAAGTATTAGGGGTTGCAAAATATTCACTATGATTGGCTAACTGATAGCACCATGTGGACTTCTAGAATGCAGCAAGCTTTAGTTGGAAGTAAGCCTGTTTTTTTGCCTTCAAAGTCTACAATGGGCATCAACTTTGAGGCCACTGAGAGTAACATTAAAATAGATGGTGAGCAACATATTGCTTGCAAGTCACTGCCTGGGGATCACCTTTAGGTTTCATGTCCACTAGATCATCTGGTAGAGCCCTATCATACCATACAAAGTGCTGTTTAGAAGTTGGTTATATCACTGTTCAATATGGCACCTTAACTGGTGAAGGTGGGAGAGACCCAGTGAAAGCTCAGAGTGTTCATGGGAAAGTCAACCATGATCATTGTCTTGTTTGATTTGGGCCCTCGTGTTTTTCAGGCCGACATCTGATCCACGGCGCTCTGTAGTCTGGTAGTCTGGTAGTTGCCATAGTTTTTAATACAGGCACAAGCGAATCTGCTTCTCTCAGCCTGCCCAAAAAACACAGGACCGAGAGAGACAGATATACGCACCATGTGCCCTCGGCCTTAGACATCTCCTCCCCGCCATAATGTCAATTCATTCATTTCTTTCTTAAGGTCCCCATACACGGGCCGATTTTAGCTGCCGATATGGGTCCCTTAGACCGATTTGGTAGCTAATTGGCCCGTGTATGGGCACTACCGATGGACCTGCCGACCGATATCTGTCCTGAAATCGCGCAGATATCGATCGGGCAGGTTAAAAAATGTAGTCGGATCAACAAGCCGATGCGGCCCCCGGACCAACTTTGCCTATACCCATCGTTGCCCTATACCAGACTTTGCCGACTTTGCCTATACCCGTATGCCCTGGTGCCAAACGATCGAATTAGCCTGAATTCTCCCGATATCGCCCACCCGTAGGTGGAGGATGTCGCCAAGCGCAGATCTGAAGGTGTATGGGGACCTTTAGAAGTATTCTATAACCCAACAAGTTTTCCTAATATGACCAGAGGTGGCGTTGTTTCATTGTAGACTCTGGAAGCTATTTTTTTATAAGGTTTCCTAAGCAGAATAACTTCTTTAGACTGATGGCCCACGGAGCGAGTTAGTCACCCACAATAGATCCACAGATGACAATTTAACCACTCCGAAATGCCTTTCCACTGGCAACAATAGGAGTCTTCGGTGGAAAGGCCAATGCATTGCTTCAGCTTTCGGAAGTCTCTTCCCGTAGGTAACTTTGTGCCACTTCAGATTTTCCTATTGTTGCCAGTGGAAGGGCATCTCGGAGATGTTAAATAGTCGTCCGCAGTAGCAGAGATCTATCGTGGGTGAAAAAAACACCCTTTTGTGTAGGGGGCTAGAATTAGTCTTCCTTTAAGATCTAAGATGTTCATATCCCCCCCTCTTGTGGCTGTCAGCGGTCTCTTTTCCCGCATACCCTGGCCGGAGCGCTCTTCCTGTCAGGAATAACATGGTGCTGACAGCAGACATGTAGGAAGAGACTGCTGCTGATTTAGATGGAGGAGCATGAAATCTTGTTTCTGCTTCAAACACCAAGGGATGTAATATCCCCTCAATATAAAATGTTTATAATGTCACTAAGTGCTTGTGCTTGAAATAATGGATCCCACTTAGATTGTAAGCTCTATGGCTTTTATGGGCAGGGACCTCTGTCCACCTACAGTATGTTTCTTGCCATATGGCACTTCATTTCTATATTTTTATATTTATTTATTGCAATGTTTGTACTTCTCTGTATTGTAACGATACGGTGATTATATATCAATATATATTATATATCATAAATTACAGTACATTGTTTCTTATAATAAACAGGTTTCAAGTAACACCACTGAACTTTATAATCGATATAATCGATGACTGCATGAAGTTCAATTTATAAGGATGTATTGTAAAGCTTATTCACATCTCTCTCTCCCTTTCTATTGAAGTTTAGTGATGACCTGTATAAAAACAGCCTTTATATGGTCATGGAACACTTCAGTGACTTCTAATATCCTTATCATTTACAGTAGGGGGTACATTATCCCTTATAATACATAAGTGATACTCAGAGTTCCCTGTATAACTCAGCCTGCAGCCTGGTGCCTTTATATGGGCACAGAGCCCCTCAGTGACTGCTAATATCCTTATCATTTACAGTAGGGGGTACATTATCCCTTATAATACATGAGTGATACTCAGAGTTCCCTGTATAACTCAGCCTGCAGCCTTGTGCCTTTATATGGGCACAGAACCCCTCAGTGACTGCTAATATCCTTATCATTTACAGTAGGGGGTACATTATCCCTTATAATACATGAGTGATACTCAGAGTTCCCTGTATAACTCAGCCTGCAGCCTTGTGCCTTTATATGGGCACAGAACCCCTCAGTGACTGCTAATATCCTTATCATTTACAGTAGGGGGTACATTATCCCTTATAATACACGAGTGATACTCAGAGTCCCCTGTATAACTCAGCCTGCAGCCTTGTGCCTTTATATGGGGGGCACAGAACCCCTCAGTGACTGCTAATATCCTTATCATTTACAGTAGGGGGTACATTATCCCTTATAATACATGAGTGATACTCAGAGTTCCCTGTATAACTCAGCCTGCAGCCTTGTGCCTTTATATGGGCACAGAACCCCTCAGTGACTGCTAATATCCTTATCATTTACAGTAGGGGGTACATTATCCCTTATAATACATGAGTGATACTCAGAGTTCCCTGTATAACATGGCCCTTTAGCAGGGGACCCGAGGAGAAGGCCCTTTCCCCCCCCGCCCTATCACTGTCCCTGGTTTCCCATAAGGAGCCTGTAGCGAGTATGGCGGGGGGAACAGGCGATGCATGCAGTGTTTAATATGGAGGAAATACATGGTAAATTAACATCATATTTTGTTTCTTAAAAACATAACTATTTTCTCTTCGGGGAGTGATTAAGAGGGGAGAAGCAGGAAAGCAGCATCTGTTTGCCATATTTATATACCTCCGTTCCCCTACATCCTTTTTTCGCTATTTTCTTTGCTATGTTGTCTTTCTCTAAACAGACTCCTGGGAAATGGACATTTTTATTACATTTTTTAACTCATCTGAAAAAAAACGTCAGTTCAGGTCCTGCGGGGCCCTCGCTGTATGGCTGTCAGAGCTTTGACACATTGGTAATATTTTGATGGATTTTTCATATACACCAGACATTATGCTGCTTCCTGAATGTTTATTGGCGGCAAACATTATATATATCACCCTATCATCTAGCATCTCTCAATAATTTTTCAGTCGGGACATTTCTGTTTTAGGGACCATTTATCATCCCATAATTTCTCCTTTTTTAAATGTTTTTATTTCATTTCTTATCCATGTCTAAATAGCTCTAGGCAATTTTACTGCTACGTACAGGCAGATTCCATAAAACTGTAGTCAAGTTATTTCCTCTGCCTCGTTAAGCTTTTCTATCTCACTCACTCTGCTAATTAACACTGTTAAACTGTTAAATCCGACGGAATGCTATGTTACAAAAAGAAACATCAGATTGTTATACAGATAGCTAGAATCTCAGCCATAAAGCAGGGCAGGACTGCTGCTTACAATGGGGGGATCAGATAGGATCTGTGCCACTGTGACAGAATGCTCTGTTATACAGATAGCTAGAATCTCAGCCATAAAGCAGGGCAGGACTGCTGCTTACAATGGGGGGATCAGATAGGATCTGTGCCACTGTGACAGAATGCTCTGTTATACAGATAGCTAGAATCTCAGCCATAAAGCAGGGCAGGACTGCTGCTTACAATGGGGGGATCAGATAGGATCTGTGCCACTGTGACAGAATGCTCTGTTATATAGATAGCTAGAATCCCAGCCACAAAGCAGGGCAGGACTGCTGCTTACAATGGGGGGGATCAGATAGGATCTGTGCCACTGTGACAGAATGCTCTGTTATACAGATAGCTAGAATCTCAGCCATAAAGCAGGGCAGGACTGCTGCTTACAATGGGGGGATCAGATAGGATCTGTGCCACTGTGACAGAATGCTCTGTTATACAGATAGCTAGAATCTCAGCCATAAAGCAGGGCAGGACTGCTGCTTACAATGGGGGGATCAGATAGGATCTGTGCCACTGTGACAGAATGCTCTGTTATACAGATAGCTAGAATCTCAGCCATAAAGCAGGGCAGGACTGCTGCTTACAATGGGGGGATCAGATAGGATCTGTGCCACTGTGACAGAATGCTCTGTTATACAGATAGCTAGAATCTCAGCCATAAAGCAGGGCAGGACTGCTGCTTACAATGGGGGAGTCAAATGTTTGGTTAGGTTACTCTCATCTCATAACAAATTTTCTAATATAATTACCACTGCTGTTTGAGCCATTCCACCATAGTTCCATATCTAGCGCAGCGAACCCTAAATCTCACCCTAATTGGCTTGGCCTCCAGTTGTATCCAGAAGAGAAAACAGGCAGTCACCCCAAATCACACTCTAATTGGCCTTTAGACTGAACCCCCTTGCAGTCGCTCCCAAGGAAACTAGTGCCACAGTTTGGGGACCGCTAATAAAACAATGCCCCGTATTTCACTCTAGGCTTAAGGCTTGCTCATGTATCTACTGACTGTGGCTTCCTACTACAGATCCTACTTGTAGAGAAGTATTAGGTGGTGAGATAATAGCAATTCATTTAAGGATATTGCCCTCGGACTCTTGGAGACATCACCTTGTACCTTACTGTATTCCCCCAATAAACCCCCCCTGAGTAGCTAAATCTTTAATGGCCCAGCTGGCCTACTTAATGGCACACAATGAGCTGCCTTGCAGATCCCTATCAGCCGAGCAGCATGGAGCCCTCTGACCTTCTGCTGAAAGGGTTAGGTTTGTTGGAAAGGTGAGAGACCCACACCACGTGTCCTTGTTAGACAGCTGAAATGTTTCTCTTCACGCTCATCCCTGAGACTGCTCTTTATCTCTCAAAGGCCAACTCTGTCTCAGAGACAATGAACATATAACCTGAACGATTCTGATTTATTCCCACCGTGTCCTCTTCAGTCTGGTCACCATGATTGCTGCTGTTATTCATTAAGATAAACCGTGGCATGCGTCTTACTCCTCACAAATATCTCTAAAAGCATAAAGGCGAGCAGTACCCGGGTAATGTTATATTGAATATATTCCTATTGGTTTCCCATAAAGAGAGAGTGTAAGCTCTTTTGGGAAGGGCTTTCTTCCCCTCTTGTATCGGTTACTGATTGCTTTATATGTTACTCCTTGTAGAGTGTAAGCTCTTTTGGGCAGGGCTCTCTTCCCCTCCTGTATCAGTTACTGATTGCTTTATATGTTACTCCTTGTAGAGTGTAAGCTCTTTTGGGCAGGGCTCTCTTCACCTCTTGTATCGGTTATTGATTGCTTTATATGTTACTCCTTGTAGAGTGTAAGCTCTTTTGGGCAGGGCTCTCTTCACCTCTTGTATCGGTTATTGATTGCTTTATATGTTACTCCTTGTAGAGTGTAAGCTCTTTTGGGCAGGGCTCCCTTCCCCTCCTGTATCGGTTACTGATTGCTTTATATGTTACTCCTTGTAGAGTGTAAGCTCTTTTGGGCAGGGCTCTCTTCACCTCTTGTATCGGTTATTGATTGCTTTATATGTTACTCCTTGTAGAGTGTAAGCTCTTTTGGGCAGGGCTCCCTTCACCTCCTGTATCGGTTATTGATTGCTTTAAATGTTACTCTGTATGTCCAATGTATGAAACCCACTTATTGTACAGCGCTGCGGGATATGTTGGCGCTTTATAAATAAATGTTAATAATAATAATAAAGATACAGGAAAGTATCAGGGGTTAGCCTAATTTTCTGAATACGTCCATTTATATGTAGGAGTTCAGAATCGATAGGACCCTTTCATCATCATTTTATCATTCTTTTCTTATATGTTGTATAAAGGTCTGAATAACTTTCTGTCCCTTTATAAATAATGATGATGATGATGATAGGTGCAAAGTGCATTATTGCCTAGCTGAGGTCTTCTTCATATACTGTGGTAAAAAGGTCATCTGTTTTCATAGCCAGCAGATGGTGTTCTTCATTTGACCAGACACGGCTAAAGGTGGCCATACACGGGCCGATTGTAGCTGCCGATATGGGTCCCTTAGACCGATTCGGCAGCTAATCGGCCCGTGTAGGGGAAACAACGGCTGGCCTGCCCGACCGACATCTGGCCTGAAATCGGGCAGGATAAAAAATTCAGTCAGATCAGGGACTGCATCGGCTCGTTGATGCAGTTCCCGAACCAACCGCGCCAATTCCAGTCCCAGGGCCGAACGTCCGAATTTGCCTAAACTCCCCCGATATCGCCCACCTGTAGGTGGGGATATTGGGAGAAGATCCGCTCGCTTGGCGACCTCACCAGGCGAGCGGATCGTTACGTGTATGCCCACCTTTAGGCCTCATACTCACACATTTTCATGGCTGTACTAATAGGACCCCAATGCCACTAATAATTGGATGAACATATTCCCGCTTTGGGAACAGATGACTGAGCAGTGCTCCATAATGGTCTCCTTTACGGAGGGATTAAGATCCAAATTTTCCAAGCCATGTGAATGAGTCAAGGCTAAACACTTGAAGCATAAGGCAATGAAAGAAAAGCTGGGGTACCCCCATGCTCCTATCCTCTAAACCAGCGATCCCCAACCAGTGGCTCGCGAGCAGCATGTTGCTCCCCAACCCCTTGGATGTTGCTGTCAGTGGCCTCAAAGTAGGTGCCCATTTTTGAACTTCTGGCTTGGGGGCAAGTTTTGGTTGAATAAAAACAAGCTTTACTACAAAACAGAGACTTTTTTAGACTGCCAGTTCACATAGGGGCTACCAATAACCAATCACAGCCTTTATTTGGCACCCCAAGGGCTCCCCAACTCTTTTTACATTTAATAGTGGCTCACAGGTAAACAAGGTTGGGGAACTCTTCTCTAAACACTTGGTTGGACTTGCTTTCAAAGTCTGAGATCTGTTTTATTGACTCAAATCAAAGACTGCCTTGATATTGTGTAGGTGGTTTCCTCAGTTTTTTTCTGAAGTTTTGGACTCACCTCTGTTTGTGACCCATCCTTTGGTCATATTATTACCCAGCATTACTTTGAGCAATATGGAACCCCAAATTTTACACTAAGAGCGTCTCCCCAATCCAATACTTTGGGCCTTTCATGGTGGATGTTGTTGAATGTTACTAGCCCTTGTATGGTATCCACAGTCCACCAATACACCTGCCCACCAAATACCAAACTGTAAATCAGACATGTTTGCTGCACAAGGAGACCATCGATGCACTAATGCAGTAGTTCTCAAATGGGTCTCTGTAGGCCCCACTGTATGAACCTATCAGTGGCTGATTGGATGAGCCCCATTTAGGCCATCATGGGGGTAGTAAAATCAGGCTTGTCTGGGAAGGTCACCAAGAGAGTGGTCCTTTGGTGACCTTGCTGGACAAGCAGATTTGACGGTGTTTGGCCAAGGATATAACATGCCTTGTTATAAGGAATATTTCATACACTTGTTCAGTGTCGGACTGGCCCCCCAGGATACCAGGAAAACTCCCGGTGGGCCCAGGGGTCAGTGGGCCCTCTTGCTTCTAACTATTTGGCCAATTGCATGGTCATTCCCTATTTCTGTATGGGAAAAAGAGATGGAAGGACAGAGCAAAGAGACTTGGATAATAAAGAAGTTAAGGGAGGAGAGGGGGAGTAATAGTTTAGGAAGTGGGCCTATGGTCCAAGGTTTTCTGGTGGGCCCCTGGCATCTCAGTCCGACACTGCACTTGTTTAAACACCCTTCTGTGTAGCTTTGAATAACAAACACAAGCGGTAAAGAGGGACCTTCTCAAACAACCTTAAAATCTAAAACAGTAGGCAAATCATTTGGACTGTTATTGGCCCAGATGCTGAAACAACATGGCTTCCTTAGTACAGGAACTACCACCACCTCTATTTGTACAAAATCACCTTAAATCATATTTTTCTATGTGTGTTGGATTGTATCTTCTGTAAGAGAAGGTCATTTCGGTCCCCTTCGCTGTTTTGCTATTTCCCCAACACGGATCCCACCAGCAGAGCCAATTTCGTGTTTGATTTACTATATTTTTATTTTGCTATTCACGGGAACATTGGCGCTGTATCAAACTGGCCAGACATGTGCGGTTTTGCTATTCGCTCGAAGTTGTCCTTTTAAAGACAGCAACACTCTGTACCATCCCGGTATTATTCTGACTCCGTCCATTCCGCCCACCATTGCTGCCCACTCCTCTCTGACCACATTGACATCCTCAACCTTATCCAAGTTTCCCTTCAAATATTTACCATCTCCAGGCTATTACGGAGATATATTAAGCCCATAATATGGTTGAACATTTTATTTCCTATAATACACTATAGAATTGGAAGAGCGCAAACCTTCATCTTCAAGTTACAGATGAAACAAATTAGTCATGGTAAGCCTTTGTCTGGATTAAAGTATTAACATTTCTGTGAATTCAGTGCTTTCTAGTGGACTAGACTAAGCAAGTCATTCTTCTTGTGCATTTTTTAGTTACGTGGGGTGGAAGTTCAAGGGTCATTATTCTCAACATGAGTGTAATAAATAGGGCTCGCCTTGAAAATGTATTGTATTCTGCCTTCTTTTTAAATAAAAAGACTTATACAAGTATGGGATCCCTTATCCGGAAACCCATTACCCAGAAAGCTCCGAATTACTGAAATCCCGTCTCCCATAGACTTCATTTTAATCATTTAGTTCAGAATTTTAAAACTGATCCCTTTTCTCTGAAATAATAAAACAGTACCTGTACTTGATCCCAACTAAGATATAATTACCCCTTATTGGGGCAGAACAGCCCTATTGGGTTTATTTAATGGTTAAATGATTCCCTTTTCTCTGTAATAATAAAACAGTACCTGTACTTGATCCCAACTAAGATATAATTACCCCTTATTGGGGGCAGAACAGCCCTATTGGGTTTATTTCATGGTTAAATGATTCCCTTTTCTCTGTAATAATAAAACAGTACCTGTACTTGATCCCAACTAAGATATAATTACCCCTTATTGGGGGCAGAACAGCCCTATTGGGTTTATTTAATGGTTAAATGATTCCCTTTTCTCTGTAATAATAAAACAGTACCTGTACTTGATCCCAACTAAGATATAATTACCCCTTATTGGGGCAGAACAGCCCTATTGGGTTTATTTAATGGTTAAATGATTCCCTTTTCTCTGTAATAATAAAACAGTACCTGTACTTGATCCCAACTAAGATATAATTACCCCTTATTGGGGGCAGAACAGCCCTATTGGGTTTATTTCATGGTTAAATGATTCCCTTTTCTCTGTAATAATAAAACAGTACCTGTACTTGATCCCAACTAAGATATAATTACCCCTTATTGGGGCAGAACAGCCCTATTGGGTTTATTTCATGGTTAAATGATTCCCTTTTCTCTGTAATAATAAAACAGTACCTGTACTTGATCCCAACTAAGATATAATTACCCCTTATTGGGGGCAGAACAGCCCTATTGGGTTTATTTAATGGTTAAATGATTCCCTTTTCTCTGTAATAATAAAACAGTACCTGTACTTGATCCCAACTAAGATATAATTACCCCTTATTGGGGGCAGAACAGCCCTATTGGGTTTATTTAATGGTTAAATGATTCCCTTTTCTCTGTAATAATAAAACAGTACCTGTACTTGATCCCAACTAAAATATAATTAATCCTTATTGGATGCAAAACAATACTATTGGGTTTAATTAATGTTTTATTGATTTTTAAGTAGACTTAAGGTATGAAGATCCAAATTACATAAAGACCCCTTATCCGGAATACCCTTGGTCCCAAGCATTCTGGATAATGGATCCTATACCTGTATTCCTATTTTCCCCATCCCCCTGTAGATATGATGAGCTCTATGGAAAAACAAACTCTTCCTTAGGCTGCAGCCATTGTTCAGTTTTAAGATAAGGAACAGCTCATTTTACAGATAATATCAATTTACTACCTACCCCTCCACAAACAGTGAAGTAAGACAGGAAATGAAAAAAATAGAACACTCCATCAGACCAAGAAGCAGGCAATACAGCCAGGATTTTGTGTTGATGCTCTTGTATTTTGTATTGTGTGGGGCCAAACGATCGAATTATAAAGAGGGTATAGGAAAGTTTGGTCTGGGGACTGCATCAACGGGCCGATGCGGTCCTCCATCCGACTAGATTTTTAAACCTGCCCGATTTCAGGCCAGATATCAGTTGGGCAGGCCCATCGGTAGTGCCCATACACGGGCCGATTAGCTGGCGAATCAGTCTAAGGGACCCATATCGGCAGCCAGAAGCCTTTAGACCAGAATATCCTAAACTGTGGGGCCCAAAGCAGTAGTTGGTGGGACCCAGACTAGACCATTTAAACAGAAGGGGAGTGACAGGTCTGAGACCTCTGTCCTAGACTTTCATCTGTTGCTGATCTATTGCTACACGGCTATAGTCGCCCAAATAAACAGAGAAATGTACTTAATGGCCACTGGAAATCTACACTGGACAGAGCGTCAAACCATCATCTACACGCCGGGACTGATGAATTGAATTAATGGAATAACTGCGGAGGCAAAGATTGCCCAGGACTCCAAGTTCCAGCCAAGTGTGGTCGGCTGCTTCCTCCATAAATGCCGAAATCTGCGCAGACTTTCTGGAAAACAGCAAATAAAGGCTTACCTAAAATATTTATCATCCATGCTACATTACACTTAGAAAGATGCAAATTCAGCAGCTGAAATTATTACCAAGCTAATAAATGTACAGGAATGTTCATAAAAAGTCCCAAAAAGCCATAAATTCTCTTTGCTAAACCTGACTGCTGCCTGCCGGGCACGGAACACTCTCCTTATAGCTGCCAACAGAAAGTCAAGGGGCGTATACTCTAGGAGAAATGCTACTTTAATGTATATTATTAAGGTATAAAACTTTTTAATGACTATTTTATTTACACTAATGTTTCTAAGGGTGGTAAAGTAACTCATTGGGAGATTTGAACCCTCACTCAGAAGCCAAGGGCCAATAGCTGGCCGGGATGAGATCTAACTGGCTGGGTATATGTTTGTATTTATGCCTCTGGTCTAAAGGTAAGTCCTCGCTATTAGACCAGTGGTTCTAGATGCCTCCTTGTCATAATCTCTTAAACAGGGGTTAAAGGGAAAGTAAAGGCTTTATACAAAGTTTAGAAGTTCAGAACCTACTGTCTAACACCCAATTATTATTCTTTTCTGCAGTTTATTAGATATAAGGTCTGGTTCTACCAGCTGGGTTCTTGAGAATCAGAAATTGGTACATATAGCACCTAAAGGAGGCCATACACGGCCAGTTGTAGCTGCCAATATCAGTCCCTTAGACCAATTGGGCAGCTTATCTGCCCATGTAGGGGCACAAACGACGGGCCCTGAAATCGGCCAGATATCGATCGGGCAGGTTAAAAAATGTAGTTGGATCGGGGACCACATTGGCTCATTGATGCAGACCCTAAACTGACCATGCCTATTACTGGCCTAAATTCACCCGAATTCACCCGAAATTCACCCAAAATCGCCCATCCTAGAGGTAGCCAAGCGAGCGGATCTTAACCTGTATGGCCACCTTAAGAGTGGGTCCTCTACTTGTCCCAGCTGGAAGTTGGAATTGAGTATAACAGTAGGATATCTTTATATCTAGGGAGAACTATAGATGTATACTATAAAATATTTCTATAAGCACTTACATGTTTTTTCACATTTACGTTTCTTATTTATCGCCTGTTAATGGAGAATACAACATGGCGTCCTGAGTTTAATCATAATCTGGGCACTATGAGATGTTTCTATGTTCTTCATATGTCTGTTTGGGTTTCCTCCGATAATCTGGATTCTTTCCACACTCCAAAAACATACAGGCCGGTTAATTGGCACCTAGGGGACCCTAGATTATAAACTCTATTCTGACAGGGTTTGTATGACTGATGCACAAAGTCTATAAACTGCCCGGTAACATGGCAGCACTATAAAAATAAAACACAATTCTAATCTGAGTTGCAAATTCCCCTACAAGATTATATAGATTGTAAGCTCTATGGGGCAGGGACCTCCATCCTCTTGTGCCTTTGACTCTTAACTTATTGCAACTGTATCCTGTATTTATTTGTATTTATTGTTATACTGTGTATTTATCTATTATTATCTTAATAACCCCCTGTTTGTATTAATGTATTCTACTGTACAGCGCTGCGTACATAAGTAGCACTTTATAAATAAAGATATACATACATACATACATACATACATACATATTTAATCCAGATCATATTTCTATGAGTCTATTGGCCATCCAGATCACAGTATGGAGCATTTTGACTGGCTGATCAGGCACAGAGGTGCTTTCTCTACATCTAGCTCCTGGTATCATTCCAGATGATGGAACCCAATCCTATTATTGGATGAGGTATTTTTTCATTATCATATTTAATTTTAAGCTTCTACAATCCATACCATATTCTATAAGAAGTATTACCAACTGTATTAATATGTTTGTGTTAGTAGTGAAAGTGATTGAGGTTCTAGATTGTGGAATAATTGCTGTAGATCTCAATATGTGTATTTTATCTGCTCTGTTGTTCTTCTTTGCATCAAAGGCTCTAGAAATGTCTGTAGAATGAATCTATCTTGTTGCTCATGTTTTGCATGGCAGATAACAGAATAGAATATAGTGGTTAAGTACTTAAGTGATAAAAAGGGGTCAAATGTTATTCAAGGCTCTCTCTATGCATCTTCTGGGAGAAAGCCCTGCATTACAGAGGATAGGCCTTCAAGAAATGTTTTATTTACATGTTATTGGCCTAGGCTGATGGCCCATAGAGTGAGTTAAGGTGGCCGATGTAGGGGCACTAACAACAGCAGCTTATCGGCCCAAACTTTTGTATTCCGTGCAACAAATACGGTTTTGTCGCACAAATTATGAAGAAGTCGAGCAAATTAACGAAAAAGTTGCAAAAAATACGCTCAGTACAAAAACTTAGAAACAATACGACTTTTTTTGTATTCGGAAACAATCGTACTTTGATGAATGTGCCCCATAGTAAATCTCGAAAAAATCATGACTCTTGTCTGTGACTTTTAGCGCTAAAAATCAGTAGCGAGGAAAAAAAAATCTGATGGCTAGTAAATGGGCCCCATAGGATTTGGTCAAATCTAAATATTGTAGAGGGCCACGATATATAAATCCTTCATCTCTAGTGGAAAGGTGATAGATTCCAGCAGGGGTGGCCCTGCCTAGGGATGAGCGAATCTGTCCCATTTTGCTTCGCAAAAAAACTCGAGAAACGAACGTCGCACGCATCTTTTTTGGCCATGGCCGCGCCTATTATGATGTGACCACGGCGAATTTTCGCAAAACAATGGAGAAATGCAGGAATTCATTGCGAATCCATGCCTGCCGAAAAAATTCGCTCACTAGTCCTGCCATGACTCAAGGTGAGACCCTCCCCTCAGGCAGCAGCGCCGTGCAAGTTACCTGGGGCGGCAAAAATCTGCTTCCCGTAACTTTAAAAGCTGAATTTCCAGTTATTAAGATGGAAATGAGTCTCTTTCAGTGATGTCCTGCCCCAGACAGTGGAAAGATACGAACAGAGGGGTCAGGGGGGGCAACAATATCAAACCCACCTCAGGGGGCAGGAAATCCCCTGGATCCCAGATAAATCATGAAAAATAAAATATAAAATTCTTCCATTGACGTTAAGCTAGTAGAGGAAATACACTCTAAATACACATTAATCTGTGCACGTTACGATGGAAACGGTAAGGGCTAAACCTAGAACATGATTGGTAAGTGGATTATTTAACCCCCCAAGTCTCACTCCGCGCTGTCTCCAATCCAAGTAAAACAAGTAAAAGCAAAGCCGAACAAGGTGTCTGAGCGCTATCTGGCCTCCATCTTTGGAAAGCGGCCCTCAAATCAATTTAACTGCCCCGGCTGGGGCCTTTAATGTAAATAGAGATTGATCCGCGGCGCTGAGAATTCTTCAGCCACATTTTGGAAGGGACGAATAAAGCACTTTGCTCTAATACCGAGTGGTGTTTCTCTTACACAAAGCAGAGATGCCTTTATTTTGACATTGTGTGTTTTATATCGGCCCCAGATAATGTCAAATTGACAAACTATTTGCTTAATGACTTTGTGACAAATGCTTTCTCTCTCAGCAGAAACAATGAAAACGGAACGTCGTTATTAATGCTCGCTAACAGGAGCCTCGGGGTCAGCGTGTAGTTTGTTTTATATGGTAATGGCTGCTGTGCTGCCGGGTATAGTCTGAACTCTTCCACCACTAGTTGGCGTACACTCGCATCCCTACTAGTGATGGATGAAATGTTTCGCCAGGCATGGATTCGCGGCGAATTTCCACGTTTCGCCATTGGCGGATTGTTTCGCGAAACGGATGAAAAAATTCGCTGAGCGTCCAAAAATTGCCGCGGGCGACAAAAGAATAGCCGCGGGCGACAAAAGAATAGCTGTGCAACAAAAGAATAGCTGTGCAACAAAAGAATAGCCATGGGTGACAAAAGAATAGCCGTACGACAAAAGAATAGCCGCAGGCGACAAAAGAATAGCCATGCGACAAAAGAATAGCCGGGGCGACAAAAGAATAGCCGTGTGACAAAAGAATAGCCGGGGCGACAAAAGAATAGCCGTGCGACAAAAGAATAGCCGGGGTGACAAAAGAATAGCCGTACGACAAAAGAATAGCCGCAGGCGACAAAAGAATAGCCGTGCGACAAAAGAATAGCCGGGGCGACAAAAGAATAGCCGTGTGACAAAAGAATAGCCGGGGCGACAAAAGAATAGCCGTGTGACAAAAGAATAGCCGGGGCGACAAAAGAATAGCCGCGCAACAAAAGAATAGCCGGGGTGACACAAGAATAGCCATGCGACAAAAGAATAGCCATGCGACAAAAGAATAGCCATGCGACAAAAGAATAGCTGGGGCGACAAAAGAATAGCCGCAGGCGACAAAAGAATAGCCATGCAACAAAAGAATAGCCGTGGGCGACAATTTTTTTTGATGTGTGACATTTTCGCCATTTCGTGAATCTTTTGAAAGATTTGTGAATTTTTCGGCGAAGCGAAATGGGACAGATTCACTCATCACTATTCCCTACAACTCTCCCCAGTTTCTCTTAAATGGGTTGTAAACCCAACCGTAACACCGTCCCACTGTGCCCCCTAGTTTTGCTATAGAAGTTGCTGAAAAATGTAATTATGGAGGCAAAATATGAGAATTCTACTGATGAAAAACCTTATTATAAATGCAAAAGAAGTGACCAATGAGAATGCTGAATCCCAGCACTATGTCAGGCATCTTGCTGTTATCTTACATAGAGAGATGATTGTGCCATTATGGAGGTGATTATATGGCACAGGAATCAGATATGGGGATAAAGGGACAGACTTGTTCAGTGCTGGGAAACTGTGCTTATTGCTCCCAACTCCAACTACAGGAACAGAGAACAGGAAGATTTATACAGATCAGCTGGGATTCTTATTGGAGGATTATTTGCATTTTAAAGCAGTCACTGGCTGGAGAGATTAGGGGGAAAGTTTTGTAAAAGTTTTATTGTTCAAAATTGCTCTAAGAATACAACACTGATGTTGCTGGACTACAGCTCCCAGCATGTCTCACCCATCATTATATGTTACATTATTATCAACATATATAATTATAATATTAGACTGCACTTTAATGAAATAACTGAAATTCCCTTTTCTCTGTAATAATAAAACAGTACCTGTACTTGATCCCAACTAAGATATAATTACCCCTTATTGGGGGCAGAACAGCCCTATTGGGTTTATTTCATGGTTAAATGATTCCCTTTTCTCTGTAATAATAAAACAGTACCTGTACTTGATCCCAACTAAGATATAATTACCCCTTATTGGGGGCAGAACAGCCCTATTGGGTTTATTTAATGGTTAAATGATTCCCTTTTCTCTGTAATAATAAAACAGTACCTGTACTTGATCCCAACTAAGATATAATTACCCCTTATGGGGGGCAGAACAGCCCTATTGGGTTTATTTAATGGTTAAATGATTCCCTTTTCTCTGTAATAATAAAACAGTACCTGTACTTGATCCCAACTAAGATATAATTACCCCTTATTGGGGGCAGAACAGCCCTATTGGGTTTATTTAATGGTTAAATGATTCCCTTTTCTCTGTAATAATAAAACAGTACCTGTACTTGATCCCAACTAAGATATAATTACCCCTTATTGGGGGCAGAACAGTCCATTCATGTTTCTCCAGTACATTTTAGAATATCTTTATGGAACAGGGTAAGATACAGTCATTTTCCAGCTTTTTTTGTGTTGTTTCTATGAAAACAAATATCATAGTGTTGTTATTATGTATTATTTGAAAAAAAGTTCCAAAAATTTGCCCGTGACTATATCTTATAGATTTTGCACAAACAAAAATCTGTTTTTTTTTAGAATATAAGAGCAGGTTGTATTGCCCAGCAGCTTTAATAACCCATCTGCTTCCCATTACACACAGCCGAGGTTCCGAGAGAGACTCTGTACCGAGCAATGCGGTTACCTAGAACTATCAGGGCTGGAAGCGAATGTAACATATCCATATCCTCTAATCACCGTACGTGTGACACAAAGGGAATAGAACACGGGAGATCTCGTTTCATTTGTGCTACACACGTTGGTTACTTAGCAGCGGCATCTCACATTTTGCCACATCAGCAACATTGTCCAAAAAAGGCTGATATCAGAATAACGGCACAAAAAGATGTTTTTTTAAGTCTCAATTCAATATTATACACATTTTCATAATAATGTCTCAGTTTCAAAACAATAGCAACAATTTTGATGGAAAACATAAATGATGAGCCTTTTAAGTTCTGTTCTTCACTACGTTCTAGATTAGCTAGAGCAGGGATCCCCAACCTTTTATACCCGGGAGCCACAGTTAAATGGAAAAAGTGTTGGGGAGCAACACAAGCATGAAAAGGGTTCCTGAGGGTAGAAATAAGAGCTTTAATTGGCTACTTAATAGCCCCTATGTGGACTGGCAGCCTACAGAAGGCTCTATTTGGCATTATAATGGGTTTTTGTGCAACCAAAATTTGCACCTGCTTTGAGGCCACTGGGAGCAACATCCAAGGAGTTGGGGAACACTGCGCTAGAGTGTTGATTATTTATATGCTTGTTACAATCTGTTGTTGATGGGGTATCTGTTCTTGTGTTTGTACCAAAAGAATCAGTGGCTATGTAAGGGCAAGGCCACAAGTTACTGCAACAGGTAGAAGTTATTGAGCCTTATGACTATGCCTGCTAAGTAGACTTTGATCCCAATTAAAACTAAACAAACCACACCTTTGATCCTCCCCAGACCATGTCCATTTGTGCCCATACATGCCCCAATTTGTACAAACCCACCCACTCACCAACATCTGTGTTTACAGAATTCAGTTGAGCTAGCTCTACGCTAAGATGGGCCTCTGACAGGACTCCCGGTTGCCCCCACACAACGGTAGCCCTCCAATCTATAACCAGGCTTAAGGTGGCCATACATGGTAAGATTTGCATGTTTGATAAGGTGACCAAATGAGCAAATATATCCCCCAATATGTCCACCTTGGGTGGGTGATATAGTGCTATTATGATCCTTTAGCCCTAGGGCCAAACAATCACTTTGCAATGAAGGGGACCAAACGATCGAATTATAACATCGGGTATAGGAAAAGTCGGTCAGGTTAGAAAATCTAGTCAGATCGGCTCGTTGATGCGGTCCCCGATCTGACTAGATTTTCTAACCTGCCTGATCGAGATCTGGCTGATTTCAGGCCAGATGTCGGTCGGGCAAGCTAATTTGGTCATTTGGCCTTGGGGCCAAATGATTGAATTATAATGACTGGAATAGGCGCAGTCGGTTCAGGGACCGCATCAAAGAGCCAATGCAGTCCCCGATCAGAGAGAATTTTTTAACCTGCCCGATCGATTTCAGGCAAGCCCGTCGTTGTTTCCCATACACGGGCCGATAAGCTGCCGAATCAGTCCAAGGGACCCATATCGGCAGCTACAATATGTATGGCCACCTTAAGCGTCCCATCAACTGCTTTTTTCCCCAAGAAGAGAGGCCTCAATGCAATTTAGGAACATCTACTCTACCATTAGACTGGTTGTTGCCATTGAAGTCTAAATGAACTTTTCATTTTCTTTACATTGAAGGACCTCGGCACACAGGAGCGAAATCTGAGGATATTACTATCCGCAACCTCATTTTCAGCTTAATCTCACATATATATCTTTGTTGTGCAGACACGTACAGGTTTAAATCATCCCTTTTCAACCCAAGATTCTCTTGACATGGGTTATATATTCTCCTCGGCTATTTTATTCGCTCCATTTTCAGTTATAGATCATCCCGCAGTGGAATTATGTCACCGCAACCGTAAAAATGATTTAACATTATATCATCTGAAAGAGATTGAAGCCTGAACATTATTTTCCTTAGATCATCTCCTGTATGAAGGCCAAGGTTAGCTGCGTTTCCTTCAATCCCTTTTCCACTGCATGTGGCATAAAAAATATGATAAAACCGTGGAGTAAACTTCTGGAATTTCTTAAACTTTGGAAAAACACGGTCCTGGACTAAATACAAAACCATACAGCTCTCATATAGATTCTGAGTTCTTTTTTGACAAAGTTACGAGTCAATAAAAATTAGGGTTTAGCATTGGATAGCCTGGCGAGACTTTCCCTTCCATAGCGCGGCCAAAGCCATAATAAACATTTATTCGTAATGATAGTGGAAATCTTTCTAAGATTGTGCACTAAAGCAATTTTCTGTTGAAACAAGCTTTGTAAACCCAATAAATAGTAAAATAGTCTAGTTGATGTATAACGTAAATGAGTAAACATGAAAGCACCAAAGAGTTTTCTTAGTTGTCTTTAGCTTGAAGCTCGTTGATTATCTAGAAACCAGTATATGCCAAAGGGGGTCATAAATATATATATAAAAAAAAGTAACCCACAGCAGGCAGCAGATAGCTTTTGCTAGTTCAGTACAGTCATTCTAATGAAAGCAAGCTTCTCATTGGCTGCAGCAGCTTACTGAACTGGGAGAACGTTTGGCCCCTATTACTCTCTGTACCCTTAAACATTTTCACCTTGACTCCAGTAGTCAATCTAGGGCAAAACCATCTATACGCTTCCAATGAAAAGGTTCTGAGTCAGTGTCGGACTGGCCCACCAGGTTACCAGGAAAACTCCCGGTGGGCCCAGGTGTCAGTGGGCCCTTCTTGCTTCTAACTATTTGGCCAATTGCATGGTCATTCCCTATTTCTGTATGGGAAAAAGAGATGGAAGGATAGAGAAAAGAGACTCGGATAATGAAGACGTTAAGGGAGGAGAGGGGGAATAATAGTTTAGGAAGTGGGCCTATGGTCCAAGGTTTTCTTGTGGGCCCCTGGCATCTCAGTCCAACACTGTCTGAGGTGAAAAAGTTTCTGAGCCAATATCCAACTTATGCCAGTCTGTATGTGTGTTTGTAACCCCCCCAAATTGTCAATTGGGCCATTCCGATATATTGAAATATAAAACTAGGTAGACTGATATAATTAGAATTTAGAATAATGGAGGGCACTCCGGGCTAAGATATTCTTGCCCTTTATAAACAATCAAAAAATAATAAATACATGAAATATCCAGGTGCTAGGGTTTCAACAATCCCCCCATTAGAGGATTATATATATATATATATACCAATAAATCCCCAGATAAACCCTGCACACCGGAAATAACTTTCCCAGGGAGGTAGTATAGTAAAAAAAACATTTTTATTTAACAAATCATTATGCAGCCAATATATTGCATTTTAGACAGTATAATATCCATCAATAAACAATTTATACCACCCAGTGAAAAAACTGAACAAAAGGATATGAAGGCAGATACTCTGGATGAAAGAATACCCCAACTTTTCGGCTCAAACGCCTTCATCAAGGCTGATATAATTAGCTCAAGCCTGGGGTCATAGCTCAGTCTTCATTGAGCAAAGATCAGAAAAGTTGGACTCTGCTACTTGGTCAATGTACATCATTCTACAAGGCAAGATCAAAGATGGCAAATGAAAAATAAGCATCAAGGCCGATCAAGTTTATTGTGAACGTGCAACGTTTCGGAGCACAGAAGCCCCTTGGCAACCATTATTTTGGAGTGATCAAAGATGGCCCCATGTAGAGCTTTTTCATATAATTAAGTCAATTTCCAACTGATGATAGTTTGTATTTTATGTGACCTCCAAATCAGTTTGGCCATTCATATAAACATATGGATCAAGGATAAAAACTAGACTAACTAAGCTGACCTATCTCAGGTTTGGGGTTATAGGGCTGCACAATGCAGGCCTTTACTTTCCACACCTATGCCAACTGATCTCACTAGTTTCCAATTGTATATTAGGTTGGATATAACCAGCTTTACCATCAGAGGCAGCCAGCCTCTTGCCCCCCTGGTGTTGCCATACTACATCTTCTACCAATTCTAATTTCTAAACATTAAGTCTTCTCTGGGATAAGCCTGATTTCCCCACCCATGTTTCCAGAAAGCCAGTAAAGAAACCTTAACTCAGATATAATACTGTATATATAATCATTATATTTTACACTTTCCTTGGTGTTTGGGTTGACTGCGTAGATATTCTCGTAATGATAACTGGGACCATTGTATGAGATTATTAGTACATGATAAAAAACAGATAATATTTTGGAGTTTGCTCCATGAAATGATAAAGTGCTATTAACTAGTACATAATTAACTCATAGCACTTACTCCTACTGTACAAATAATGTATAATAGGTGTAGACCTTGTTTTTCATTGTCAGGACCAGTCTCGCTCCTTATGAAGAAATATACAGAAAATAATGTCTAAATGCCAGGAATAAAATAGTTTTCATAGAAATGAAATCAGCACAAAAATGTGGTTCCAGCCAATCCCTTTCATTGACTAATGTGCCATTTTTATGTACGAGGGGAACATTAGGCCATTATACAAGCGTTGCCACATTTGGCTAATGCCAAGACCAGGCTACACATTTTTGAGTTCTGATTCTCTAACCCAAGCGCCTAAAGAAACACACAGTAAAAACAAAAAAGTGTTTGCGGAAGGAACAAAACCAACTCTGCTGACCTGCTCTTTCCCCTGGTTTCTGCCTACGCAAGAATTTTTGGATGCACATTGACCCAACACACATATGAATTATAGAATAATATTGAACAGTAGCTCTTGAGCAGATATTATGGGTCATTTATGAATACAAGTAAATCTATTTGCCCCTTTATAGGTCCCTGGTAAGGCCTCACCTTGAGTATGGGGGGCAGTTTTGGGCTCCAGTCCTTAAGAAGGATATTAATGAGCTGGAGAGAGTGCAGAGACTGCAACTAAACTGGTAAAGGGGATGGAAGGGTTAAACTATGAGGTTAGACTGTCAGGGTTGGGGTTGCGAGGGGACATGATTACTCTGTACAAGTACATTAGAGGGGATTATAGGCAGATAGGGGGGTTCTTTTTTCCCATAAAAACAACCAACACACCAGAGGCCCCCCCTTTAGATTAGAGGAACGGAGCTTCCATTTGAAGCAGCGTAGGGGGTTCCTCACGGTGAGGGCAGTGAGGGGGGTGGGGAATGCCCTGCCGGAGGATGTTGGGTAGGGGGTTCCTCACGGTGAGGGCAGTGAGGGGGTTGGGGAATGCCCTGCCGGGGGATGTTGGGTAGGGGGTTCCTCACGGTGAGGGCAGTGAGGTTGGGGAATGCCCTGCCGGGGGATGTTGGGTAGGGGGTTCCTCACGGTGAGGGCAGTTCTTGAACAAGCTGAATATCCAAGGCTATTGTGATACTAATATCTACAGTTAGTATTAGTGTTTGTATATATAGTTTATGTATGTGAGTGTATAGATTGGTAAGTATAGGTTGTGTGCTGGGTTTACTTGGATGGGTTGAACTTGATGGACTCTGGTCTTTTTTCAACCCTATGTAACTATCAAACGCTATATTGGTCGTCTTGTCAATCCACCATACAAGCACTCAATATGGCATGAAACGAGGTTTTGTATGATAATATCGGTGCGTGTATGGCAAGATTAATGAATTGCATCAATATGCTCTTTCCATTGTGTCCATTTTAGACACCAGCAATTCATAAATAACATCTTACGGGTTCTATCTAGTGATGGTCAATAGATTAAAAAAATGCAGTTTTTGCTAAATAGCTGTGTCTGAATTTGTACACGTCTTTATTTTCCACTTGCCCCAGTATTTATCACAAGCATCTGTACGATTTTTCACCTAAAACTCAAGACAAAACTGTGCTACCATGTTAGCCAGTGGCAAAAATAATAAATAAAAAGACAAAGTCGCCTCAGCGCTCCAAAATACAATAAGTATCACCTCTACAATACATTTTTATGTATTATTTTCACCTAAAACTGATTGCCTGCTTGAAGATGGTATAATCCATTATATCTTATAGGAAAGCAATGGAAATGTTGTTCTTGAAGGTCTGTAAATATTATTATTTCTCCCTGGGAATGTTTAGCATTGGGATAGATTTTTGTGCTGAAAACATTAATTTGTTCAACAAAATTCCCAAATTGCTCAATAGTTACAGCTCCCTCCAGTTGAAACACAGTATCTCAGGGCTCCACTTCTGAATCACAGGGACCACCAAAACTTCTCACTGTATCTAGTGCCCTCACAATGCATCATCAGAGATCCCACAGGGTGAATAGATATCATCAAACCTTACAGGTGGCCTACATGCACCCATATTATTGCACGAAACAAAGTTTTATAGGATAATGGGTGCATGTGTGGTGGGAGACAAGACGACTGATATGGGTAAAAGTCTTGGATATTGGTCGCCTTGTTGATCGGGGAGGACTTGAGGTTAGTCCTTGTCACTATGGAGAAGCCACTTAATCTCCTGGTCTCCTGATGGAGAAAAGCACTATATTAATGATTTTTTGCTGTTCCTCCAATCCAAATTACATGAATCCAGCAGTTGTTAAACTACACAGCCTAAACTGTGGGGCTTTCCTAGAGCGCAGCAATAGGCTGCATGGTGGTACAATGATTAGCATTGCTGCCTTGCAGTACTGGGGACCAAGGTTCAATTCCAGCTGGGGCACTATCTGCAAGAGGTTTGTATGTCAATTCTGTGTGGGTTTACCCCATACTCAAGTTTTATAGTAAAAATAAACAGGCAGGTTATTTGGCTCTTTCTTAAAAGCAAGTGTAGTATGTAACAAGGACTTATGGTGGCCATACACGTTAAAGTCTGCTCGCTTTGCTAGGCCGCCAAGCAATCAGATCGTCTCCCGATATCCCCACCTACGGGAAAATGTAGGCTAATTCAATCGTTTTGCCCTTGGGCCAAATGATTGAATTATAAAGGGAGCAATGGGCGCAGTCGGTTCGGGGACCGCATCAACGAGCTGATGCGGCCCCTGATCCGAATAAATCTTTTAACCTATCCTATCGATATCTGGCCAATTTCAGGCCAGATGTCGGTCGGGCAGGCCCGTTGGTAGTGCCCATACACGGGCCGATAAGCTGCCAAGTTGGTCTAAGGGACCCATATCAGCAGCTACAATCGGCCCGTGTATGGGCACCTTCAGACTGTAAGCTCCACTGGGGCAGGTAATAGGAAGGGTGTAAAGCTTTGTGGAATATGTTGGTTCTATAAAAAACAGAATATTAATAATAATGGTAAGTGTAGGGTTGGGCCAAACTTTATATTAGTATTTAGACTGCCAAATCCTAAACTTCTGTATATTTTAACTACAATGGATTAGGCAAGGATGCACCAGCGTGCCAACATATTCCGCAGCGCTGTACAATAAGTGGGTTACATACATTGGACATACAGAGTAACATATAAAGCAATCAATAACTGATACAAGAGGGGAAGAGGGCCCTGCCCAAAAGAGCTTACACTCTACAAGGAGTAACATATAAAGCAATCAGTAACCGATACAAGAGGGGAAGAGGGCCCTGCCCAAAAGAGCTTACCTAACGGAATGTGTTTATTTTGGATTTGATTGCTCCTCTTCTTTCAAAATGCAATGGGGCAGGAACCATCTTTCTCAGAAGACGGTCAAAGCACTAAATATAAAGCACTTCCCAGTTTAATGGCTTCTGAACTGTGTTATTGCCGAGGGCATTTTTGGTAAAGCGCGAACACTGAAAATGTCCTTAAACATAAAGAGATTTGGAGTAAAAGGTTTGTATTGGTCTCAGAGCCCATGGAAGCCACTGGTAGCTTGCACACTGAAGGAAAGATTCTGATTGGTGGCTTTGCACCACTATACTGAATCATTTGCTCCATAACCTCTCTGAAGGCTTGCAATCAGCAATGGAATGTGCTCATTTCAGTCCCCATTAGACGTAAGTCGGTAGAGAAAAGAAATGAGAACTGGAATGAGTCCCTGTTAGAGACTTATCTCTCTGCCAGACACAGCACCACTATTTCCATTTGTGTTTCTTCACGGGTGTTTGCTCTGGGTTGTGTTCCCCTTAATCCCTCTATCCTTTGTTTGTTTCTCTTGGATATATAAGGGCATTAAGGATCACCCATCTGGAATTTTATGATTCCAAAAAACAGAGGTGGGCTTGGACTGAATCTGTTAAAAAAAAAGAGAGAGACTTGTAAAGATTAACCCCTTTGGCAACACGAGGACCAACAGGGTCTGAGAAGGAACCAACTATAACATTAATGGCAAATTAGCTGAAATAAAACCCCTGTAATGTCCCATCAACACTGCATCTGTGGAAAATTAAATTGTCAACAGCCGAAGACGGGCCTTGGTGAAGTTGACTGGAAACGCTACTTCTTTGGGCTCTCCGCAGCAGTTTCCCAAGCCAAGAATATCATGTCAGCGCTTTGATATGTTATATAATACTTTAAATGGAGAGGGTTGTTAATTTATGGATTTCCTCCTAGAAAATTATGCAGTTTCTACATCAAGTGGCGAGGAGAAAAAAAAATACCTCTCTCTGTTTCTTCTCAAGAGCTGTGGTCAAAATCTCTAATTTGTATCCAATTATGGCCAATTGAACATTCTGTCACCAACAAAAAGAGACATGATTGGCAGAGAGGGGGGCAAGGAGATGGGGTTTTTTTCTCATTGGAAAAGAATATATTGAATTTGGCTGTAAATTAATCTTTTTTTTAATATTCTTTCACCTCTTCTTCCAAGTCTGGGATCATCCGGAATCTACGTCAGGGTTGGTCAGCCCACTCCAGTCTCTGTCAGCATCTTCTCTTCTTGCCAACCAGGGACTTAATGTTTGCTTAAAACTCAGAGATGAAAGAGATAGAGGCAACTTATCCAGTGATGTGTATTTTCTGATATTTGAGGTATGAGTAGTAAAATTCTAAATTGTTTCTATAGTCAGGCCCTTTAATAAGCAACTTCCAGTCTTCCACCTGTTGTCTGGGCAACCAGTTGTAGAGGAAAATGGAGTTTATAATCCCTACTATTGGGGAATACTATCTATGCCACAGGGAAAGCATGTGATCTAGTAGGCCCAGGGATAGTGATTGTAAGTCCTGTTCCCTAGTCCCAATAAGGGGCTTATGGTTCTGTCTCTTTAGGCTCTGCTCCAGGAAGGTAGAGGATGCTACTGAGAAAGAAGGCCTTAATAAAAAGATTAAGTAGTAAAGTAACCAAGGCCTTAGTGAAGCTGTAGATCAGGGACCCCATGGAAAAGGTAAAGATGGCAGGATAGAACCTGTTATAAACACTCTAGGAATGTTAGATAGTGGGAGCTACTAAGAGCAGCTTTGTGCTTCACCAAGGAGGCTTAGTGGGGCTAGTTCCCCATATCAAGTAGTAGGGACTCTAGTAGGGAGGGCTTAGTGTGATACCGTGGACCATAGTTTGGTACACTTGGAGAAGATACCTGTGGCCACCAATGGTGCCACCAATATTTGGTATACAAAAAATCAATACATGTCCTGGCAGCCAGGTTTCGCTCTGAAATAGAAAGTTATAGCTCAGTTATAGCTCAGTCTGATGACCATTTTTCTGAAACCACTGGGAGGGCTCTTGCTAAGTAACCCCCAAGTATTAGCAGTGCTATAGAATTCCAGGTTTGTCAGGTGGTTGGTGTATCAAAGGGAATGGGCAGCAATTAAAGGCCATTTGGACTCATAGGGAAGGGGTGAATGGTACTGATACTACATGATCTATAATATCAACATGATATGCTTATCTATGATATGGGCCTTGTAGAGTGTAAGCTCTTTTGGGCAGGGGTCTCTTCACCTCCTGTATCGGTTATTGATTGCTTTATATGTTACTCTGTATGTCCAATGTATGGAACCCACTTATTGTACAGCGCTGCGGGATATGTTGGCACTTTATAAATAAATGTTAATAATAATAATAATAATAATAACAATCATATGATAAAGATCAGTCCATGTCCTAGTGGATCTTACAATCTAAGGTCCCTATCCCATTCCCATCAGTCCCTGCCCCAGTGAGCTTACAATCTAAGGTCCCTATCACATTCTCATCAGTCCCTGCCCCAGTGAGCTTACAATCTAAGGTCCCTATCACATTCTCATCAGTCCCTGCCCCAGTGGATCTTACAATCTAAGGTCCCTATCCCATTCCCATCAGTCCCTGCCCCAGTGAGCTTACAATCTAAGGTCCCTATCACATTCTCATCAGTCCCTGCCCCAGTGAGCTTACAATCTAAGGTCCCTATCACATTCCCATCAGTCCCTGCCCCAGTGAGCTTACAATCTAAGGTCCCTATCACATTCCCATCAGTCCCTGCCCCAGTGAGCTTACAATCTAAGTTCCCTATCCCATTCCCATCAGTCCCTGCCCCAGTGAGCTTACAATCTAAGGTCCCTATCCCATTCCCATCAGTCCCTGCCCCAGTGAGCTTACAATCTAAGGTCCCTATCACATTCTCATCAGTCCCTGCCCCAGTGGATCTTACAATCTAAGGTCCCTATCCCATTCCCATCAGTACCTGCCCCAGTGAGCTTACAATCTAAGGTCCCTATCACATTCTCATCAGTCCCTGCCCCAGTGAGCTTACAATCTAAGTTCCCTATCACATTCCCATCAGTCCCTGCCCCAGTGAGCTTACAATCTAAGGCCCCTATCACATTCCCATCAGTCCCTGCCCCAGTGAGCTTACAATCTAAGGTCCCTATCACATTCTCATCAGTCCCTGCCCCAGTGGATCTTACAGTCTAAGGTCCCTATCCCATTCCCATCAGTCCCTGCCCCAGTGAGCTTACAATCTAAGGTCCCTATCACATTCTCATCAGTCCCTGCCCCAGTGAGCTTACAATCTAAGGTCTCTATCACATTCCCATCAGTCCCTGCCCCAGTGAGCTTACAATCTAAGGTCCCTATCACATTCCCATCAGTCCCTGCCCCAGTGAGCTTACAATCTAAGGTCCCTATCACATTCCCATCAGTCCCTGCCCCAGTAAGCTTACAATCTAAGGTCCCTATCACATTCCCATCAGCCCCTGCCCAATGAGCTTACAATCTAAGGTCCCTATCACATTCCCATCAGCCCCTGCCCCAGTGAGCTTACAATCTAAGGTCCCTATCACATTCCCATCAGTCCCTGCCCCAGTGAGCTTACAATCTAAGGTCCCTATCACATTCCCATCAGTCCCTGCCCCAGTGAGCTTACAATCTAAGTTCCCTATCCCATTCCCATCAGTCCCTGCCCCAGTGAGCTTACAATCTAAGGTCCCTGTCACATTCCCATCAGTCCCTGCCCCAGTGAGCTTACAATCTAAGGTCCCTATCCCATTCCCATCAGCCCCTGCCCCAGTGAGCTTACAATCTAAGGTCCCTATCACATTCCCATCAGTCCCTGCCCCAGTGAGCTTACAATCTAAGGTCCCAATCACATTCCCATCAGTCCCTGCCCCAGTGAGCTTACAATCTAAGGTCCCTATCACATTCCCATCAGTCCCTGCCCCAGTGGAGCTTACAATCTAAGGTCCCTATCACATTCACACACACTAGGGTCAGTTTTGTCAGGAGCCAATGAACCGACCTGTATGTTTTTGCTGGGGAAGCAGAAGTATCTGGGAGGTACCAACATAGAGACAAGGAGAACATACAAACTCAATGGAATCTAACCAAGAGCAAGGCAGAAACGATAACCACTGCACCCCTGTACTGCCCAGAAATATATATCTGTTTTGGATTTTTGCATTTATATTTACTTGTGCATTTATGTCAATTTTAGTAGCGTGTTTCTGATAACTGCTGGGTGACATTATATTTAGGGGAATGTCAATAGAGATGATTGGCCACTTACCCAGGTGCCTATTACATGAAATATCCTTAGAACCGTGGGTAACTGATCAAAATCTGATGGGGGGGGATTGTAAATGTGGACATGGCTGTTTTATGTAAATAAAATAAAAGGCTAATGTATACACTGCTGGAAACCAATCTCTTAGAGCTCATCCATTGGAAAGGCCGTTGGGTCTGGATTTCTTCCAGTGACAAGTACTTGCCAGAATCATTAGGGATTTAGGCCGAGGGCTTTCCTGCTTTAGGAAGGAATTAAAACATCAGTAGAAGGGAAAGAAAAATGGTTCTCATGGTTTAACGTTGCCTTGCAGTTATATAGAACTGACATTGCAGAGCAGAAGAAAGTTTTTGATTGGTCAATAGATATTTATGAGCAAACGGCACAAATCAGACAGATTAAAAGTGAAAAATGTGCAATTCTGTCAAGTGTAGTTTTTGGGAAAATAAAATATTTGCTTTACTTCCAAAGAAGATATAGTTATTATTTTTACCTGCATGGGAAAAATACATCTCCTGGTATTGTAGAGTGTAAGCTCTTTTGTGCCCAATCAAACACTAGGTGGGAATCTGATTAGCCTCCTAATTGGCTCGGAATTAGTATTGGTGTTTGGTCAAACCTTTTTATTCTCAAAACCTCATCTTCTTGTTTGTAATTACTAAGTGTAACCAGTATATACCTAGAATCTCTCTTTTTCTACCCCAAAATCTGCCCAAGCAAACACTAGGGGGCCCATTCATTAAAGCACGATTGACTACGAATGAGAAAAATTTGTATTTTTTCTAATTGTTAGAACTTTTCATATTGACCGCGATAATATTGTTAAAATAGTACGACTTTTTCGTGGTTTTCGTTAAATTCCACGAAAAAGTCGTATTTTTCACAAAGACTATGACCATTTCGGAATTCGTTCAAGCTTTGGTATCATGACTAGTGATGAGCGAATTTTTTCACCAGGCATGGATTCGCAGTGAATTTCCACATTGCGCCATTCGGCATGCAAATTTTTATTTTGCGCGTCAAATTGGGCTTGGTCGTGTAAAAAAAGGACGGGACCGCATCAAAATTGGGTGTGGTCCCGCCAAAAAGCGTGGGCGACAAAAAAATAACTGAAAATTTTTTGCCGTTTCGCGAGTTTTCTTGCAGTTTTGCGAATTTTATGGCGAGGTGAAACGGGACAGATTCGCTCATCTGTAATCATGACTATCTTTTGGCCAAATTGGAGCTGCAGGGGCTGATTCACTAAAGTGCGAAATAACGTGCGCTATTTATAGTGTGCGGTAAAAATTTTATCGCGTCTTAATTTTCGCGACTTTTCACACGATTCACTATAAGCATACTTGCACTATTTTAGGCGCGATATTGCATGTGTTATTTAACTCGCGAAGACTATTTCAATGCGGTATTTGCCGGTACATGCGCTAAATAACGCTCACATTTAGTCACCGGATATAAATAGTAGCTTAGAAATAGTGTATATAAATATTAGCCACATATAAATGGTAGCATATAAATAGTAGCATATAAATAGTAGCATATAAATGGAATCATATAAATAGTAGCATATAAATGGTAGCATATAAATAGTAGGATATAAATGGTAGCATATAAATAGTAGCATATAAATGGTAGCATATAAATAGTAGGATATAAATGGTAGGATATAAATGGTAGCATATAAATAGTAGGATATAAATGGTATCATATAAATAGTAGCATATAAATGGTAGCATATAAATAGTAGCATATAAATGGTATCATATAAATAGTAGCATATAAATGGTAGCATATAAATAGTAGCATATAAATGGTATCATATAAATAGTAGCATATAAATGGTAGCATATAAATAGTAGCATATAAATGGTATCATATAAATAGTAGCATATAAATGGTAGCATATAAATAGTAGGATATAAATGGTAGCATATAAATAGTAGCATATAAATGGTAGCATATAAATAGTAGGATATAAATGGTATCATATAAATAGTAGCATATAAATGGTAGCATATAAATAGTAGGATATAAATGGTAGCATATAAATAGTAGCATATAAATGGTATCATATAAATAGTAGCATATAAATGGTAGCATATAAATAGTAGCATATAAATGGTAGCATATAAATAGTAGCATATAAATGGTAGCATATAAATAGTAGCATATAAATGGTAGCATATAAATAGTAGCATATAAATGGTATCATATAAATAGTAGCATATAAATGGTAGCATATAAATAGTAGGATATAAATGGTAGCATATAAATAGTAGCATATAAATGGTATCATATAAATAGTAGCATATAAATGGTAGCATATAAATAGTAGCATATAAATGGTAGCATATAAATAGTAGCATATAAATGGTATCATATAAATAGTAGCATATAAATGGTAGCATATAAATAGTAGCATATAAATGGTATCATATAAATAGTAGCATATAAATGGTAGCATATAAATAGTAGATGCTTAGAAATAGTAACTGCTAGTGATGAGCAAATGTGTTCTGGTTAGCTTTGGTGAAAAATTAGCAAATCTTTCAAAAGATCCACAAAACGGCAAAAAAATTTTTTTGACACCTGTGTGAATTCTTGCGTGGCAAATTTTTTTATGCGTTTTGCCATTGGCAGATTGTTTTGCGAAACGCATGAAAAAATTTGCCGCGGAAAAATTTGCTGTACATCCAAAAATTCGCTGCGAATCCATGACTGGCGAAACATCACTTGTAGCCGCATATAAATAGTCGTGCGAATGAACGCACGCCATGTTAGCCATACACGCCAATACTTGCAGAAAATTACTGTATTAAAAATGCCCATTTTGCTGCAAACTGGCAGCTGCATCACTCTGGGGCCAACACAAACTTGAATAAATCCCACTGCAAAGTCCTTATTTTATTGGCAAAAGCTCATTTACTGTACTGTTACACTTCAGAAGTTATCGTGGTTACTCTAATTGGTGAAAAATTGTGCTTTAATGAATGGGCCCCCAGGTGGGAATCAGGTCTGATGCCTTCATGGTGCCAACCGCTGTGGCCTTCAGGCACAACTTGCCCCACAAATTACGGGAGAGCGTCAAACATTCAGCTTTTTCCTGAGTTTGTTGCCTCTGATCAAGCAGCAAATGATGGGAGAGATAAGCGGCTGAAACCCCTGCATTTATCTGTATCTCACAAAGTAACTGTTGTACTGAGCTTAATCTCCTGTCTGCTCTGTGAGAGGGAAACAGATATGGCAACAGCTCTGGGCTTTAAAACTGCCAATCCAATGGGTCAGCTCCTTTATCAAGTGTCAGTATGAGCCCAGTTATCTTATCAGTGACAGGGCAATAGAACTCCAGCAGGGCTGCTGGGAAACATGGAGAACTTTCTTAGATATAAGTGTAGAAAACAGAGTTTGGTAGATAATGAATAAGAGATAGGCAAGGGTCTGTGTGTTGCTTTGTACAACAATCACTTATTAGGGGAGTAAATAAAAACAAAATTATCATCAGGAATATATACGTGTCAATGTTTTCATTCGAGTTCAACACCTAAAGCCGAAAAGTGCGGAAACAGCTGATCCTTAGGATCCGTATTGTTTGTAGCAGTCGTTTAGTCGTTTGACCAGGTTAGAAAATTTTGGTGGGATAAGGATAAAATCTGCGCAGTACAGGTATAGGACCCATTATCCAGAATGCACGGGACCAAGGGTATTCCGGATAAGGTTTCCTACCGTAATGAATTGTAGGGACCCATAGGGTTAAATGGCCCCTATGGCTTTAAATCCCTACAGGTTCAGTTCCCTTAGTTGCTGGGCAGAAGGGAATGTATCTAAGTGAGTTCATTAACATGTGTGCTATTGGTTAGAAGGTATAGTGACCACATCCTGCCTGACTTTGGTATAGTGTTGGGAGAGGAGTGGCACCTTCCTGTTGTTTGCTTCCACCTTAGGGACAAGGTGGATGTGTGCTGAGAGCCCAGGGCATGGGCCCAGGCCCAGTTGAAGTCAGGGAACAGGGCCCCGTGAATGAGGCATTAGATAGTGGCAGGTGTAGCTCCCTTTATAGTACACTCTAGGAGTGTAAGGCAGTTAGGGTTGAGCTAGAATGAGCAGCATTGAGCTCCTGCATAGGATTTGCAGTTTTTCTGGAGATAGTTCTCCCAGGCCACATTGCCTGTAGTGTAGGGATCCAAGTGAATAGGGAATCAGGATAGAGAATTCCCTGAGGGATCCACTACAGGGTGTGTCGCAGAGGTGAAGGGAGATTCCTGCCAGTCTGCCCGCAGGAGAGTGTGAGTCTGAATATACACTCGGTATGTGTTGCATGTACCAATGGCCTCTGAAGCTGTATTGTAAGTAAACCCTGTGGATGTTCAATAAACACTTATTACTTTGTTATTTGCAAGAACCTCTGGCGCCCTCTGGTTTCATTTTCCTGCATAGCAGCAAGAGAGGTGTAGTTGCACAACACCCTCACCTTCCTCTTCCACTTAGCGAAGGCCCATTCTGGGTGAGAGAGTACAGTGTAACCCATGTTCTACTGGTACTAGTCCGGAAAGGCAGCTATTGAGCTGAAATAGGTGTTACATTTGGCGCCCAAAAGGCGTGGGGCTCGAAGGTTAAGCTGCTGGTGCATGTTCCTTTAAATTTTTGTGACAAGCGCAGGCACTGCTGGATGCAGGAGAGAAAGGTGATTGGTCACTTCGTGAAAGGCGCAAAGTAATTGGCCGTGGGTTCGGGTTCTGAGGTTCTTTTCCGTTACTCCCATTGGCTGCAGTTACTGCCTGTCATTTAAGTCTCGTGTGCATATGTTTTGGCGCGAGTGAATATTTTTGGCGCGAGTTGACCAGGGAGGATCCCTGATGTGAGGTCATTGCCGCCATTTTGTGGGAAGCAATCGAGGAAGACGGATGTCTGGTATTGCTCTGTACCTGGGTGTGCGCATAATCTCTAATCCTTGCTGAGGGGAGACTGCTGCATTCTGTTTCTGTACCCACATAAGCTGTGGGACTGTGAGAGTATCTTTCCAGTGACTCTGTGTGCATTGGAAGGCCGTAAGCCCATACCCACGCAGAATGGCAGATGCCCGCTGGGATGGCTGGGAGGAAAAGTACACTCCAGCTGGAGTTTCCGGTGGTGCCACAGGGGAAGTGCCAGTGACTGAAATTGGCCAGAGATACATCTGGCGCGGCACGTTTGGAACAAAGCCTGATAGTGGCAAGCGGTATGTCTGGCGAGGCACATTTATACAGAAGTCTGACAGTGAAGGCAGGAGGGTCATGGTTCCTTGCTGTGGGAAGTGCAATGCGGAGGTCACCAGGGAGCTGCGGGATTTTGCTGCTAAATGCCCTCATTGCCAAATGCCCTGCTGGGTGGGACCCTTCCAAGCCGTTGGGAAAAGCAAAGACTCTGAACTGAGGTCTGCCCTGATTTTTGCTCTGGAAGGACTGTCAGTGGTGATAAAGGGACTGGAATAGGGGGGAGGCCTGGTACCCCATTCTGCTCCAATGTTATTGATTGCACTGTTGATATGTTGCAATGTTTGAAATGCCTTGCTTGTTTTTCAGTGACCATTGTTACCCGGTAGTGCTCTGGTGAGACTACCAGAAGAGGATGTCATATGATACTATGGTATTCTGTGGGTAATGTGATGTGTTTGATATTGTACCCCATTGTCGGGACGAAATGGGTTTTTCCCAGGGGTGAATGTAGGGACCCATAGGGTTAAATGGCCCCTATGGCTTTAAATCCCTACAGGTTCAGTTCCCTTAGTTGCTGGGCAGAAGGGAATGTATCTAAGTGAGTTCATTAACATGTGTGCTATTGGTTAGAAGGTATAGTGACCACATCCTGCCTGACTTTGGTATAGTGTTGGGAGAGGAGTTGCACCTTCCTGTTGTTTGCTTCCACCTTAGGGACAAGGTGGGTGTGTGCTGAGAGCCCAGGGCATGGGCCCAGGCCCAGTGAAGTCGGGGAACAGGGCCCCGTGAATGAGGCATTAGATAGTGGCAGGTGTAGCTCCCTTTATAGTACACTCTAGGGGTGTAAGGCAGTTAGGGTTGAGCTAGAATGAGCAGCATTGAGCTCCTGCATAGGATTTGCAGTTTTTCTGGAGATAGTTCTCCCAGGCCACATTGCCTGTAGTGTAGGGATCCAAGTGAATAGGGAATCAGGATAGAGAATTCCCTGAGGGATCCACTACAGGGTGTGTCGCAGAGGTGAAGGGAGATTCCTGCCAGTCTGCCCGCAGGAGAGTGTGAGTCTGAATATACACTCGGTATATGTTGCATGTACCAATGGCCTCTGAAGCTGTATTGTGAGTAAACCCTGTGGATGTTTAATAAACACTTATTACTTTGTTATTTGCAAGAACCTCTGGCGCCCTCTGGTTTCATTTTTCTGCATAGCAGCAAGAGAGGTGTAGTTGCACAACACCCTCACCTTCCTCTTCCACTTAGCGAAGGCCCATTCTGGGTGAGAGAGTACAGTGTAACCCATGTTCTACTGGTACTAGTCTGGGAAGGCAGCTATTGAGCTGAAATAGGTGTTACAGAATAATGAAATAAACCCAATAGGGCTGTTCTGCCCCAATAAGGGGTAATTATATCTTAGTTGGGATCAAGTACAGGTACTGTTTTATTATTACAGAGAAAAGGGAATCATTTAACCATTAAATAAACCCAATAGGGCTGTTCTGCCCCAATAAGGGGTAATTATATCTTAGTTGGGATCAAGTACAGGTACTGTTTTATTATTACAGAGAAAAGGGAATCATTTAACCATGAAATAAACCCAATAGGGCTGTTCTGCCCCAATAAGGGGTAATTATATCTTAGTTGGGATCAAGTACAGGTACTGTTTTATTATTACAGAGAAAAGGGAATCATTTAACCATTAAATAAACCCAATAGGGCTGTTCTTCCCCCAATAAGGGGTAATTATATCTTAGTTGGGATCAAGTACAGATACTGTTTTATTATTACAGAGAAAAGGGAATCATTTAACCATTAAATAAACCCAATAGGGCTGTTCTGCCCCAATAAGGGGTAATTATATCTTAGTTACAGTACTTTGTAATTGATCCCAACTAAGATATAAATAATCCTTATTGGATGCAAAACAATCCTGTTGGGTTTATTTAATGTTTGATTGAATTTTTAGTAGACATGGTATGGAGATCCAAATTATGGAATACCCTTGGTCCTGAGCATTCTGGATAACTGGTCCTATACCTGTATATAGTTTATGTATGTGGGTGTATAGATAGGTAAGTATAGGTTGTGGGTGCTGGGTTTACTTGGAAGGGTTGAACTTGATGGACTCTGGTCTTTTTTCAACCCTATGTAACTATGTAACAACCCAAAAGTTGTCCCAGATGAATGGTTTGCATGTGGGCCCTGGGCAAATGCCCTTTTGCCAATTTCCTAAGATGGCCCTGATTAAAATATTGATTCCCCACAACCAGACACGTTGGCACCCAGCTGAGTTTTACCCCTGTGCTCCTTTGATATCTGCCCTGTTTGACCTCAGTATGGGACCCTCATGGGGATGCTGGGAGAGTTAATTAAGATAACTAAGTCTGCTAATAATCTAGAGGGCAGGACAATCAGGCACCCTGACTCTCCAGTCACTGGCATCTGGCTAACTGGCTTGTATTTAGCTAAATAAGCAAAGTTGTTTGTTTGATCGCCATGTTGTCTGATTCTTTGGTCCCAGTAGCTGCCATGATGCTTGGTATTTCCAGCTGCAGTGCCTGTAGATGAGCAGCAGGTGGAACCATTGCTCTCACCTATTACCTGCTGCCCCATAAGCTCAGCCATCATCTACCCATATCCCCTTTCATTTAATAAGCAGGATACGGAGTACCGTATATACTCGAGTATAAGCCGAGTTTTTGAGCACTAAAAATGTGCTTTAAAAGTAAGCCTCGGCTTATACTCGGGTTGGCTATGGATTCACTGATGCAATGCGCTCCTTGTGCGCACCTAAGTGGACAGACGGGTGTGCAGACGGGCACGCGCACATGCAAGGCATCATACGCATCGTAGCATCGCTACCGCGCTACCATTAAGAGCCCAGCCGCTGCATCGGTAAGGGATCACCTGTGACAAGCGCTACATCACACGCGCCGTAGCAGCGCTACCGTTATGCGCCCAGTCACTGCATCGGTAAGGGATCTGCAAGGGAAGAGATGTGACACGCGCTACATCACAAGCGCCATACCGTCGCATCCATTATGAGACGCGCCGCTGCTTAGTTAAGGTATAAACTCTGTATCAGTAAGGGATCGGCAGGGAAGAGATGAGACAGGCCTAACATTTCAGGGAATCCTTGGCTTATGACCTTCACACAGTCCTTTCACAAGTAGGTAATGGCACACAAGTTAATTGCACACAGGGGCACCTGCTGCTGCACTCACGCAGTGCTATTAACTCCGGCTCAGTACAATATGAATAACACGTTCATAGGGTTTGGTTAGACATGCATCGTCGTTATGGGGCGCATTAAACAGGATACAATATACTTGGATCAATATACTTGGGTCATTGGATGTGCCTGTCACTGGTAAGAAATAATATGCTAGGAAGCCACAGTATTCGCCCACTTGTGAGTTTTTCTGTGGACCTGTATTCATAGTGCACCATGTAAAGGGAGAAGGAGGAATGAGCAAGAGTGGGTCTTCTTGCAGGGAACTGATTAGTGAGGTTTTTATACACAACATATCAAGCAAATTTTAAAGGAATACTGTCATGATTTGTATGGTATACTTTTAGTTCTAAATTACACTGTTTACATAGCAAATAATTTAAAATTGTGTTCTTGAACCAACAAATTTATTTTTTTGGTTGTAATATAGGTGTGTAGGCAGCCGTCTCAGTGCATTGCTACACATTAGAACTGCTTTGAGGTAACCTATTGTTTCTCCTGCTCCCATGTAACTGGGGGAGTCCCAAGCTGGACTTGGATTTCTTACTATTGTGTGCTATTCTGATACCTACTGGGAGCTGCTATCTTGATGCTTTCATATTGTTCTGCTAATTGGCTGCTGGGGGTGAGGGGGGGGGGGGATATCACTCCAACTTTCAGTAGTGGCTGCACCCTAGGCTTATACTCGAGTCAATAAGTTTTTCCAGTTTTCTTAGGTAAAATTAGGTACCTCGGCTTATATTCGGATCGGCTTATACTCGAGTATATACGGTAAATAGATAGTGATGGATAAACATGCGTAAATAGTTTTGATTTTACAACCTTTCCCAAGTGTTGGGAACCATGTTCCACCGGACAGGGAGTCAGTGCATAATGCCCCCCCCCCCAATATTTAAAGGGTAACTATAACCCCAGAATGAATACGTAACCAACAGACAGTTTACATCATATTAAATAGCCTATTAAAGAATCTCCCCAAACTGGAATATATATATCAGTAAATATTGCCCTTTTACATCCTTTCCCTTGAGCCGCCATTTAGTGATGGGCTGTGTGCCCCCTCAGAGATCAGCTGACAGGAAGTGATGCAGCTCTTACTGTAGCAGGAAGTAGTGTGGGAGCAAAAGGCAGAACGCTGCCCATTCATTGGCTGATGGGGCCTAGCATGTATGTGTGCCTTGGCTTGTTTGTGTGCACTGTGACTCCTATGATCCCAGGGGGCGGCCCTTAGTACATAAAATGGCAGTTTCCTATTTAGGATTACCCAATGGCACATACTAATAGAAAGGTATTTTTTAATGAAAATGGTTTATTTAGATGAAGTTGGGTTTTACATAGGAGCTGGATAATGCAATATAAACCTACACTGTTTGGGGGTATAGTTTTCTTTTGAAAATGCTTAAAATAACTGTTAATGGCTGTAATTGTGCTGTAAACTTGTTTAACCATTTTTTCCAGTCCAAGGTTCTAGCAATGAGTCCAATATCAGTGTATGGCACAGTTGCATGCTATATTTTTTGAGCAGCCTTATTTAGGGTGAAGACACACAGAGCTACTAGTAGCAGCTACTTGTCACAGCTACTAAACGCCAGAAAATCCCCTGCCATAGACAATACTGAGAATTGCCTCTGCTAAAACACACGTAGAGACAATTGTCAGTAAATGATCAGCATTGTCTGTTTTAGTAGCTGTGACAAGTAGCTGCTACTAGTAGCTCTGTGTGTCTTCACCATTAAAGTACTGAAGCTCAACTTGACTTCAAAATAAAACTGTTGTTATAATTGAGCAAACGGGTGACTATATAATCATGCAACATGTCTCCTGTATTGCATTGGTTGGATGCAGCATATCTCACAAATACAACTTATCAGTCTGGACTGAGCTCGTCCACCCCAGGTCAATAGGAAAATTGTGTTTGATTCATTCCTCCCACCCCGTGACAAAGAGCAATGGAACTTTCCTTTCCAGTCAGACTATGGTGGGGGGGAGCGTATACATTACCCATCCTGCAAGATAAATCCCCCATTGCTTCCCAGCACTAATGTCTTCTTATCTACCCTGGAAATTATTGTTATTATGAAAAATGATTCACTTTGATAGTGGCAATTATTACAAAATCTGTACTAATTAAGTATTCCCTCTTATCTCCGGGGGCTGTGTAATGTAAGGCCATGGCAGCTGGATAGCAGCTTCAGAAATACTATATATTGGGGGAGGGAGATAGGAAGGGGTTTCCGTGCACCCAGAGGAGCCAGGATTTGCAGTTGCCAGTTTTTATCCATACATTTTCATTGAGAGATACAGATATTATTGATTGGTCACAAGGCTTGGCAGCAGCTCTAACTGCCTGTTGGACGGATGTTACTGTATATCAGCAGTGTCCATTCACCTCGATAACAACTGCCGTCTGCCGACACTTTGGTACTTGTGTTTTGAAAATAATATTAGAGATCAGAGCCCTAACTGGCCTTCAGGCTGGGCCCCCTTAGCCCATAACAAGGTTACAGATATATAGAAACATTGGGGTAACAGTCACCCCGCTATAGTTCCAGGGGTACCCAGGGCACAAATAAGCACTCACCCCAAATCCCCCCCTAACTGGCCTTCAGGCTGGGCCCCCTTAGCCCATAACAAGGTTACAGATATATAGAAACATTGGGGTAACAGTCACCCTGCTATAGTTCCAGCGGTACCCAGGGCACAAATAAGCACTCACCCCAAATCCCCCCTAACTGGCCTTCAGGCTGGGCCCCCTTAGCCCATAACAAGGTTACAGATATATAGAAACATTGGGGTAACAGTCACCCTGCTATAGTTCCAGGGGTACCCAGGGCACAAATAAGCACTCACCCCAAATCCCCCCCTAACTGGCCTTCAGGCTGGGCCCCCTTAGCCCATAACAAGGTTACAGATATATAGAAACATTGGGGTAACAGTCACCCTGCTATAGTTCCAGGGGTACCCAGGGCACAAATAAGCACTCACCCCAAATCCCCCCCTAACTGGCCTTCAGGCTGGGCCCCCTTAGCCCATAACAAGGTTACAGATATATAGAAACATTGGGGTAACAGTCACCCCGCTATAGTTCCAGGGGTACCCAGGGCACAAATAAGCACTCACCCCAAATCCCCCCCTAACTGGCCTTCAGGCTGGGCCCCCTTAGCCCATAACAAGGTTACAGATATATAGAAACATTGGGGTAACAGTCACCCTGCTATAGTTCCAGGGGTACCCAGGGCACAAATAAGCACTCACCCCAAATCCCCCCCTAACTGGCCTTCAGGCTGGGCCCCCTTAGCCCATAACAAGGTTACAGATATATAGAAACATTGGGGTATCAGTCACCCTGCTATAGTTCCAGGGGTACCCAGGGCACAAATAAGCACTCACCCCAAATCCCCCCCTAACTGGCCTTCAGGCTGGGCCCCCTTAGCCCATAACAAGGTTACAGATATATAGAAACATTGGGGTAACAGTCACCCTGCTATAGTTCCAGGGGTACCCAGGGCACAAATAAGCACTCACCCCAAATCCCCCCCTAACTGGTCTTCAGGCTGGGCCCCCTTAGCACATAACAAGGTTACAGATATATAGAAACATTGGGGTAACAGTCACCCTGCTATAGTTCCAGGGGTACCCAGGGCACAAATAAACACTCACCCCAAATCCCCCCCTAACTGGCCTTCAGGCTGGGCCCCCTTAGCACATAACAAGGTTACAGATATATAGAAACATTGGGGTAACAGTCACCCCGCTATAGTTCCAGGGGTACCCAGGGCACAAATAAGCACTCACCCAAATCCCCCCCTAACTGGCCTTCAGGCTGGGCCCCCTTAGCCCATAACAAGGTTACAGATATATAGAAACATTGGGGTAACAGTCACCCCGCTATAGTTCCAGGGGTACCCAGGGCACAAATAAGCACTCACCCCAAATCTCCCCCTAACTGTCATAAGGTTGTAACCCCTATACTGCTTTAGGTGCCGTGTCTGTAAAATTCTGTATATTTATGTTATATATATATATATATTTATGAATATATATATATATAAAGGGCAAATTATCCTGTAACAACCCTGCCAGAGCTGGATTAGAGACCCTGTTTGTTTTGATTAGGTTCCTGTATAAGAGATTGATGTCACAATTAGGAAACACTTGAAACACTTTGATCCTAACAAAGTTTGTTTTCCAGTCTCATTCTGATAAGAAAGCTCTTTGGGACACGATAGCGCTATCTGCTCCCCCCAAGTTCATACAATGAGCAGATCCAGCACATCCAGGAAGTGCCCAGGGGTTCAACTCCCGCATTGTCCCACAATCCCTTTCCTCCCATGAGTGCAGTACAAACACATAAAGATAAAGGCTGGGTCAGGCTACCAGATCTCTCGTCCCAGCAGCACGAGTATGAAAAGATTTTAATGACTGAAAAAAAATCAAATATGTGTGAATGGGGAATGGCAGAGGCGCCTGCACCGTGTTCCCGGCAGCTTGGCGGCAATAAAACTGGGAGACACAGCAGCTTTTGTTGCACACAATCCCGGGGCCCCGCTCCGAATAAAACAAAAGTGCACAAATATAGCGAGAGAGAAAGGGACAGCTGTTATTTAGGTACAGGCTGCATGAGATAATTATTATTATTATTATTATAGGGACAATGCACAGAGCTGCTCTGGAGTCTCAGCATAATAGCACTGGGGATGGGGTTTCATTCTAAAAAGAACAAGAGTCGCCCCCATATATGGTTCATGTAAAGGTTATGGCTCAGTTATACGGCCCCCATACCTTCCCTTCTTGGCACTGGTATCCCTCTGTATTTTTAGATATAGATAAGATGGATAGATTGGATAGATAGATTGATAAACTAGATAAATGGATAGATGGACAGATGAACAGATAGAGAGGTAGAGAGAGAGAGAGAGAGAGATAGATAGATAGATAGATAGATAGATAGATAGATAGATAGATAGATAGATAGATAGATAGATTGGGCAGATGGATGGATAGATGGGCAGATGAGCAGATAGAGAGATAGATGGATAGATGGGCAGATGGATAGATGGGCAGATGGGCAGATAGAGAGATAGTAGGTGGATAGATGGATAGATGGACAGATGAGCAGATAGAGAGATAGATAGATGGATAGATGGGCAGATGAGCAGATAGAGAGATAGATAGATGGATAGATTGGATAGATGGGCAGATGAGCAGATAGAGAGATAGTAGGTGGATAGATGGACAGATGAGCAGATAGAGAGATAGATAGATGGATAGATTGGATAGATGGGCAGATGAGCAGATAGAGAGATAGTAGGTGGATAGATGGATAGATGGACAGATGAGCAGATAGAGAGATAGATAGATGGATAGATGGGCAGATGGGCAGATAGAGAGATAGTAGGTGGATAGATGGATAGATGGACAGATGAGCAGATAGAGAGATAGTAGGTGGATAGATGGATAGATGGACAGATGAGCAGATAGAGAGATAGATAGATGGATAGATGGGCAGATAGAGAGATAGTAGGTGGATAGATGGACAGATGAGCAGATAGAGAGATAGATAGATGGATAGATAGATGAACAGATGAACAGGTATAGAGATAGATAGATGGATAGATAGATGAACAGATGAACAGGTATAGAGATAGATAGATGGATAGATGGACAGATGAGCAGATAGAGAGATAGATAGATGGGCAGATAGAGAGATAGTAGGTGGATAGATGGATAGATGGACAGATGAGCAGATAGAGAGATAGATAGATGGATAGATAGATGAACAGATGAACAGATATAGAGATAGATAGATGGATAGATTGGATAGATCGGCAGATGGGCAGATAGAGAGATAGAAAGATAGATGGATAGATGGACAGATGTAAATGATCCCTATATTATTTAGTAAGACCCACTGGAGCCAAAGAAACTAACCAATGTATTCACAATACAGTACGGGTAATTGCCAGTAAACTTGTAATAACCTACAAATCCCTCCCTTCCCTGAATCTCTCCTTATAGGTACAGAACCGCCTATAACCCACCTATTTTCCCACCCACCCTGTCCATTTCCCCGCCCTGTGACATCATCATCCTGCCCCCATGTTACACCCCATGCTACTCCCCCAACCAAAAGGCAGGTAATAAAAGAAAAAACAGGTGGCACCCCTACTCTTAAGTAATTCATGGTGCCCCAATTCCCCCCTTCGGCATATTTACATGTTTCAAAACCAATGGGATAAATGCCCACATCTAGTAACCCATAGCAACCAATGAGATATGTTTTTATATATTAACTCGGTCACAATCACCCACAATTCAGTGTCCCCCCCCCCCCCCATGTTTCGAATGTAACCGTGGTTGCTTTAAAGCTATAAAGCTTCTCTCTTTCCAGGTCCGTTTCATCACTACAAATGTCCAAGCGATTAAGCAAACATTTCCAGCCTATTTTATATACACTGTGTATTTTAAGAATTCAAACTATGTTATTTTTTTAGAAAAGGCTGAAATACCCTACAGATGAACCGCGGCTCATAGAACGTATTGGGTTTCATATTAATTTCCTCCTCTGAACCTGCAGCCGCCACTTCCTCAGAAACCCAATCCCATTGTAAAGAAAATCAAAATAAATAGAAGGTAACAGGGTAACACTTGTCTTGGCCTAAACGCATCCATATTGTTTCATTTCACATTATGTAACATTGATTTCTCTTTACATTATTAAGAAATGTCATTACATTCTTCCCTAATTCCCAACACTGGGGTGAAAGGAATCTTCAGCTTGGATATTTCTGTCGGATGTGATGTCTTCTAATGGTTTGCAGCTGGGATCTCAAGCCTCCGGGCCTCCAGTTGCTGCTCCACTCCCATCATCCCCAGCTCTTGTGGGTCATTCAGCCTTAGGGGGGGTCATATGGGGCTCTTCCATTGTGGGGGGATTCAAGCCACTCACAAAGTTATGAAATGTATTATAATTATTACCACCTCCTTTTTTATTACTTCCAGTCTGTATGTTTTTGGAGAAACCCATTCAACATGGGTAGAGATAACAATAGAGAAAGCAGACTTTGTAGTGTGGGGGGTGTTCCTGGACCGTAATTGTTGCATATAAATCCCTGCTTCTCATTCTAAACTGGATTTAGATGAGATTGATGATTGAGATGACTGAGACATTTTTGTTCTAGAGCCACTCCGTTGCAACTTTGACCTTGTGTTTGGGATAATTGTCCCCCTGATGGATGAACTCTTATTGGGCTTTCTACAGTACCCAGGTCCCTGCTTCTCACTGGCTCTCAGGTAGGAGAGAAGGAGTTTATACATAAGTGAAGGGGGAGACACCTGCGGGCAGTGGAAGAGGGCTGGGGGCTGGGTCACTTAATTCATACCTAAATCCCAGAGCTTCAAGGTCACAGTTCTAACCAATGGGCCACTGGAAAGCAGGGAATTGTCTTTATTTCATGCCGTTATACTACAGTGGCTGACAGAAGAAGAGACAGTCCACCTTGGTCCAAGTGGTTAATGGACAAAGGGCCACATTCAATTTAAAGAGAAGACCTTTTCTCCTAATTCAATGCCAGATTTCCTCATAGACCTCTTGTGATAAACCACAAGATAAGATTTTCCTACTGGAAAAAGGTGAACACCAAGCTCTAACTAAGGGTGAATGTAAAGAACAAGGTTTAGAGAAGTTGAAAGGGGCCTTTTGCTTTGAATCCAAGTACCAATTTAGCATGTTGATTGGATAGTGCTTGTGGACCTCGATTTCTAAAAAGTTTCACAGATCCTAAGCTGGATTGAGATGAGATTTATGATTGAGATGACTGAGCCATTTTTGTTCTAGAGCCACCCCATTGCAACTTTGATCTTGTGTTTGGGATAATTGTCCCCCTGATGGATGAACTCTTATTGGGCTTTCTACAGTACCCAAGTCCCTGTTTCTCACTGGCTCTCAGGTAGGAGAGAAGGAGTAATACATAAGTGAAGGGGGTGACACCTGCGGGCAGTGGAAGAGGGCTGGGGGCTGGGTCACATAATTCATACCTAAATCCCAGAGCTTCAAGGTCACAGTTCTAACCAATGGGTCACTGGAAAACAGGGAATTGTCTTTATTTCATGCCATTATGCTACAGTGGCTGAAGAGACAGTCTACCTTGGTCCAAGTGGTTAATGGACAAAGGGCCACATTCAATTTAAAGAGAAGACCTTTTGTCCTATGCCAATGCCAGATTTTCTCATAGACTTCAGTTGTTATAAACCACAAGATAAGTTTTTCCTGCTGAATTAAAATTGGGCAAAAGGTGAAAACCAAGCTCTAAGTAAGGGTGAATGTAAAGAACAGGGTTTAGAGAAGTTGAAAGAGGTCTTTTGCTTTGAACCAAGTACCAATTTAGCATGTTGACTGGATTGCGCTTGTGGACCTCGATTTTTAAAAAATTTCTAAGATCCAAAGCTGGATCTAAGTTGGGTTGAGAAGAGATTGATGATTGAGAAGACTGGGCCATTTTTGTTCTAGAGCTACAACGTTGACCTTGTGTTTGGGATAATTGTTCCGCTGATGGACAATAAGGAAAACATATGCCATAACACCATATTTGCTGTCTGGTAGTGGCAAATATATACCATTGGACCATTCTTTAGCACACCCAAAGGGCCCAGTTTTTATAGCAAAAAGGGTATCAAGCCCCACAGTCCCCACAAAACTATTCAACCTAGCGATTTACTTCATATCTAGGTTCCCAGCTGCATAGAAACCTTCTTCTAAGAAGAAAAGGCAACCATGTCCAATAGACCCTAAAAGACTATTCCAAGGTGATACCTATCATATGCAGGATCCCAGTTCCATAGCAACCTACACGTAGGAAAATATGAATAATTTTCCACACTTCCTAAAAGCCTATTCTAACTGGTGTTACCCATCATATCCAGGTCCCCAGGTCTATTGTAACCTTCATCTAGGAGGAAATGGAATCTTCTCCCACAGTTCCTAAAAGCCTGGGGGCCTGGATATGATACCCATTATATCCAGGTCCCCAGTTCTATTGCAACCTTCATCTAAGAGAAAAGGGAATCATATCCCACATTTCCCAAATATCAATTCCAACTGGTGATCATATCCAACCCACAATAGGGTTGGCCTCAATAATACCAGTAATCCTTTACACGGTGTAGAACCTATTGCACTGGCACAGAAGTAGCAATATGCCAGCACCGTAGATTCTATGTTTCTGGGTTCTCTGTTCCCATAGCAAAGAGTTAAATAAAACTATTTAGATAAATAGGAACTTCAATGTAAATTAATCTAAGCCCAAATGCTTACTTAATACTGAGGAATAATAACATAAATGTAATCCTATCTTATCCATAAGGGTAATTTCCCTTGAATGGTGATTATCGGCTTAAAAAAAAGATCCATTTGGTTCTAAAATTGTGCATTTTTCTGTAATTTTCTGCGCTCCATCTGGCGGAGTCTGTATCCATAGCAACAGCTTATATTTAGCGATAGCTCTTCCTTTAGCCCCTTGTACTTTGGGACAGGGTTGTCCAACCTATTGGGCACCAGATGTTGTTGTACTTCAACTCCTGGAGAACATGAGTGGGTTCTATATATATATAACACAGCTTTTCCAGAAACCATTGTTGCCCAAAACATAGGCATAAAAAAATGACACTTCTATAGCGATATTATATAACATTTCACTTCCTTTAAACCCCTTTGGGGACAGAAAAGGGAGCGGGGGTGGGGCAGTTAAATATTTCAATATGTTAAATACAAATGATGTTGATTTCAATGAAATCAGTCAAGCGAACACATTTTTCCGCTCCCTAACCCCCATATGTTTTTTGAATTATATTAAAAAAAAAAAAAAAACCCCAAGCAAACACGCAATTAAAACTTTCAACTCGGCGTATGGAAAAAATGACATTTTCCAGATAATTGAGATATTTCAGAACCCGTTAATATTCATGCGTCGCTGAAAGACGGTTTTTGTCTTTTCTCCCCCCCCCCCACCTATTTAAATTACGACGGGTCGGAAGATTTTCTCACTTTTAACAAAAAAGCCATAAAACTGGTGAAATTAGTTTCCAATGTCTATAAAGCGCGGGAGGGGAACGGCGCACTGTACGGGGTCACCTAGGGGGACACACCCTTTGGCCTTGGTGTTTGTACGTAAGAATAATATTCAAAGTATGTTCCTGCCGTGTCGGCTTGATCGTGTCACTCACACCTTTTCCATTAGAGCGTTGGAGACGGAGAGAAGTAAAAACATAATGAATTCATTTATTTTACCGTATAGGGAAATCCAAGTACCTACAGCTCCAACGTCGACTTGGCCCAAAAATTGCACACCTTTCCCTTCTGCTCCTCAGAGATGTAATTGACGAGCGACCTGACATAATTGAATAAGGCACCTATTTTATTGTGCTTTCAAGGGTTGTTGGAAAGTTGCAGCTGAAGCACAATTCTTGGGTCCTGCTGTGCTTTGACGTTCAGTAGATGTATCTGCAGGCTGGATTTTGTTTCTCGCTCTTGGTGTGGGGGATATAAAGGCAAAAGGAGCAGAGTGGAAAAGGAAATACCTGTAGTTCATACCATTGAGGCACGGTTTTATTGTAAAAGACAAGAAAAGTGTGAAGGAAAGAAACTGCTACATAAATGGTCCTCAAACACTTGTGGCTCCTCTGGCTTTATAGATGGGTGGCATTGAGACGTTCTTTTAGGAAGACCTATCCCTATGACCATGCTACATGCCATTGGCTTACTGGCAGTGCCACACAAGTTATATGGGACATGCCTACACAGTTAGGTACAAAGGAGAGGATGGTTAGATCTTCCTTTCCAAGATGGCAGCCTCAAAAGAAATGGCATGCCTGGGAAGAAGAGGATGGTTAGATCTTCTTTTCAAAGATGGCAGCCTCAAAAGGAATGACATGCCTGGGAAGAAGAGGATAGTTAGATCTTCTTTTCCAAGATGGCAGCGTTACAATGAATGGCATGCCTGGGAAGAAAAGGATGGTTAGATCTTCTTTTCCAAGATGGCAGCCTCAAAAGAAATGACATGCCTGGAAAGAAGAGGATGGTAAGATCTTCTTTTCCAAGATGGCAGCCTCAAAAGGAATGGCATGCCTGGGAAGAAGAGGATGTTTAGATCTCCTTTTCCAAGATGGCAGCATTACAATGCATGGCATGCCTGGGAAGAAGAGGATGTTTAGATCTCCTTTTCCAAGATGGCAGCATTACAAAGAATGGCATGCCTGGGAAGAAGAGGATGGTTAGATCTCCTTTTCCAAGATGGCAGCATTACAAAGAATGGCATGCCTGGGAAGAAGAGGATGGTTAGATCTCCTTTTCCAAGATGGCAGCATTACAATGAATGGCATGCCTGGGAAGAAGAGGATGGTTAGATCTTCTTTTCCAGATCTCCTATTTGATTGCCCAGAAACCACCTCACATGCACAAAGACTGAATGAAATAGAGGATTAGGGACACAATTCCCAGGAAAACTTGCAGAATACTTGCCTGTTTAACTTAGAATTTGTAAGGATTAATGACCTTCAGGAGGGCCAATTTTTATCAAAATGTATTTAGTAAGGAATCAACAAAAAGCTGATACTTGGTAGAAGGAAAGACTGGTACTGGTAACAGACAGGACAGGCAAGGCAGGTACTGGAAACAGGCAGACTGGTAAAGCAGACAAAGTCCAATAGGGTGGAATTAAGGGGAAACTGAAGTTCAAGATCAAAACTAGTAATGGATCAAGGCAGGCAAATTTCAGGACTGTCTTGCGGAACAAGAAAATGCAGACCTACAATTGGGCAAAGCATCTGGCATTGGCGAGGGGGGGGGGTTAAACATACAAAGTCCATGCCATAGACCTAGTGCACTGGCACCAGTTATTCCATAGTGGCCATACAGCCCGCCCTACAGGAGCTTTATCATAGGAATAACTTTTGGACTAAACATGAGACCTAGACAAGGGTTCTAGCATCTCCCTTACAGACAAGCATCTTTACTTTGGTCCGGTCTGTGGACAGTGCCCTGGGCAGTATGGTCTCCTCTCCAGCCACCTATACGTGGGCAGGCAAGTTACTGTTCTCATTAAATACACATATGGTTCCAAGCACAACACCCCGACACCGAAATATAATGTCTGGTGTTGCCTTGGTTTCTCGGCTGTCACTAGCACTTCATCCTCAGCTGCTTTACTCATAAGGCCCTTGAAGTCTTTAACCTCCTGATTTAACTTTATGGACAGTTGAAACAAAATGATGATTACGGCTACAAATATGTCAACACTGTCAGCAAAAGGGAAGCTGCATTATTAACAAGGCATGTTTGGGTCTGACTCACAAATATAGATTTCCTGAAAGCAAGGCAAACTCCTTCTTATGTCTGCCAGATCATATTTATATTTGTATGTCCTTATAATATATAGATTGTAAGCTCTACGGGGCAGGGACCTCCATCCTCTTGTGTCTTGGACTCTTAACTTATTGCAACTGTATCTTGTATTTATTTGTATTTATTGTTATACTGTGTATTTATCTATTATTATCTTAATAACCCCCTGTTTGTATTAATGTATTCTACTGTACAGCGCTGCGTATATAAGTAGCACTTTATAAATACAGATATTCATACATACATACATACATACATACATACATACATACATACATATATACATAATTGCACAGTGGGACCAATGTCCAGAGCGTCAACACCCTAAACCAATGTCCCACTGTAGGTACATACTATACATAGATTTGCCTCGATTGGTTTATATATATATATATATATATAAAGGGATGACTGTGACGTAGTTGGCCAGCTTGAAGTATATTGCAATATATGGACAAACAATCCCTGTTTTGCTTAAAGGGAAGGGCATTTCTTAGTAGCTTAATGCACAGAATGTCTTAATGTCCTATATATATTGATAATGGGTGAGTGCAGAGGGGCTCTTGTTGTTGTCTATATGTATTTTGTGGTCACAGCCTCATTGCACCCCCCCCCCAATGGTTTAAAATTTAGTGGTTGAGCACAACTTTCCCCTTTTTTGCTATATATATATATATATAAATGCAACAAGTGACGGCACTCACAGGATTTACACAATAGCAAAAAATAGCAGAGAAAGTAATATCTTACAAGGTTTTTTTTATGGATCCGACGTTTCAGTTTCTTCCTGGAACTTTCATTTATATATATTTATCTATATCTACAGGTATATCTATTTATATCTATATATTTGTTTTTTATTTACCAATATTTAGTTTAGATCAACTACGCTCACTTTTCTTTCTCGCTGATCGTGCCCATTTCCGCACATTTACTAAAACTCATATTTTCAAGAGTGTCTGAAAAGTCTCAACTGAAAAAGTCTGTCCGACTTTTTTGAATCGTCGCACCGAAACCTCGACCTTTTTGAATTGTTGCCCATAAAACCAGCGTCAAAAATCCAAAACCATCTGCCGTTGACTTCTATGTGATCTCGGCAAGTTTGTAATGGTGTAATGTTGGATTCGAATTGGTCACACAGTAAATTCTTGAAAAATTCTTGCCACCTTTAGCACTAAAAAATCCAAAAAATTATTATTAACATTTATTTATAAAGCGCCAACATATCCCGCAGCGCTGTACAATAAGTGGGTTTCATACATTGGACATACAGAGTAACATATAAAGCAACCAATAACTGATACAGGAGGGGAAGAGAGCCCTGCCCAAAAGAGCTTACAATCTACAAATTGGAAAAAAAAATCAGAGCATTAGTAAATGGCCCCCCTTTGTGTCGTATGCGCCTTTCTGTAACGGAACGGTAGGAAGTGAATGAGGAGTGCCCCATTTGCAATGTCCTACCGGTGTAGGAAAACCGAAATTTATTTTGCCCATAGCATTACCTTGAATTAAACCCATTGCAGCCAGTCACCCACAGCAACAGGTCTGTCACCCATTTTCAGTTAGTTGCCCCCAGAACTTAATTTACCCCCTCCAAAGAAATGCATCTGAAGTTCTTCTATACAGTACATCCATGGGCAACGATGGGCAGATTTCAGGCCCAAAATGCTCAAATGCAAGTTTTTTAGCCAAAATTTGCTGTAGAAGTCTGGCTGCCATTCAGTTTAATGGCAGGCAGCTGGAGGGAAGGCACGCCGAGAGCTATTAGAGCAACGCCTTGGGCCTAACCCATAACAACAGTAATAATCAGTTATTCTCTTACAATTTCTAGAAAATGTTATATTTCTTGTCAGTCCTGTTTGATTCATGATCTTAACCGGAAAGGTCTCGTGAACTTGCGTTATTTTATGAACTTGCCCCAAATGCCGAACGTGCTTATTGCAGGGCATGCTTGAATCCACTCAAAACCGATTGTTCCAGAAATTATGAAATAATAAAAATGTATGTTCTATTGGCCCCAGCTGCCACCTGGCACAGACTTTCAAGCCTTTCTCCAACCAATTCATCAGGACATTAAAAACACATCAGTCCCCAAATGAACCGCCGAAAGGACCAACTCTGCTCATTGCCATGGCAGCGCCTACCTCACGTACCCCATGAAAATGTTGGGTGTCTTTAATTCACATATAAATGGGGATTATTGCATTATCCATACAGGTATACATATATATGATTAAGTGAATGCTAATGAAATGTAGCTTTATTATTGAAAGCTGGAAGAAGCTGAGCTAAACCAATGGGGCGGCTAGAGTTCCATGATAGAGAGGCGTCAATTTAGAATTAAGGTGGCCATACATGGTAAGATTTGCTCATTTGGGGAGGTTGCCAAAGAAGCAAATCTTTCCCTTTGATATGGCCAAATTGAGTGGACAATATCATGCTAATGTGATCATTTGGCCCTAGGGCCAAGCAATCGCATTGTAATGAAGGGGATAGGAAACGTTAGAGCGAGGACCTCATCAATGAGCCGATGCGGTACCTGATCCGACGAAAAATCAAGCCTATCCGATCGACATCTGGCTTATTTTTGGTCAGATATCAGCCAGGGAGGCCTGTGAGAGGTACCTGGGCAGATAAGCTGCCAAGTTGGTCTTAAGGAGTGACATCTAGGAAGTGCAGAATGGAAAGTGAAAGTAATCTTCTGTCCTGCAGGCATAAAGGCAGGGCAGTAAATATATGATTGACATCTGGCTTATTTTTGGTCAGATATTGGTCAGGGAGGCCTGTGAGAGGTTCCCATACCTGGGCAGATAAGCTGCCAAGTTGGTCTTAAGGACCCAAATCGGCAACTGAAATCTGCCCATGTATGGCCACCTTAACATGACCATGACGTGCAACAAATTTTCACGGAAGTTAAGCGAAACAATTCGCGAGTGGAGAGTGCAGAAATTCGCTGGGAATCCATGCCTAGTGAAAAAATTCACTCATCACTAGTGATGGGGACGAAATAATAGCCGCTGGCGACAAAATAATAGCCGCGCAACGAAATAATAGCCACGGGAGACAAAATAATAGCCGCGCGATGAAATAATAGCCACTGGCGGTGAAATAATAGCCACTGGTGACGAAATAATAGCCGCTGGTGACGAAATAATAGCCGCTGGTGACGAAATAATAGCCGCGGCCGACAAAATAATAGCCGCGCAACGAAATAATAGCCACTGGCGACAAAATAATAGCTGCTGGCGACAAAAGAATAGCCATGAGACAAAATAATAGCCGCGGGCGACGAAATAATAGCCGCTGGTGACAAAATAATAGCCGCGCGACTAAGTAATAGCCGCTGGCGACAAAAGAATAGCCGTGAGACAAAATAATAGCCGTGAGACAAAAGAATAGCCGTGAGACAAAAGAATAGCCGTGAGACAAAATAATAGCCGCGGACGACAATTTTTTTTGCCGCACGACATTTTCGCCGTTTCGTGAATTTTTCGCCGTTTCGTGGATCTTTTGAAAGATTCGCAAATTATTCGGCGAAACGGAACAGATCATCACTACTCATCACTAATGAGAAATACAAACAGATAAGGGGCCACGGCTCAGTGTAACGTGACTTTCTATAGACGCGTCCGAGAAAAAAACGTGATTTTATGGATCGAACATTAAGAGCTACAGGATAAGACTACCGGATATTTAAACATATATAATCCTATTTTCATTTTAAGGTGTTAGTTACCCTTTCATGACCTTGAATTGGGCGCTGACAGCGCTGTCAGAACTTTTGCAGGTGACACAAAATCATGCAAAGTAATAACCTGCCGGCCGGATATTTATTATCTGCACAATAACGTCGGCTGCAACGGGCAACATAACTACCCAAGGGGTTTAATGGAGAAAAACAACCTTTAGGGTGCAAATGATTACAAAATAAAATTCAAGACAATTGATTTAAGACTTGCAGCTACTTTAACCCATACAATTCCCCCTGTCTCTGCCCCTATATATTAGGTACCTACCTAGTGCTACCAACCCCTATTTCTGTAGGGAAATGAGAGCAGGGCAGGCAGTAACCCTTCCAACACTTTCCCCTGTCTCTGCCCCTATATATTAGGTACCTACCTAGTGCTACCAACCCCTATTTCTGTAGGGAAATGAGAGCAGGGCAGGCAGTAACCCTTCCAACACTTTCCCCTGTCTCTGCCCCTATATATTAGGTACCTACCTAGTGCTACCAACCCCTATTTCTGTAGGGAAATGAGAGCAGAGCAGGCAGTTACCCTTCCAACACTTTCCCCTGTCTCTGTCTCTATATATTAGGTACCTACCTAGTGCTACCAACCCCTATTTCTGTAGGGAAATGAGAGCAGAGCAGGCAGTAACCCTTCCAACACTTTCCCCTGTCTCTGTCCCTATATATTAGGTACCTACCTAGTGCTACCAACCCCTATTTCTGTAGGGAAATGAGAGCAGGGCAGGCAGTAACCCTTCCAACACTTTCCCCTGTCTCTGCCCCTATATATTAGGTACCTACCTAGTGCTACCAACCCCTATTTCTGTAGGGAAATGAGAGCAGGGCAGGCAGTAACCCTTCCAACACTTTACCCTGTCTCTGCCCCTATATATTAGGTACCTACCTAGTGCTACCAACCCCTATTTCTGTAGGGAAATGAGAGCAGGGCAGGCAGTAACCCTTCCAACACTTTCCCCTGTCTCTGCCCCTATATATTAGGTACCTACCTAGTGCTACCAACCCCTATTTCTGTAGGGAAATGAGAGCAGGGCAGGCAGTAACCCTTCCAACACTTTCCCCTGTCTCTGCCCCTATATATTAGGTACCTACCTAGTGATACCAACCCCTATTTCTGTAGGGAAATGAGAGCAGGGCAGGCAGTAACCCTTCCAACACTTTCCCCTGTCTCTGCCCCTATATATTAGGTACCTACCTAGTGCTACCAACCCCTATTTCTGTAGGGAAATGAGAGCAGGGCAGGCAGTAACCCTTCCAACACTTTCCCCTGTCTCTGCCCCTATATATTAGGTACCTACCTAGTGCTACAAACCCCTATTTCTGTAGGGAAATGAGAGCAGAGCAGGCAGTTACCCTTCCAACACTTTCCCCTGTCTCTGTCTCTATATATTAGGTACCTACCTAGTGCTACCAACCCCTATTTCTGTAGGGAAATGAGAGCAGGGCAGGCAGTAACCCTTCCAACACTTTCCCCTGTCTCTGCCCCTATATATTAGGTACCTACCTAGTGCTACCAACCCCTATTTCTGTAGGGAAATGAGAGCAGAGCAGGCAGTTACCCTTCCAACACTTTCCCCTGTCTCTGCCCCTATATATTATGTACCTACCTAGTGCTACCAACCCCTATTTCTGTAGGGAAATGAGAGCAGGGCAGGCAGTAACCCTTCCAACACTTTCCCCTGTCTCTGCCCCTATATATTAGGTACCTACCTAGTGCTACCAACCCCTATTTCTGTAGGGAAATGAGAGCAGGGCAGGCAGTAACCCTTCCAACACTTTCCCCTGTCTCTGCCCCTATATATTAGGTACCTACCTAGTGCTACCAACCCCTATTTCTGTAGGGAAATGAGAGCAGGGCAGGCAGTAACCCTTCCAACACTTTCCCCTGTCTCTGCCCCTATATATTAGGTACCTACCTAGTGCTACCAACCCCTATTTCTGTAGGGAAATGAGAGCAGGGCAGGCAGTAACCCTTCCAACACTTTCCCCTGTCTCTGCCCCTATATATTAGGTACCTACCTAGTGCTACCAACCCCTATTTCTGTAGGGAAATGAGAGCAGAGCAGGCAGTTACCCTTCCAACACTTTCCCCTGTCTCTGCCCCTATATATTATGTACCTACCTAGTGCTACCAACCCCTATTTCTGTAGGGAAATGAGAGCAGGGCAGGCAGTAACCCTTCCAACACTTTCCCCTGTCTCTGCCCCTATATATTAGGTACCTACCTAGTGCTACCAACCCCTATTTCTGTAGGGAAATGAGAGCAGGGCAGGCAGTAACCCTTCCAACACTTTCCCCTGTCTCTGCCCCTATATATTAGGTACCTACCTAGTGCTACCAACCCCTATTTCTGTAGGGAAATGACGGCAGGGCAGGCAGTAACCCTTCCAACACTTTCCCCTGTCTCTGCCCCTATATATTAGGTACCTACCTAGTGCTACCAACCCCTATTTCTGTAGGGAAATGAGAGCAGGGCAGGCAGTAACCCTTCCAACACTTTCCCCTGTCTCTGCCCCTATATATTAGGTACCTACCTAGTGATACCAACCCCTATTTCTGTAGGGAAATGAGAGCAGGGCAGACAGTAACCCTTCCAACACTTTCCCCTGTCTCTGCCCCTATATATTAGGTACCTACCTAGTGCTACCAACCCCTATTTCTGTAGGGAAATGAGAGCAGGGCAGGCAGTAACCCTTCCAACACTTTCCCCTGTCTCTGCCCCTATATATTAGGTACCTACCTAGTGCTACAAACCCCTATTTCTGTAGGGAAATGAGAGCAGAGCAGGCAGTTACCCTTCCAACACTTTCCCCTGTCTCTGTCTCTATATATTAGGTACCTACCTAGTGCTACCAACCCCTATTTCTGTAGGGAAATGAGAGCAGAGCAGGCAGTTACCCTTCCAACACTTTCCCCTGTCTCTGTCTCTATATATTAGGTACCTACCTAGTGCTACCAACCCCTATTTCTGTAGGGAAATGAGAGCAGGGCAGGCAGTAACCCTTCCAACACTTTCCCCTGTCTCTGCCCCTATATATTAGGTACCTACCTAGTGCTACCAACCCCTATTTCTGTAGGGAAATGAGAGCAGAGCAGGCAGTTACCCTTCCAACACTTTCCCCTGTCTCTGCCCCTATATATTATGTACCTACCTAGTGCTACCAACCCCTATTTCTGTAGGGAAATGAGAGCAGGGCAGGCAGTAACCCTTCCAACACTTTCCCCTGTCTCTGCCCCTATATATTAGGTACCTACCTAGTGCTACCAACCCCTATTTCTGTAGGGAAATGAGAGCAGGGCAGGCAGTAACCCTTCCAACACTTTCCCCTGTCTCTGCCCCTATATATTAGGTACCTACCTAGTGCTACCAACCCCTATTTCTGTAGGGAAATGAGAGCAGGGCAGGCAGTAACCCTTCCAACACTTTCCCCTGTCTCTGCCCCTATATATTAGGTACCTACCTAGTGCTACCAACCCCTATTTCTGTAGGGAAATGAGAGCAGGGCAGGCAGTAACCCTTCCAACACTTTCCCCTGTCTCTGCCCCTATATATTAGGTACCTACCTAGTGATACCAACCCCTATTTCTGTAGGGAAATGAGAGCAGGGCAGACAGTAACCCTTCCAACACTTTCCCCTGTCTCTGCCCCTATATATTAGGTACCTACCTAGTGCTACCAACCCCTATTTCTGTAGGGAAATGAGAGCAGGGCAGACAGTAACCCTTCCAACACTTTCCCCTGTCTCTGCCCCTATATATTAGGTACCTACCTAGTGATACCAACCCCTATTTCTGTAGGGAAATGAGAGCAGGGCAGGCAGTAACCCTTCCAACACTTTCCCCTGTCTCTGCCCCTATATATTAGGTACCTACCTAGTGCTACCAACCCCTATTTCTGTAGGGAAATGAGAGCAGGGCAGGCAGTAACCCTTCCAACACTTTCCCCTGTCTCTGCCCCTATATATTAGGTACCTACCTAGTGCTACCAACCCCTATTTCTGTAGGGAAATGAGAGCAGGGCAGACAGTAACCCTTCCAACACTTTCCCCTGTCTCTGCCCCTATATATTAGGTACCTATCTAGTTCTCTTGACCCCTAGTTACTGGCGAATCCCTAGTTTGATCTTATTCCATTATCACATCCCCAGAAGGAAGAGGAATGATAGTTTCTAACCTCCCACTACTTGTTGGGGTGGCAGAACAAATGACATCTTTATCGGGGCAATTTATCAGCAGTAGTGGAATTACACACTATCCCGAGCTTGTCTGCTTGACTTTTACTATAAACATTTAGTCATTGTTAGTTTTACTCGCGCTTAGTTAAATGTAATTCTGGATTTTTTTTACCCCCCCCCCCCACTCCATTACATTTTTGATTGGGACAAAAGGAAAACAGAAAGTTTTTTGTGCCTTTCTGCAGTTTGTTTGTCCGGCGATTTAGTGAATAAAGCTGGCCATACACGTGGCGATCTCACGATGTTTCGTACGACCGTCGGTCGCACGAAACATCGTCAGATCCGCCACACACCATTCAGGGCTGAATCGGCAGGTAAGGAGGTAGAAACAATAGGATTTCTACCTCCTTCTGCCGATTCAGCTCTGAAGGGAGAATTTTGGTCAGGCGCCTTCTATGGCGCCCGATCAAAATTTTCTAACTTGGCCGATCGGCGAGCCGACCGATTTCAGCAGCTTCCTGCGATATCGGTCGGCTCGCTGACATGCCATACACGCACCGATTATCGTACGAAACGAGGTTTCGTACGATAATATCGGTGCGTGTATGGCCACCTTAAGGGAAAGTCCCAATAGATATTGCAGCTGTTATCTCTATGTAAGGTAAATCCACTGATATCTTCTGCCTGACAATCCATTATAAACAAGGAGTAAATTAAACGCCTAATTACTAGAGATAAATACAGTGGTGTGAAAAACTATTTGCCCCCTTCCTGATTTCTTATTCTTTTGCATGTTTTTCACACAAAATGTTTCTGATCATCAAACACATTTAACTATTAGTCAAAGATAACACAAGTAAACACAAAATGCAGTTTTTAAATGAGGGTTTTTATTATTTAGGGAGAAAAAAAATCCAAACCTACATGGCCCTGTGTGAAAAAGTAATTGCCCCCTGAACCTAATAACTGGTTGGGCCACTCTTAGCAGCAATAACTGCAATCAAGCGTTTGCAATAACTTGCAAAGAGTCTTTTACAGCGCTCTGGAGGAATTTTGGCCCACTCATCTTTGCAGAATTGTTGTAATTCAGCTTTATTTGAGGGGTTTCTAGCATGAACCGCCTTTTTAAGGTCATGCCACAACATCTCAATAGGATTCAGGTCAGGACTTTGACTAGGCCACTCCAAAGTCTTCATTTTGTTCATTTTCAGCCATTCAGAGGTGGATTTGCTGGTGTGTTTTGGGTCATTGTCCTGCTGCAGCACCCAAGATCGCTTCAGCTTGAGTTGACGAACAGATGGCCGGACATTCTCCTTCAGGATTTTTTGGTAGACAGTAGAATTCATGGTTCCATCTATCACAGCAAGCCTTCCAGGTCCTGAAGCAGCAAAACAACCCCAGACCATCACACTACCGCCACCATATTTTACTGTTGGTATGATGTTCTTTTTCTGAAATGCTGTGTTACTTTTACGCCAGATGTAACGGGACACGCACCTTCCAAAAGGTTCAACTTTTGTCTCGTCGGTCCACAAGGTATTTTCTCAAAAGTCTTGGCAATCATTGAGATGTTTTTTAGCAAAATTGAGACGAGCCATAATGTTCTTTTTGCTTAAAAGTGGTTTGCGCCTTGGAAATCTGCCATGCAGGCCGTTTTTGCCCAGTCTCTTTCTTATGGTGGAGTCGTGAACACTGACCTTAATTGAGGCAAGTGAGGCCTGCAGTTCTTTAGATGTTGTCCTGGGGTCTTTTGTGGCCTCTCGGATGAGTTGTCTCTGCGCTCTTGGGGTAATTTTGGTCGGCCGGCCACTCCTGGGAAGGTTCACCACTGTTCCATGTTTTTGCCATTTGTGGATAATGGCTCTCACTGTGGTTCGCTGGAGTCCCAAAGCTTTAGAAATGGCTTTATAACCTTTACCAGACTGATAGATCTCAATTACTTTTGTTCTCATTTGTTCCTGAATTTCTTTGGATCTTGGCATGATGTGTAGCTTTTGAGGTGCTTTTGGGCTACTTCTCTGTGTCAGGTAGCTCCTATTTAAGTGATTTCTTGATTGAAACAGGTGTGGCAGTAATCAGGCCTGGGGGTGACTACACAAATTGATATTGAAATTGAAAATTGAAATTGATAAACCACAGTTAAGTTATTTTTTAACAAGGGGGGCAATCACTTTTTCACACAGGGCCATGTAGATTTGGAGTTTTTTTTCTCCCTTAATAACGTAAACCTTCATTTAAAAACTGCATTTTGTGTTCAATTATGTTATCTTTGACTAATAGTTAACGGTTTTTGATGAGCAGAAACATTTAAGTGTGACAAACATGCAAAAGAATAAGAAATCAGGAAGGGGGCAAATAGTTTTTCACACCACTGTATATACAAACAGGTTATGATGTGTTATTATTATTATTGCCCCCCCAACACACACACATATAGTCATATTGTATAACCTCATCCAGATAAAGCTCCTGTAATATAACGTTCAACCTTTTCAGCTTCCAAAATAGTATTTTCAACCATTTAACCTTACAAATACAGAGGTTTATGTGTACAGGTATAGTATCTATTATCCGGAATGCTTGGGGCTTATGGTCAAGTACAAGTTACTGTTTTATTATTGCAGACAAAAGGAAATCATTTTTATTATGGGCTTCCAGTATTTCTGAGCTTTCTGGATAAAAGGTTTCCAGATAAGGGAAATATATATTACAACAGTAGAAAGCACTCACAGGCAGTAGGTCTGCATAGGTTATTCATAGATCTTTATTCTGCACCCTTATCAAATATGGGTACATATATATATATATATATATATATAATGTGTATAGTATATAATACAAGTCACTCACCTACGTGCACCTAATTAGTTTTGATTGATTCATGGGATGAGCTGTATTTTTTGTATATATATATATACAGGTGTCGGACCCCTTATCCGGAAACCCGTTATCCAGAAAGCTCCGAATTACGGAATGCCCGTCTCCCATAGACTCCATTTTAATCAAATAATTCAGAATTTTAAAACTGATTTCCTTTTTCTATGTAGAAATAAAACAGAACCTTGTAATTGATTCCAACTAAGATATAAGTAATCCTTATTGGATGCAAAACAATCCTATTGGGTTTAATTAATGTTTTCATTATTTTTTAGTAGACTTAAGGTATGGAGATCCAAATTACGGAAAGACCCCTTATCCGGAATACCCTTGGTCCCGAGCATTCTGGATAATGGGTCCTATACTGTATATATATATATATATACACAGCACATATATATAAAAAAAACTTAAATTGATTATTATTTATATAGAATATAAGAATGCAAAAGGGTAAAGCTATTGTTCAAGGCTTAGCTTAGAAATTGCAAATTCAATAAAGATAAAAAATAAATAAATCAAAAATAAATAAAGAGTCAAACAGAGCCGAATGTTCAGATTTTAATTTCATTAAATAGAATTTATAAATGTTTAAAACTAAAGATAAAGTTAATTGTGAATTATACATTATATGTATATATATATTATATTATGCATCATACATTAAAAAGGTGATATATTAATGCTCAAATTCGTTTTTTTGGTATGGTTTGAATTTTTTGTGCTAAAACTCATGAATTTGAATTATAATTTAAAAACGTGAATGTTCGATATACATTAAGCATCAAACAATTTGAAAAACTCAAATGGAAAACTTGTGAGTTCGTATAGAAGCCAATGGGATCTGTCCCAGGCAAAACGTAAGTCATTTATTTAATTCATTTGAGAAAAGGGAATCATTTAACCATGAAATAAACCCAATAGGGCTGTTCTGCCCCCAATAAGGGGTAATTATATCTTAGTTGGGATCAAGTACAGGTACTGTTTTATTATTACAGAGAAAAGGGAATCATTTAACCATGAAATAAACCCAATAGGGCTGTTCTGCCCCAATAAGGGGTAATTATATCTTAGTTGGGATCAAGTACAGGTACTGTTTTATTATTACAGAGAAAAGGGAATCATTTAACCATTAAATAAACCCAATAGGGCTGTTCTGCCCCCAATAAGGGGTAATTATATCTTAGTTGGGATCAAGTACAGGTACTGTTTTATTATTACAGAGAAAAGGGAATCATTTAACCATTAAATAAACCCAATAGGGCTGTTCTGCCCCCAATAAGGGGTAATTATATCTTAGTTGGGATCAAGTACAGGTACTGTTTTATTATTACAGAGAAAAGGGAATCATTTAACCATGAAATAAACCCAATAGGGCTGTTCTGCCCCAATAAGGGGTAATTATATCTTAGTTGGGATCAAGTACAGGTACTGTTTTATTATTACAGAGAAAAGGGAATCATTTAACCATTAAATAAACCCAATAGGGCTGTTCTGCCCCAATAAGGGGTAATTATATCTTAGTTGGGATCAAGTACAGGTACTGTTTTATTATTACAGAGAAAAGGGAATCATTTAACCATGAAATAAACCCAATAGGGCTGTTCTGCCCCCAATAAGGGGTAATTATATCTTAGTTGGGATCAAGTACAGGTACTGTTTTATTATTACAGAGAAAAGGGAATCATTTAACCATTAATTAAACCCAATAGGGCTGTTCTGCCCCCAATAAGGGGTAATTATATCTTAGTTTATACATTTTTAGTTTATAAATTTGCCTTAAATATACTAAAGGAAAAACTATTTAATTTTCAGATTTTCTTCACAGGAATTAAGGTAAAAATAGGAAAACATTTTGGAAAGCTGCTCAGTGCACCCTTGTTCCATATTGTGTGGGATGCTATGAAATGCCAGTTGTTTATAGAAGTGCTGTTGGGAGTCTGGAGTGGGGGAACCATTGCACTGGGTGATAGATATGCCTTTTCCCTCACTTTGGCAGATTGTTGCTGATAGGGGGGCTCCGCTGAAGGACCTAAAAGCGCTAATGCACAGTCATCACTGAGCTATGATAACCTCTGCTTGCAGCTCATTCATTCTGCTCATAAAATGAGATGTTTCCTTTATTGAAGCAGAAAGATGAATTGCTTTTGCACTGACCATTTTCTTCATTCCATTTTTCCCCCCTTTCCTGTAACATAAACTGAGCACAAAGGAGAAGCCTAATAATCATTACAATTATTCCTGTTATCCCAGGATCTTTCACAGACTACAGCAGTGATTCTTTGGCAATGCCTGGAATGTTCTGTTTGTATATAGCCCGGTGTCATCAATATAAGGGAAAGGTTTTAGGGCCTGACAGAGTGCAAATCATTTTGGCATTAGGGACGGCGGAACCAAATAGAACATAGTACACTTAGCCCAACCTCTGAACCTTTACATTGATCTATGGCTGCTCTTTAAATTAGGCCAAGTTAAATGCTCAGTAATGAGTTTTTAGCAATGTAATCACCTCCAGCTAATGGAGACACTGTTTATTCAATCTTTGGCTAGAGGTTTTTTTTTTTTTGCTTTGGTTCAGTGAAAATCTGTTGAAGAACGTGAACAATTGAATTGAAATTAAGTGATCAAAGATTGGTGTTCAGGGTCCCTGGAACATTTAGTGAGTACTTGGCTGCCAATACATGGTAGGAACGTGCCAGCCTTCTCTCCATCCTCCACCATTTTGCATAGATAGAATATTGTATTATTATTAACATTTATTTATAAAGCGCCAACATACCCCGCAGCGCTGTACAATAAGTGGGTTCCATACATTGGACATACAGAGTAACATATAAAGCAACCAATAACCGATACAGGAGGGGAAGGGAGCCCTGCCCAAAAGAGCTTACAATCTACAAGGAGTAACATATAAAGCAACCAATAACCGATACAGGAGGTGAAGGGAGCCCTGCCCAAAAGAGCTTACAATCTACAAGAATTGAAATTAAGTGATCAAAGATTGGTGTTCAGGTTCCCTGGAACATTTAATGAGTACTTGGCTGCCAATACATGGTAGGAGCTTCTTCACAGGGACATGCCAGCCTTCTCTCCATCCTATACCATTTTGCATAAATAGAATATTGTATTATTATTATTATTATTACTATTTATTTATAAAGCGCCAACATATCCCGCAGCGCTGTACAATAAGTGGGTTACATACATTGGACATACAGAGTAACATATAAAGCAACCAATAACCGATACAGGAGGTGAAGAGAGCCCTGCCCAAAAGAGCTTACAATTGTATTCCAGTCGTACTGGTTAGAACTTATATGATGGCAATGTCTACAGACACCTGTAACCCTACTTGTAATTATAGAACTGATATTTCAAATATCCCTCCCATATAGACTGTAAGCTCTACGGTGATGGGACCTCCATCCTGTTGTGTCTTTGACTCTTACCAACTGTATCTTGCATTTTTTTGTATTTATTGTTATACTGTGTATTTTTCTATTATTATCTTAATAACCCCCTGTTTGTATTAATGTATTCTACTGTACAGCGCCGCGTACTAAAGTAGCGCTTTATAAATAAAGATATACATACAAAGATGTTGCCTATAAGGCTTGGGTGGCAAGCCCTGATTTAAGAATTGGAATGAATTAGAAAAGAAAGGGACTACAAGCTTTGAAAATGCATTTGCCCCACTCAATGGAATCTGTGGCCAAATAAAACAACTCAGTCTTTAAAACCACAGGGCACTTGGTTGGATAACAGGTAAGTCAGCCATATTTGCCATTGGGGACTTAAGGATTGGAAATATCACAACATAAATTTTAGTAATAGTAACATCTTGCTGAGGGTGGGGATAGAAATAGGCATGGCCTTGTGGTTGGGTGTACAACAAAGATAGTTCACCCAGCAAACCTTTACCTCCTCCAACAATTCTTACTCGTTGCACAGCCCAGAGAGTCGGCACTCCCAACGCAGTGCAGCAAAAATAGTTGACCGGCACAGCGAGTGTAAGGCAAGCGGGGCTTGGTCCCTGCGTGTTTATTTAAAAAATATCAGCAACGTTTTAGGGGCGTACCCCTTCATCAGGCATGTTCACTGCACTGGTTTGTATGCCTGACGAAGGGGTACGCCCCTGAAACGTTGCTGCTATTTTTTAAATAAACACGCAGGGTGCCAGGTAGGGTATGTACTGTATAGGGACACCTGTGAAATACCTGTAGGTGAAGCCTAAAGATAAACTATAAAGGGGCTACAGCTTATATTGGGGACTGGAAATGGGACATACTGGGGCCTTCAACAAGGAATATGTACTACTGTACCCGGGAAATGTATCCTGGGCTGTAATAGAGCTTTATGTGTATGTTGCTTGAGTGAGACTTGTGGGAACTGAGTAGAAGTAAAAGAATTATATTGGCTATGATTATAATTAATGATTTTTATGTATGGTTCCCCCTTGACACATTTATAATTATTAGTGATCTTAGAGAAGCACAATCAGTTCCATGACAAGTGCAGCGTCAATTTTGTGGCCCTCCTTACACCACCCTAAACCCCCTTATGCTTTACCCCTAACAAAAACAATCACACAACAACCTTTTGTGGATAGAAAAGGCCGCAGCCCATTTATTTGCAACAGTATCAAATTTACCCTTATTACACACAACCCCATTTAACAAAGCTGTTCCTGCCCCCACCCCATTCAGTTCCCTGAGTTAGAAACCCCTTGTTCTAACCACCCCAGCCCCATTTACCACCAACCTATGGCTGTACTCCCTAGCCTCAGGCCTAACCTTCCGCCTCATTCTCCTTTTGGCTATGGAATCCCCCGGCTGCGACTATGGTCCTTACCTCCCTATTGTCTTTTTACCCCTTTTACTCCATAAATAGGGAGGGAGGGTGGGAACTGCTGAAACAAAATGGCACCTCTCCACTGAGCTCCTCCCCGCTTATAATATTCTTCCTTCCTTTAGCCAATCCCTCCACTGAACTACATTTCCCATAATCCCTATCACCCAACATTCTCCCGGCCCTTTTCCTAGCCTTGCCATGGCTCCGTACCCTCAACTCCTGCCTCGTTCAATCCCAGGGCCCCTGGAAATTTACTTTATTGTATTACAACATACTTTTGTACTTTCTCTAGAATTTCATCCCTGAATTCCTCCACAAGGAACACTCTTTTCATTCCTTTTAACGGAAACTCAGATTCTGCCTTTTGGAGTAGTGGAACATTATCACTATTCATTGCAGCCGGCCTGGACATGACAATACTGCCTGTTACTTAGGCCCTCAAACTGAATGGCAGTTAGTATCTACTCTATGTTCCTAAGGCAAATGCCCCACAGAGAGATTTAGTCGCCCACGATAGGTCTCTGCTACCGCAGGTATGCCTTTCCACTGGCAACAAAGGGAATTGTTGCCTGCATGAGGAAACTTTGTGCGACTTTGGGAAGCGATGTGTAGGCTTTTCCACCAATGATTGCCAATGGAAAGGCATTTTGGAGTGCTTAGTCGTAGTGGTAAAAAAATGTAAAAAAAAAATAAGCCAATGGTGAAATGCAGAATTTTGCACTGAATCCATGCCTGGCGAAAAAATGTGCTCATCACTAATTATTAATAAATCTACTGATGATATCCTTTTCAGACTTTATTAGTTACCCCCCCAAACACAAAGCAAGGTTACAGCTATATGGAGATGTGGTCGTACAAACTGCTATGCTCAAGTTCCACAAAAAGCAAACATCCCTTCCCAAAACTATTAAATGATATGTAGAAATTATCAAGTTATTTTTAAATAAATGGCCCATGAGTAAGATCAGAATTAGTGATGAGCGAATCTCTCCCATTTCGCCGAAAAATTCGCGAATCTTTCAAAAGATTTGCGAAACGGCGGCAAATTCATGAAACGGCGAAAATGTTGCACGTCAAAAAAAAATTGTCGCCTGCGGCTATTCTTTATTCGTGCGGCTATTATTTCGTCACCTGCGGCTATTATTTTGTCGCCGGCGGCTATTATTTCGTCACCTGCGGCTATTATTTCGTCACCTGCGGCTATTATTTCGTCACCTGCGGTTATTATTTTGTCGCCGGCGGCTATTATTTTGTCACCTGCGGCTATTATTTTGTTGCCGGCGGCTATTATTTTGTCTTGTGTCTATTATTTTGTCTTGTGGCTATTATTTTGTCACCTGCGGCTATTATTTTGTCGCCGGTGGCTATTATTTTGTCTCACGGCTATTATTTTGTCACCCGCAGCTATTATTTTGACGCGGGTGACAATTTTTGGACGTGCGGTGAATTTTTCGCCGTGAATCCATGCCTGGCGACACATTTTGCCCATCACTAATCAGAATCAATATTTTTCTGCACTAAATGAAAAGAATAACACAAGGTAAATTAGATTAGAATTTGTGTGAAGTCAACTGATTAAAAAATGTATCAAAAGAAATTTGTGAAGTAAATTTTTCATTTACTTTTTTCATTTATTTGCAGTGTCCATTAACAAAGGAATATATATTAACCAGAATCTTTCCACTTTATAATTAATTTTTGAAAAAATAATAATATTATTTCCCAATTGCTGAGTGTATCTGAGGCCAGTTTCATTTTTCAATTCAATTTCTATCATTTTTCATTTTCTTTTTCATTCTTATTTTTACTTCTATCTAATTTTTGAAATTTCAGTTTAACATTTGTTCATCATCACTCCGAAAACAATCCATTTTGTTATAAGATTTACTTGCGCGTCCATACTGCGAGATAGGAAAATATGTAGAAAGATAATGGGGAAATATCCGGAGAATAATAAAACAGTTGCGTTTGCCGAGAATAAAAGATTGATTCCGAGTCACTCTTGTAAAATCTTGGCACGTCGGCCAAAAAAAAAATGATAGGTTTAGTAAATGTTCTGGAATAATATACGGCTTTATTTTCTGCCCAGTGAGCTCGCGGAGTTCCATAGCCCCCTGCTATCCCTATAGGTAGGCTCGTTATGATTTATGCTCTGAGTGATTTGGATACACATTTCACCGGCTTTAGAGAATTCATAATTTTTGGTCGCTGTCTGGAATCGCTCCACTTACTCTCCTTCCAGACCAGATTAATGGATTCCAGTATGACCCGAGGAATTAATGGGATTTCTGCTGTCTTCCTTTCTTGTGGAGGGTCAAGTAAATCAGATATTGGCCGTAACACCCCGATTCTTTTGCTTTACTGACTCCATGTAAAATGATAAGACATTTTCTGGATCCTTTGAAATAGAACATCAGTAACACTCTCCGTCCATGTGCTGGGCTATATATCACACACGGTTCCTCTGGGCAGTAGATACTTTCTTTAATGGAGTCAGTAATTGCTGATAAATGGAGGCTCGGTGAAGGCGGCTGTCGGATGTTGTCATTTGCTAGAAACTAATATATTAGTGGAGACAATAATGTTTGGGTTTGTTTTACCAGACAGCAAAATCCGATCACACCTAAGCCTCTCGCTGCATATAGGGGTTTTGTGTAATAAACTGAATGAATGGTTAGAAATATATCAATTAGTAGTTTCAGTGCTGGGCTTTTGGAAGTTGGAGAGATATCCCCCCCTCCTCCCTCCCAGCAGCCGATCAGCAGAACAATGGGAAGGGAGCAAGATAGCAGCTCCCAGTAGGTATCAGAATAGCACTCAATAGTAAGAAATCCAAGTCCGGCTTGGGACTCCTCCAGTTACATGGGAGTAGGAGAAACAATAGGTTAGCTGAAAGCAGTTCTAATGTATAGCGCTGGCTGAAAGCTCAGACTCAGGCACACTTTACTGCTGCGCTGCAAATTGGAGTGATATCCCCCCCCCTTACCCCCAGCAGCCGATCAGCAGAACAATGGGAAGGGAGCAAGATAGCAGCTCCCAGTAGGTATCAGAATAGCACTCAATAGTAAGAAATCCAAGTCCGGCTTGGGACTCCTCCAGTTACATGGGAGTAGGAGAAACAATAGGTTAGCTGAAAGCAGTTCTAATGTGTAGCGCTGGCTGAAAGCTCAGACTCAGGCACAAGGCACTGAGATGGCGCCTACACACCAATATTACAGCTACAAATACATTTGTTGGTTCAAGAATAAAAGGTTAAATGGCAGAGGGAATTATTTGCTGTGTAACAGTGTCATTTAGAAATATAAAGTACCACATACAAATCATGACAGAATCCCTTTAGCATAGATTTTACTGCTGTTCAGTTTGTATTAATGTAAACCTCACTTAAAGAATAAGTAAACCTTTTTAAAAAAAAAATCTCTAAAATTAGTCTGTACAGCCCCGAGAATAACATCCATTTCTCCCTGCATGCAGATTTATATTGTTTTCCTATTACAAGCAGCTGAACTGCAGCTCTTTTACTGACTTCCTTGGCTAGTGTGAAGCTCTGCCCAAGGGCCTATGCCTAGGGCGGCATTTTCTGGTGAAACAAAACAAAATGTATGGTGCACTGATTCTTGAAATTTTGCTTATCCCTAATATCAACCTGTCAGATGTTTGCTTTTAAGAAGGTAGCTAGTTACTGCTAAGTTATGATTGGTTGCTACTAGACCAGGTTAATAGATGTATAAAGTTCAAGAATGCCTTTATCCGATGTTCAGCCATAGTTCCAAGAACATACAGGACAAGAAATAAAACTTAACCCCAAATACTTGGACATCAAGCTTTTTGGGTGTATGTTGGAGCATAAATAGGCATTCTCCCCAAAGCTCTCCCAAAGTTCTCCCAAAAGCTCTACCCAAAGCTCTCCCCAAAGCTCTCCCCAAAGTTCTCCCAAAGCTCTCCCCAAAGCTCTCCCAAAGCTCTCCCAAAGTTCTCCCAAAAGCTCTACCCAAAGCTCTACCCAAAGCTCTCCCCAAAGCTCTACCCAAAGCTCTCCCCAAAGCTCTCCCCAAAGTTCTCCCAAAGCTCTCCCCAAAGCTCTCCCAAAGCTCTCCCAAAGTTCTCCCAAAAGCTCTACCCAAAGCTCTACCCAAAGCTCTCCCCAAAGCTCTACCCAAAGCTCTCCCCAAAGCTCTCCCCAAAGCTCTCCCAAAGCTCTCCCCAAAGCTCTCCCAAAGCTCTCCCAAAGTTCTCCCAAAAGCTCTACCCAAAGCTCTCCCCAAAGCTCTCCCCAAAGCTCTCCCCAAAGCTCTCCCAAAGTTCTCCCAAAAGCTCTCCCCAAAGCTCTCCCCAAAGCTCTCCCCAAAGTTCTCCCAAAGCTCTCCCCAAAGCTCTCCCCAAAGCTCTCCCAAAGCTCTCCCAAAGTTCTCCCAAAGCTCTCCCAAAGCTCTCCCCAAAGCTCTCCCCAAAGCTCTCCCAAAGCTCACCCCAAAGCTCTCCCCAAAGCTCTCCCCAAAGTTCTCTCAAAGCTCTCCCCAAAGCTCTCCCCAAAGCTCTCCCAAAGCTCTCCCCAAAGCTCTCCCCAAAGTTCTCTCAAAGCTCTCCCCAAAGCTCTCCCCAAAGCTCTCCCAAAGCTCTCCCCAAAGCTCTCCCAAAGTTCTCCCAAAGCTCTCCCCAAAGCTCTCCCCAAAGCTCTCCCCAAAGTTCTCCCAAAGCTCTCCCCAAAGTTCTCCCAAAGCTCTCCCAAAGTTCTCCCGAAGCTCTCCCCAACTGGACTGCAGGCTGAGCCACTTAGACCCCTTTGGGAATCTGTTTTGGGAACCACTGCCATAAGATTTGAAATGGCAAAATATTTTGGATGGAACCTCCCCAAAACCAGCTGACTGAGCAGTCCTACAAAACCAAAGGGTGATAGAGTCCCTTCAGCTTCAGTGAATGGAACCTGCCTTCTGTTCCTTCTATTGTTGCGAGGGTTCTACCCGCAGATAATATTGTAGGGAGCGTAATTGTTTGCAGCTGTGAACAGGAATATAAAATGAGTAATAACTTTACATTATGGCTCATTATTGTCCTGCTCTCCGCCCCGAGAATGGCTTTGTATGGACTTTACTATTAATTGTGGTTAAATACAGTCTCTGGTAGGGATTGAGTTGATCCAATCACACGGAGACTTTATGCATATTGGTTTATTTGCAACTTTGTGCTTTATGGACCCGCAGAGCCGCGGCCAATATAAATAAAAAGTTTAATCCCCAAAAAACAATTAGAATTCACATTTTAATGTCCGATTATATTTCAGAGAGAACAGATGTGTTGGCTTGTATTGCTCCTTATACGCAAAACATCTTTATTCAGCTCTGTAAGCGAAACTTGCCATTATTATTACCCTTTTTATGGTGCTGAGATACAATGCAGCTTTATATACAGAATATACTGCCATTGCCATCAGTTCCTGCCCTAGCAGAGCTTATAACCTTATTTCCCTATAGCGGTCCCCACCTGAACAGCTATTTGTCCCTTCCCTTTCCCCTTCTTCAGTCTGAAATGAAAAGTTTTATTTGGTTGTTGAGAGTCACTGACCCTGGTGACCAGAAAGCAAATTAATCCTGATATTTATATAGTTATTGATGGGGAACTACGGCCAAAATGTGTTAAAGAGCCCCACACAACACAGAAACCCCTAATATCCCTATCACTGTAATCTGTTCCTTCCAAACGTATGAATAAATCCCATTTTTATATGCTGAAATCCAGCTGCAAAACTGTTCTTCTCTTTCTGCATCATTTTTAATCCTGGATGGGGAGGAGGGACTAAAACATTGATGTTACTAATTTTAACAACTTTTCCACAGCCCCCTGTAGTTCAGAGCTTTCTGGATAATGGGTTTCCGGATAATGGATCCCATAATTGTACAAGTAGATAGGTGCTACTGTATAGAGCATGACCCGTGCTATGATATTAGGGAACAAGGTCAATAATAGGACTAGTGATGAGCGAATCTGTCCCGTTTCGCTTTGCCATAAAATTCGCAAAACGCATTTGTCGCTCAATTTTTTTGTTGCCTGCATCTATTTTTTGTCGCACCCGTCTATTTTTTTGTTGCTCCTGTCTATTTTTGTCGCCCATATCTATTTTTTGTCGCCTGCATCTATTTTTTTGTCACCCGCCTGTATTTTTTGTCGCCCGCGTCTATTTTTTGTCACCCGCGTGTATCTTTTGTCGCCCGTGTCTATTTTTTGTCACTCGTGTGTATTTTTTGTTGCCTGCATCTATTTTTTGTTGCCCGTGTCTATTTTTTGTCACTCGCGTCTATTTTTTCGTTGTCTGCGTCTATTTTTTGTCATCTGCTCTTTTTTTGACGTGACTGTGCCCAATTTTGATGCGACTGCACCTTTTTTTTGCTGCGACCGCTCCCAATTTGACGCTACAGCGCCATCTTTTCGATGTGACGTGCCCAATTTGACTCGACCGCACCCTTTTTTGCCGCAACCGTGCCCAATTTGACGCGCAACAAAAAAATTTCCACACAACAAATTTTTCTGCAGCAAATTTTCATGAAAGTTGTGCGAAACAATTCGCAGATGGCGAAATGTGGAATTTTGCTGTGAATCCATGCCTGGCGAAAAAATTCGCTCATCACTAAATAGGACCCATAGGACCCATTGGAACCAGGACATGTGAAAAAAAATGTGGATGTGAAAAATGTGCAAGTATTGTCTATTATTGTTATTTTAAAAAAAGAAAGAGAAAATTCACCAGAAAACACTCGGCAAGTAAAAGCTGATGAGGTTGTTTAGACGTCTGCGGGAAGTTTCTCTAACAGCTCTACAGTATATTGATTTATTTTACCAGTATTTTTGGAAAAAAGGCACAGAAATAAAACAAAAGTTCCTATTATAAATCAAACTGTTTCTTACAGACGTGGACGGACGAGCTGCACAGAATGGGATATTCGCAGCGTAGCTGAAAATGAACGGAAACATTTGATTCTCACCAGTGTAAAACTACTTTCTTTGAGTAGTTTCTTAAATAAGTGAATGTTTGAGAAAAAAAGTGAAAAGTCGCTCGTATTCTGTGTTTTTTTTCTGGAACTCGATTTTTGCTAAATCTGCCCTCATGGATTACGTATTTTGCCATTGCTGAACTTTTTCTCGAAACTGCCCAAATAATTTGGTGTGACAAAAATCTCAGTAAAATGTGAATTCTAATTGTTTTTCGGGGATTAAACTTTTTTTATTTATACAGGTATAGGACCCATTATCCAGAATGCTCGGGACCAAGGGTATTCCGGATAAGGGGTCTTTCCATAATTTGGATCTCCATACCTTAAGTCTACTAAAAAAATCAATAAAAAATTAATTAAACCCAATAGGATTGTTTTGCATCCAATAAGGATTATTTATATCTTAGTTGGGATCAAGTACAGGTACTGTTTTATTATTACAGAGAAAAGGGAATCATTTAACCATTAAATAAACCCAATAGGGCTGTTCTGCCCCCAATAAGGGGTAATTATATCTTAGTTGGGATCAAGTACAGGTACTGTTTTATTATTACAGAGAAAAGGGAATCATTTAACCATTAAATAAACCCAATAGGGCTGTTCTGCCCCAATAAGGGGTAATTATATCTTAGTTGGGATCAAGTACAGGTACTGTTTTATTATTACAGAGAAAAGGGAATCGGTTTTAAAATTATTATTTGATTTAAATTCTATGGTAGACGGGCTTTCTGTAATTTGGAGCTTTCTGGATAATGGGTTTCCGGATAAGGGATCCCATACCTGTATTGGCCGCGGCTCTGCGGGTCCATAAAGCACAAAGTTGCAAATAAACCAATATGCATAATTGATTGGATCAACTCAATCCCTACCAGAGACTGTATTTAACCCCAATTAATAGTAAAGTCCATACAAAGCCATTCTCGGGGCGGAGAGCAGGACAATAATGAGCCATAATGTAAAGTTATTACTCATTTTATATTCCTGTTCACAGCTGCAAACAATTACGCTCCCTACAATATTATCTGCGGGTAGAACCCTCGCAACAATAGAAGGAACAGAAGGCAGGTTCCATTCACTGAAGCTGAAGGGACTCTATCACCCTTTGGTTTTGTAGGACTGCTCAGTCAGCTGGTTTTGTGGAGGTTCCATCCAAAATATTTTGCTACAGTATATTGATTTATTTATTCTGGAACTCAATTTTTGCTAAATCTGCCCTTATGGATTCCGTATTTTGCCATTGCTGCACTTTTTCTCGAAACTGCCAGATAATTTGGTGCGACAAAAATTCGCAGAGTGAGGAAAAAAGTTATGGTTGCATCAAAAAGGTTGCGCTGCCGTTAAATAAGTTGCCGGTTATGTAAAAAAAAAGCTGTGGTCGCGTTGTGAATTTTTTTTTCATGAGTTTTTCTGCGAAATGTAATGGGACAGATTCTCTCATTTGCTTTGTGGTTTTAGAGATTTTCCCGGGGTTTTTTTTTCCCCGCTGGCTGTTGCAGGACAATACAAAAAAGATGCGTTTTTTTCCGTGCATCAAAATAGAAAAGTCATGGCTTTTGTGTTTTTTTCCATAACTTTTTTTACGTTCATGCTTTTTTTAATTTGGATCTTTTGATAAATGAGTTTAGTGGTGGTATAAAAAACTATAAAACCACGAAAGGCTGATTATTAATAAATACCCCCTTGGTGTTCCATAATGAACCCCTGGCTGGTTCTCCTCATTGATATCGTCCAGTGCAACTACAGGTATCAGACCCCTTATATGGAAACCCATTATCCAGAAAGTTCCAAATTACAGAAAGACCATCTCCCATAGACTCCATTTTAATCAAATAATTCACATTTTTAAAAATGATTCCCTTTTCTCTGTAATAATAAAACAGTACCTGTACTTGATCCCAACTAAGATATAATTACCCCTTATTGGGGGCAGAACAGCCCTATTGGGTTTATTTAATGGTTAAATGATTCCCTTTTCTCTGTAATAATAAAACAGTACCTGTACTTGATCCCAACTAAGATATAATTACCCCTTATTGGGGGCAGAACAGCCCTATTGGGTTTATTTAATGGTTAAATGATTCCCTTTTCTCTGTAATAATAAAACAGTACCTGTACTTGATCCCAACTAAGATATAATTACCCCTTATTGGGGGCAGAACAGCCCTATTGGGTTTATTTCATGGTTAAATGATTCCCTTTTCTCTGTAATAATAAAACAGTACCTGTACTTGATCCCAACTAAGATATAATTACCCCTTATTGGGGCAGAACAGCCCTATTGGGTTTATTTAATGGTTAAATGATTCCCTTTTCTCTGTAATAATAAAACGGTACCTGTACTTGATCCCAACTAAGATATAATTACCCCTTATTGGGGGCAGAACAGCCCTATTGGGTTTATTTAATGGTTAAATGATTCCCTTTTCTCTGTAATAATAAAACAGTACCTGTACTTGATCCCAACTAAGATATAATTACCCCTTATTGGGGGCAGAACAGCCCTATTGGGTTTATTTAATGTTTGAATAATTTTTTTAGTAGACTTAAGGTAGGAGATTTGAATTACTGAAAGACCCCCAGGTCCTGAGCATTCTGGATAATGGGTCCCATACCTGTATAGAGTTAAACAGGTTCAGAGCATGCTGGGAATTATGAACTAACAGAAGCCCCCAGTATCCCATAGCAACTAACCGGCAGTTAGCATTTATAGACTTAGCAGTTTGCAATAATAAAGGGAAACATCTGTTTGCCGCGGATTAAAGAACGTGGGCCACTTTGCTCCATCATTCTCACTCGCCCGGAGCTTGTGAAGTTCGGTTTATGTTCCGTAACTTTCCCTGTTATTTATTTTATCTTCATTTTATTTCATGTTTGTTTAACAGAAACATGAAAGTTCACTCACTAATTACGTGGATGTGTTTAATGGGCTCCGCTGGTATCAAAACAGCTGAGGTTCCTCAGGGCTCTGCTAATATTAAATAAACACCCGTCACTGTGAATTTAATCACATTTATGTTTGTCGTTTCCTACAAAATGGCTCCGGGTTTTACAGACGACGGACTTGTTTTTGGTGGATGGAGACGTTTCAGGCTGAGCCGCCGGTTCATGTTACGGCTCGCAGCCGCGGTAGGCCGGAGATTTATATTTTATCATTATGACTCGGGTTAGGTTAGTTTTAGGTAAAACAGATGTGTATTTTCACCCTGCGTTGCTCAGGCATTAAAACAAATTTACTGCATGTGTCAAGGTTAAAAATCATTCCGAAAAAAACACATTTTGAAATATTTACAGAATTTAACAGCCGGATTTTGAGAGATGTCAACAAACGCCGTGAATTAACGATCCGGCCCTGGAATTCGAAAGACCTGAGTCCTTCTTGCTCTTTCGATTAGGGAACGGAGTAAGGATTCATAAAGTTTCACTCTCTATATAGAGAGTCTCTACAGTCCTTAACCCCTTCAGTGGCAATAACTGCAGCATAAAAACAAATAAAAACTGTTTTTGTCTTCCATACATTCTCCCCCCTGTTCTCCAAATATACTAGGGGTCCCTAATCTTTTTTAAGTTAAAGCCACAGTCAAATGGGGAGCCGCATCAGCTTGTAATAAGTTCAGGGAGGAAAGATATGGGCTGTGATTGGGTATTTGGTAGCCCCATGTGGACTGCCAATCGGCAGAGAGCTCCAGTTGGTCTTTATGCTTTTAAAATTTGCCTCCATGTCTAGAATTTAAAAATGACCTATCACAGGGGACGGGGAGCAACATGTTACTCATTGTCATTGTCTAGAGTATATTAAATGGACCAATTGTTAACTAACTGCTTGAGGATCTGGCATTTAGTCTTTAATACAATATATACATAACCCATAAAGTAACAAAGTGCTCTATGTTAAAGCCCAGAGTAGAGCCGATCATACACCCAAAGATCCACTTTAGATAATAAGATGGCCAATATCAGGCTGATCCAATCAATTGGGTCTTGGGCCTGATACTGATATCAGGATGGTCCAAGGGTTAAATGAGTGGATCACAACAACTGAAATGCAGAGGACCATATCAACAACACAATGTGGTCCTCACCCAACAAGGTTTTTAAACCTGCCTGATATAGTTTGGGCAGGCCAGTTGCATGGCCCAATACACAGGCAGATAAGCTGTTGACTCGGTCTGTTGAAGGTGTGAAGGACTGAAGCACTAAGGTCTCTTGAAGGTCTGAAGGACTGAAGCACTAAGGTCTGTTGAAGGTGTGAAGGACTGAAGCACTAAGGTCTGCCGAAGGTCTGAAGGACTGAAGCACTATGGTCTCTCGAAAGTGTGAAGGACTGAAGCACTATGGTCTGTTGAAGGTCTGAAGGACTGAAGCACTAAGGTCTGTGGAAGGTCTGAAGGACTGAAGCACTAAGGTCTGTTGAAGGTGTGAAGGACTGAAGCACTAAGGTCTGTTGAAGGTCTGAAGGACTGAAGCATTAAGGTCTGTCGAAGGTCTGAAGGACTGAAGCACTAAGGTCTGTTGAAGGTGTGAAGGACTGAAGCACTAAGGTCTGCCGAAGGTCTGAAGGACTGAAGCACTATGGTCTCTCGAAGGTGTGAAAGACTGAAGCACTATGGTCTCTTGAAGGTGTGAAGGACTGAAGCACTATGGTCTCTTGAAGGTCTGAAGGACTGAAGCACTATGGTCTCTTGAAGGTCTGAAGGACTGAAGCACTAAGGTCTGTCAAAGGTGTCAAGAACTGAAGCATTAACGTCTGTGGAAGGTCTGAAGGACTGAAGCACTATGGTCTCTCGAAGGTGTGAAGGACTGAAGCACTAAGGTCTGTGGAAGGTCTGAAGGACTGAAGCACTAAGGTCTGTAGAAGGTCTGAAGGACTGAAGCACTATGGTCTCTTGAAGGTCTGAAGGACTGAAGTACTATGGTCTCTTGAATGTCTGAAGGACTGAAGCACTATGGTCTCTTGAAGGTCTGAAGGATTGAAGCACTAAGGTCTGTGGAAGGTCTGAATGACTGAAGCACTAAGGTCTGCCGAAGGTCTGAAGGACTGAAGCACTGTGGTCTCTCGAAGGTGTGAAGGACTGAAGCACTATGGTCTCTCGAAGGTGTGAAGGACTGAAGCACTATGGTCTCTTTAAGGTCTGAAGGACTGAAGCACTATGGTCTCTTGAAGGTCTGAAGGACTGAAGCACTAAGGTCTGTGGAAGGTCTGAAGGACTGTGGAAGGTCTGAAGGACTGAAGCACTAAGGTCTGTGGAAGGTCTGAAGGACTGAAGCACTAAGGTCTGTGGAAGGTCTGAAGGACTGAAGCACTATGGTCTCTTGAAGGTCTGAAGGACTGAAGCACTATGGTCTCTTGAAGGTCTGAAGGACTGAAGCACTATTGTCTCTTGAAGGTGTGAAGGACTGAAGCACTATGGTCTCTCGAAGGTGTGAAGGACTGAAGCACTATGGTCTCTCGAAGGTGTGAAGGACTGAAGCACTATGGTCTCTCGAAGGTGTGAAGGACTGAAGCACTATGGTCTCTTGAAGGTGTGAAGGACTGAAGCACTATGGTCTCTTGAAGGTCTGAAGGACTGAAGCACTATGGTCTCTTGAAGGTCTGAAGGACTGAAGCACTAAGGTCTGTCAAAGGTGTGAAGAACAGAAGCATTAAGGTATGTCGAAGGTCTGTTGGACTGAAGCACTAAGGTCTGCCGAAGGTCTGAAGGACTGAAGCACTATGGTCTCTTGAAGGTGTGAAGGACTGAAGCACTAAGGTTTGTGGAAGGTCTGAAGGTCTGAAGGACTGAAGCACTAAGGTCTGAAGGTCTGAAGGTCTGAAGCACTAAGGTCTGTGGAAGGTCTGAAGGTCTGAAGGACTGAAGCACTAAGGTCTGTGGAAGGTCTGAAGGTGTGAAGGACTGAAGCACTAAGGTCTGTGGAAGGTCTGAAGGTGTGAAGGACTGAAGCACTAAGGTCTGTAGAAGGTCTGAAGGACTGAAGCACTAAGGTCTGTGGAAGGTCTGAAGGTCTGAAGCACTAAGGTCTGTGGAAGGTCTGAAGGTCTGAAGGACTGAAGCACTAAGGTCTGAAGGTCTGAAGGACTGAAGCACTAAGGTCTGTGGAAGGTCTAAAGGACTGAAGCACTAAGGTCTGTGGAAGGTGCGAAGGACTGAAGCACTAAGGTCTGTGGAAGGTGTGAAGGACTGAAGCACTAAGGTCTGTGGAAGGTCTGAAGGACTGAAGCACTAAGGTCTGTGGAAGGTCTGAAGGACTGAAGCACTAAGGTCTGTGGAAGTTCTGAAGGACTGAAGCACTAAGGTCTGTAGAAGGTCTGAAGGACTGAAGCACTATGGTCTGTATAAGGTCTGAAGGACTGAAGCACTATGGTCTGTGGAAGGTCTGAAGGTCTGAAGGACTGAAGGACTGAAGGACTGAAGCACTAAGGTCTGTGGAAGGTCCGAAGAACCAAACTGGCAGCTTAAATCTGCCTGTGTGAGGCCACCTTAAGGCAAAGAACTATAAATCTCTGCAGCATGTTTATAGTATGTTTCACTAACCCTGGTAACCCGGGAGCTCCTATAAAATTAGAGACTGATTGGCCAAGTTTAATTGTCAATTTCCTTATCTGTATCAATAATTCAGAGCAGTTGTAACCATTCCAGGGGCTCTTATCTCAGAGTATCATTTTTTTCAGAGACTAATTGCCCAATTTGTTGTGTTTAAATAAAGAAATCAGTTCCAGATGTGCTTTCCCTTTCAGTGGCAGTAAAATAACAAAGTCAAGAGCGACTTGGCGATGCGCAGCTGTATTGCAGGAAAATAAACCCGATGCTTAATAGGGAAAGCACCAGTAAGATTTGAATCCAGTAAGATTTGAAATACAACCATGCCATTTCCCATTGTGTTCTCTTGACAATAACTACATACAAATCAATGCTGATGGTAAAACATTGGGTTTCTTAACAATGACATGTATTTCAGGATTTGATCAGAGCAGTGAGCATGACCAGTAGGTCTGTACTGTTTGAAGCAGGTGGCTATTTCAGGTGGCTTTGCTGGCTAATGCCACTTGCTCTGGCATGGCCACATCAATGCTTTAAAGGATAAGTAAGCCTTTTATTTTAAAATTCCCTAAAACTACTCTACACAACCCCCAGAATAACACCCATTTCATTCTATTACAAGCAGCTGAATTGTATCTCTTTTACTGACTTCCTTGTCTAGTGTGAAGCTCCTCCCCATTTTGCTTTCTGAGCCCCCCTTCTCTCTCTCTCTCCAACTATGAAGACATCAAAGAGGTGCCTACTGGTCATGCTTACTGCTCTGATACAATTATAATCAAACAGTAGGCACCTCCTTGAGGTCATCATAGTCGGAGAGAGAAGGAGGGCTCAGAAAGCAAAAGGGGGCGGAGCTTCACGCTAGACAAGGAAGTCAGTAAAAGAGCTGCAGTTCAGCTGCTTGTAATAGAGAAATGAAATAAATCTGGATGCAGGGAGAAAGGTATGTTATTCTGGGTGTTGTACAGAGTATTTTAGAGATTTTTTTTAAAAAAAGGTTTACAGGTATGGGTTCCCTTTATCTGGAAACCCGTTATTCAGAAAGTCCCAAATTACGGTAAGGCCATCTCCCATAGACTCCATTATAAGCAAATAATTCTAATTTTTTAAAATTATTTCCTTTTTCTCTGTCATAATAAAACAGTACCTGTACTTGATCCCAACTAAGATATAATTACCCCTTATTGGGGGCAGAACAGCCCTATTGGGTTTATTTAATGGTTAAATGATTCCCTTTTCTCTGTAATAATAAAACAGTACCTGTACTTGATCCCAACTAAGATATAATTACCCCTTATTGGGGCAGAACAGTCCTATTGGGTTTATTTAATGGTTAAATGATTCCCTTTTCTCTGTAATAATAAAACAGTACCTGTACTTGATCCCAACTAAGATATAATTACCCCTTATTGGGGGCAGAACAGCCCTATTGGGTTTATTTAATGGTTAAATGATTCCCTTTTCTCTGTAATAATAAAACAGTACCTGTACTTGATCCCAACTAAGATATAATTACCCCTTATTGGGGCAGAACAGTCCTATTGGGTTTATTTAATGGTTAAATGATTCCCTTTTCTCTGTAATAATAAAACAGTACCTGTACTTGATCCCAACTAAGATATAATTACCCCTTATTGGGGGCAGAACAGCCCTATTGGGTTTATTTCATGGTTAAATGATTCCCTTTTTTCTGTAATAATAAAACATTACCTGTACTTGATCCCAACTAAGATATAATTACCCCTTATTGGGGGCAGAACAGCCCTATTGGGTTTATTTAATGGTTAAATGATTCCCTTTTCTCTGTAATAATAAAACAGTACCTGTACTTGATCCCAACTAAGATATAATTACCCGTTATTGGGGCAGAACAGCCCTATTGGGTTTATTGTTGTACCAATGGAACACACTCCATATGACTGTGCGCCAGATACTTCACTTAATCCCACTTTATCCCCATACAGCACAATATTACAGGAAACCCAGTTTTACCATGATACATAACGCATTGTTTTCCCAGTTTACTTCCACTGCCCTTTGATGGATGAAGCTCCGAGGCATTAAAAGATAATCATATTTATCCACGTCTACAAACACGGTAATTTATTGCTTTATTAGTAATCGCGTTTGAAACTGTAGCTGCTTTATGGCGGCGCCTTTCACTTTGAAGATGCATTTAAGGAAATATATTGCTGCCATCAAGCAAAAAAAAAAATGAAAATACATATTTCTGTTTTGTTTTATAGGAAAAGCAGACGCTCGGCTGTTTAATTTATATCTGCGTCTGGCGTAATAGAGACGTTGTCCGCTACGAATAAAGTTGCGAGCAGGAAAGTGCCGCTCAGCGTTTCAGCAGACCCTAAATACTCCCCTCCGGCCCCACAAGCAAAAGATGAATCCAGACAGTATTTAAAGTATTTATGGCCCCACAAGCAAAACACAGAAGGGCTGCGATTACTCACGATAACCACATTTTACTTTATTGGGTTATTACAGAAATCCGGAATCCCTCGCAGTCAGATCCGCGTCTGCGTCCAACCGACGGGCAGAACCATATTTCACTAAGGGGGGGGGCGAAGAACATCCTGGTTTCCACTTTAAGTGACCCCCTTTTTTGTAGGCGATGACAAGACCTATTTTTCTTGTAACCACATGAATCCGACCCGTTTCTCAGCGATGGCTTTTTAAGTTACAAATAAATGGTTTTCTGTACCAGGGAAACCGTATAAAAAAAAAAAATTGCTCAGTAGGTTCCTGTAAATGTTGGCAGTACATGGCCGTAACTGCAGCAGGCGATATAAAGATAGGAGGGGGGGGGGGTCTCTGTGGGGAACTGAGACAGGTTTTACAGTGGGGCGATGTCTGTATTGGGTGACAGCACCTATGGGTGGGGGGGTTATTGCCGCACAGGTTCCCTGGGGTTTCAGCGGAAGTAACAGAGTTTCTTTCTGAGATGTAATTACCCCTTATTGGGGGCAGAACAGCCCTATTGGGTTTATTTCATGGTTAAATGATTCCCTTTTCTCTGTAATAATAAAACAGTACCTGTACTTGATCCCAACTAAGATATAATTACCCCTTATTGGGGGCAGAACAGCCCTATTGGGTTTATTTAATGGTTAAATGATTCCCTTTTCTCTGTAATAATAAAACAGTACCTGTACTTGATCCCAACTAAGATATAATTACCCCTTATTGGGGGCAGAACAGCCCTATTGGGTTTATTTCATGGTTAAATGATTCCCTTTTCTCTGTAATAATAAAACAGTACCTGTACTTGATCCCAACTAAGATATAATTACCCCTTATTGGGGCAGAACAGTCCTATTGGGTTTATTTAATGGTTAAATGATTCCCTTTTCTCTGTAATAATAAAACAGTACCTGTACTTGATCCCAACTAAGATATAATTACCCCTTATTGGGGCAGAACAGCCCTATTGGGTTTATTCAATGGTTATCCATCTATCTATCATCTATCTGTAGAGCTATCTATTTGTCTATATATATACCTACCATGTATCTTAAAAAGTCTTAACATTTCTAAAAAATAAATCAAATAAATGTTTTTATGAACATTTTTCAGATTCCCTTTGTATAACTTGGTCTTTTAGTTCCAGCTGGTACCATGATGCATCTTTATGGACAGGGGGCATTTCAGGCTATTCTGCCTTCTGAGTGATCAGAGCCCAGCTGCCCCCTCATCCCACTCCCCTGTTAAATGTACTTTGCCAGGAATGTTTTTAGGCTTTTTCTACCACCTGATGCCCTGTATAACTCAGCCTGCAGCCTTGTGCCTTTATATGGGGGGTACAGAACCCCTCAGTGACTGCTAATATCCTTATCATTTACAGTAGGGGGTACATTATCCCTTATAATACATGAGTGATACTCAGAGTTCCCTGTATAACTCAGCCTGCAGCCTTGTGCCTTTATATGGGCACAGAACCCCTCAGTGACTGCTAATATCCTTATCATTTACAGTAGGGGGTACATTATCCCTTATAATACATGAGTGATACTCAGAGTTCCCTGTATAACTCAGCCTGCAGCCTTGTGCCTTTATATGGGCACAGAACCCCTCAGTGACTGCTAATATCCTTATCATTTACAGTAGGGGGTACATTATCCCTTATAATACATGAGTGATACTCAGAGTTCCCTGTATAACTCAGCCTGCAGCCTTGTGCCTTTATATGGGCACAGAACCCCTCAGTGACTGCTAATATCCTTATCATTTACAGTAGGGGGTACAATATCCCTTATAATACATGAGTGATACTCAGAGTCCCCTGTATAACTCCATAATAATAGATTTGCAGCAAACTCTGCTATATTCAAAGATTTTTTTTAAATTTAATTCTAAAATTTTCCATGGGGCTAACCATGTGCTCTGACAAACTTCAGTTACACTTTATTGCTGCGCTGCAAGTTGGAGTGATATCCGCCCCCCTCACTCCCAGCAGCCGATCAGCAGAACAATGGGAAGGGAGCAAGATAGCAGCTCCCAGTAGGTATCAGAATAGCACTCAATAGTAAGAAATCCAAGTCCGGCTTGGGACTCCTCCAGTTACATGGGAGTAGGAGAAACAATAGGTTAGCTGAAAGTAGTTCTAATGTGTAGCGCCGGCTCCTTCTGAAAGCTCAGACTCAGGCACACTTTACTGCTGCGCTGCAAGTTGAAGTGATATCCCCCCCCCTCACCCCCAGCAGCCGATCAGCAGAACAATGGGAAGGAAGCAAGATAGCAGCTCCCAGTAGGTATCAGAATTGCACTCAATAGTAAGAAATCTAAGTCCGGCTTGGGACTCCTCCAGTTACATGGGAGTAGGAGAAACAATAGGTTAGCTGAAAGCAGTTCTAATGTGTAGCGCTGGCTGAAAGCTCAGACTCAGGCACAATGCACTGAGATGGCGCCTACACACCAATATTACAGCTACAAATACATTTGTAGGTTCAAGAATAAAAGGTTAAATGGCAGAGGGAATTATTTGCTGTGTAACAGTGTCATTTAGAGATAAAACGTACCGCATAAAGATCATGACAGTATGCCATTAAGCAGAGGCAAGGTTTGCCCACAGTAGGCCCCTATATTTAGTTCTTTATCCCCAGATCTTGGTTGATATCGGAAAAGGAACGTTTCTGCAGGTGGCCTTGGCCATTGCCGCTTTAGATATAACATTTTGGAGGCAGGACACACATCTGTTCCGGAGGATTGCAAATAATTATAACCTTTAGTCGGCCAAGTGATCCACGTTTGACAAAACCCACTGTCTCTCTGTGCCAAAACCTCTCGGAGGAATTTACACAACACAGCAAATACACCGGGTCCAGAGCTACAGGGAAATCAGTCACTTCCCCGCGGCCGAGTAGCCACATGAAAGTGCTTCATACGCCCACTCCGTGGCGCTCACCATTCCAGGGGTGGGCAGCAGAACATTAATAACGTGTTCCATGGATTTAGCATCACCCACAAATAAGCATGGGAAATCAAGCATACTCTTGCTAAAACTTTTTTTCTCATGTTTTATTATTTATTTATTTTTAGTTTCGGGAAATAAATTTGCACTTGAAAATCAAGCAGGTTTGTGTCATTCTGCAAAAATGCTTTTATAAAATGAAAATGGATTGTACCATGTAATTGTACAGAGGGAGTTGATGTTTGGCACTGCCCCAGCCCCTTTCAGCAATTCCTATTTAGCAAAAATTATGGGTAAGGGAAACATTCAGTACAAGAGCGAAACGCAATGGAGTCAATGGGCGACAGATTTTATGTGCGACTAAAGGTCCCCATACACGGGCCGATTGTAGCTGCCGATATGGGTTCCTTAGACTGATTTGGCAGCTAATCGGCCCGTGTAGGGGCACTACCGATGGGACTGCCCGACCGATATCTGGCCTGAAATTGGGCAGATATTGATCAGGCAGGTTAAAAAATCTAGTCGGATCAGGGACCGCATCGGCTCGTTGATGTGGTTCCCGAACCGACTTTGCCTATACCCGTCATTATAATTCGATCGTTTGGCCCCAGGGCCAAACAATCGAATTAGCCTGGATTCTCCTGATATCGCCCACCCGTAGGTGGGGAATATCGGGAGAAGATCCGGCAATGTCGCCAAACGAGCGGATCTAAAGGTGTATGGGCACCTTAATTGTTTTTTACTCCAAATGCATTAAAGTCAATGGGCGTTTTTTGTATCAGCAACATTTTTTACATTTTTGGAATATTTGCCATAGTTTCAAGAAAAAATGAGCCCATGTGATCACTACTAGCGATGAGCAAATTTTTTTGCCAAGATTCGCAGCGAATTTCCCATTTCACCATCGGCAAATTGTGCAAAAAATTACAGTGCACGTCAAAAAAAGTAAAAATTGGCACAAAATGAGCATGTAAAATAGTCGTTTCTGACAAAAAAGCCGCTCAACAAACACGTTTCACAAATGTTTTCACCTGTTTCACAAATTTTTCAACTTTTTTTTGACGCGTGACAATTTTTTTTCTATTGTAATGGAATTTAACCGAGGCTCGTAGGCCATGTTTCCCCACGATGCTGGCCTGTAGGCACAAAGCTATAGCTTTTCCTGAAGGAAGAGTCGAACTTGACAGAATATGAGAGACTTTCCCCAGCTGGTCCGGCCCTGCACTGATTTCATTATCCACGGTCCCAGCAACACTGAGTGCGTGTCAGTCTGCTTTATTGCATTCCTCCAACATATCAGACTTATGTGACCATATGTGACTCAGTGTTTACATGGCGGGGTGCTCGAGTGCGCTATTAACATCCCAATCTGCCTCGGAGGGAGCTTGAACTCAACATCTAATATCAGCTGTTGCCCCATAAATACTGCTAACTATAACCCAGGGACATTAATGCGACTGATTTTTCATTGAAATGGCAGAAATGTGGCAGATCATCGGGTGACAATGCAGTGAGGTAAGGAGTGAGTCACTGGGTTCGTTTACGCAGAGGACGAAATATGAAGATTAAAAGCCTCCAAAGTAAAGCGACACTCCCCATCTCCACAATGATGGTAATTTGGGCTCTGAAATAGAGGGTATAAGATTTCAAAATCTATTACTATTATACATGTTCCGATGCCCAGTTTCTAATCCTTAATGAAGTCCAGGCTGAAGGAAGCTCCAGTACCACGAATAATGAAAAAAGAATAATGCTACAAAAATAGGTGAATGCTCAATCGTTGATGCAAAATCATCATATATTATATGATTGTATAAAAACATTATTACCCAAGTTTTGTCCCATTGTGGATCAATGTCCAGCTGTGTGCTCCTGTTCCCCTGCATGGAACCCTTGCCTGGTTCCTGCAATACTGCCATTTTTTTGGAGTCCCTGTCTGATCCTGAGTCATGCCTGTTTTTAGTATGCTATGGGCATTTGGTTCTGACCTCTGACCTGTTAATTGGCTTCCCTGACACTGGGATGTTAATTGGACTCTGCTTGACTGCTGCCTGCCCTGACCTCCATCTTTATATTGGAAATTGCTTTACCTGCCCTGACCGCTACCTCTATATTGGACATTGCTGTACCTGCTGCCTGCCCTGACCTCTGTATATTGTACATTGTTTACCTGCTGCCTGCCCTGACCTCTGCCTCTATATGGAAAATCGTGTCATATTATTTCAGCTACCTAGAACAAAAAGCAAGGGCACTTTCCCGTTCGCCTGCCCTTCACGTAAGGAAAGCAAAGCACTGGTATGGTGAAGGCATACCTCTGCCTCTATATTGGACGTTGCTTTACCTGCTGTCTGCCCTGACCTCTGCCTGTGTATTGTACATTGTTTACCTGCTGCCTGCCCTGACCTCTGCCTGTGTATTGTACATTATTTACCTGCTGCCTGCCCTGACCTCTGCCTGTATATTGTACATTGTTTACCTGCTGCCTGCCCTGACCTCTGCCTGTGTATTGTACATTGTTTACCTGCTGCCTGCCCTGACCTCTGCCTGGCCTGTATATTGTACATTGTTTACCTGCTGCCTGCCCTGACCTCTGCCTGTGTATTGTACATTGTTTACCTGCTGCCTGCCCTGACCTCTGCCTGTATATTGTACATTGTTTACCTGCTGCCTGCCCTGGCCTCTGCATCTATATTGGACATTGCTTTACCTGCTGCCTGCCCTGGCCTCTGCATCTATATTGGACATTGCTTTACCTGCTGCCTGCCCCTGACCTCTGACTGTATATTGTACATTGTTTACCTGCTGCCTGCCCTGACCTCTGCTTCTATATTGGACATTGCTTTACCTGCTGCCTGCCCTGACCTCTGACTGTATATTGTACATTGTCTACCTGCTGCCTGCCCTGACCTCTGCTTCTATATTGGACTTTGCTTTACCTGCTGCCTGCTCTGACCTTAATGCATCATTGGACTCCCTGAATTACAAAAATTAAGCTGGCACTCAGGCCAGGCTGTAAGTATGAAAGTACAAAAATACTTTTTTTTAAATGACTTCATCACAGCCTATGAGCCCCAAGGCACACAACATGTAAGGCTGTTTGTAGACATGTAGACTGAATAAAACATTTTTGTACTTTTATACTTACGGATTTCTGCTTGATTCTTTTACGGAGTGTCAGCCCAATATTTGCAATTGGTGGCATTAAACTGTTGTATATTGAACATTGTTTACCTGCTGCCTGCCCTGACCTCTGACTGTATATTGTACATTGTTTGCCTGCTGCCTGCCCTGACCTCTTTGTATTACTGCTATTCAAAGCATTTATCAATACAAACATATAAACTCAAGAGACAAACAAAAATCCTGCTTTGTATAATTGGGGGTAAAATGCGATGGGGTTAAAACACAGTATACAAACAGTATCCCTGTCACAGAAAGTCCAAGCTTTATTATATAACAATTCTAGGATTGTGTCTGCATTTTATTTATTTCTGCGGTTTGGATCTGGGCTGGAATGATACATTTTATGGGCTACTGCATAGCTACAGGCAGTTACAATATCGCAATATATTCTCAGCCAAATGTCCCGAAATGTGTTTTTAATATCGAATGCAATCAAGTAGGTATCGCGCACGTGGGATTTCAGATACAGACTGCCGCGGATCCGTCTGCAGTGTTGACAGCGTGTTTAAATGCAATAAAAATTAGCTAAGGGCTACATTGTTTGCTACATTGGAAACCACACTTGACCTTCTCCTCGACTCGCTTCTGAGGTCGATTTGGCAAAAGGTGAAGCGTTTTTCCTTCAATCATAATTGATTTGAGATCTTTCCAGATCAGGAGATTGGCAACATTATTCCGTCCTAATCCCACCCATATATATTGTTTAGCGCTCGCAGACACTTTTTGAGTTGACACAGCATAAAATACTGTTTCTCAGAACGCGCTCAGCAGATACAACCTGACTCCCCTCCCGTCTTTATTAACTTTCTGAGCTTCAAAACAGCTGTGACATTGGGATTTAGAAAGTCACTAAATAATCTCTCGAAATGCACAAGAATTTGCCCTTTGTTGGTTTCCATCAAATTACCTTCCAATCTGTGCCTGTATGTTACCCAACCACTTAGATTGTAAGCTCTACGGGGCAGGGACCTCCTTCCCACTGTGTCTCATACCATATGGCACTTATATATATTTATTGTATTTATTTACTATATCACTTGTCCTCCCTGTGTGTAATTGTGTATATTGTAAGATTGTACAGCGCTGCGTACCCTTGAGGCGCTTTATAAATAAAGTTATACATACATACAATTGTTTCTCAGTACCTGCATTCCCATATACAGACACATTAAAGATTTAAAGTTCAAAGATGGAGACTCCATACACCGGAAGATTCACTCATTTGGCGAGGTTGCCAAGCAAGCAGATCTTCTGATATGTAAAAAAAAAAAAATTCTCGAAAACGCATTTGTCACGTGATTTTTTTTTTGTTGCTCCCGTCTATTTTTTTGTCACCCGCACATAAACACGTGCGACAGAAAAAAATTCCACACACATTTTTCCGCTGCAAGTTTTCACTGAAGTTTCGTGAAACAATTCGCCAATAGCGAAATGCGGAAATTCGCTGCGAATCAATGCCTGGCGAAAAAATTTGCTCATCACTACTGATATGCCCACCTAAAGATGGACAATATCGAATTGCAATGATGGGCATAGGTGCCGTCGGCTTGGGGACCACATCAACGAGCCATAAATGAGCCCCAATACAGGTATAGGACCTGTTATCCAGAATGGTCAGGACCTGGGGCTTTTCAGATAAAGGATCTTTCCGTAATTTGGATCTCCATACCTTAAGCCTACTAAAAAACAATTTAAACATAATTTAAACCTAAATGCATCCAATAAGGGGTAATTATATCTTAGTTGGGATCAAGTACAGGTACTGTTTTATTATTACAGAGAAAAGGGAATCATTTAACCATTAAATAAACCCAATAGGGCTGTTCTGCCCCAATAAGGGGTAATTATATCTTAGTTGGGATCAAGTACAGGTACTGTTTTATTATTACAGAGAAAAGGGAATCATTTAACCATTAAATAAACCCAATAGGGCTGTTCTGCCCCCAATAAGGGGTAATTATATCTTAGTTGGGATCAAGTACAGGTACTGTTTTATTATTACAGAGAAAAGGGAATCATTTAACCATTAAATAAACCCAATAGGGCTGTTCTGCCCCCAATAAGGGGTAATTATATCTTAGTTGGGATCAAGTACAGGTACTGTTTTATTATTACAGAGAAAAGGAAATCATTTTTAAAAATTAGAATTATTTGCTTTTAATGGAGTCTATGGGAGATGGCCTTTCAGTAATTCGGAACTTTCTGGACATTTAATGTGCCCTGAAGAAAAATATATATTGTTCAGATGCAACTTTTTAGTTACATAATAATCTTACATTCCTTCCTAGTCTGCTGGTCACATGGGCACCACTTTTTGCTATAAAATATGCTATGTAATTAAAACAGAGCTCAGATTATTTATGCTGAAATAGAAAACAATATATGATTTATAGATGCATTTAGTTATATGCAGATGTATTTATTTTTTTGGAACAATGACCTCCAGTTTTGTTAGTACCAACTATGTAAGAAAGATCAAAATATGGTAGCAATATAACATGAATATATAAGTAACGCAATGGTATTTAGCAGTTTTATTTCTTTTTAGACTTTTTGGGTTGTCTTCTATTGCAGTTTTGAATGCAATATCCCCCCTTCAGGCTGGGCCCCCTTAGCCCATAACAAGGTTACAGATATATAGAAACATTGGGGTAACAGTCACCCCGCTATAGTTCCAGGGGTACCCAGGGCACAAATAAGCACTCACCCCAAATCCCCCCCTAACTGGCCTTCAGGCTGGGCCCCCTTAGCCCATAACAAGGTTACAGATATATAGAAACATTGGGGTAACAGTCACCCTGCTATAGTTCCAGGGGTACCCAGGGCACAAATAAGCACTCACCCCAAATCCCCCCCTAACTGGCCTTCAGGCTGGGCCCCCTTAGCCCATAACAAGGTTACAGATATATAGAAACATTGGGGTAACAGTCACCCTGCTATAGTTCCAGGGGTACCCAGGGTACAAATAAGCACTCACCCCAAATCCCCCCCTAACTGGCCTTCAGGCTGGGCCCCCTTAGCCCATAACAAGGTTACAGATATATAGAAACATTGGGGTAACAGTCACCCTGCTATAGTTCCAGGGGTACCCAGGGCACAAATAAGCACTCACCCCAAATCCCCCCTAACTGTCCTTCAGGCTGGGCCCCCTTAGCCCATAACAAGGTTACAGATATATAGAAACATTGGGGTAACAGTCACCCTGCTATAGTTCCAGGGGTACCCAGGGCACAAATAAGCCCTCACCCCAAATCCCCACCTAAGAAATTATTAGAAATCAGGAGAAAAAAAGCACTTATTTCCCCTTTATGTTGTTGTAGCAACTGGATATTCCCCAGCCGTATATATATCCAACTGACTGACAATAATATCTCAATGTTCTTCTCAGAAGATGACACCGAATTAATGATATTCCTGAAACTTCTAAATCATGAAATGGCCAGAGAAGCTTTCAATTTGCTGCGGTAAATTACTCCCTTGGAATCGGGGAGAAACGGCTCAGGCACATACCATTATATCCGCAAAGTCAAACGTGTGAGTGTTGGACATAAACTTTCATTTCACTTTCCATCTCCTCTCTGCCAGAACTGTATGTCCTTAAAAGACCTATATGTGAATGGCCTAATAGTCATTATCAGTTCCACTCCATTACTGATGGGCAGACTATTAACCGGGCTTTTGGGAGGAAACAGGTATTTTATAAAGTGGCTCAGTAGGATCCATGCAGTAACCGGCCCTAATACTATTGGTTAAATTTCACTAATTGCAATGTGTCGTCAGAATTCTTGCGCTTAAATAAAGCTCTTTGTATTTATATAAAATTCATGTTCATGGAAATCAGAACAGTATCAAATTTGGTTCGATTGGTAGCGACAGAACCTCTCCTTACCTGATTATCTCCAAAGGGGCTACGGCAGAACAGGGTTGTGCTCCACCCAAGCTGTCACGTAGCGAATAAATAAATACGTCCCACAGACAAGATTATAGTTAACTCCTAATACCAGCCAATGGCAAAGGAATACAAATGAATAATAAAACAGTACCTGTACTTGATCCCAACTAAGATATAATTACCCCTTATTGGGGGCAGAACAGTCCTATTGGGTTTATTTAATGGTTAAATGATTCCCTTTTCTCTGTAATAATAAAACAGTACTTGTACTTGATCCCAACTAAGATATAATTACCCCTTATTGGGGCAGAACAGCCCTATTGGGTTTATTTAATGGTTAAATGATTCCCTTTTCTCTGTAATAATAAAACAGTACCTGTACTTGATCCCAACTAAGATATAATTACCCCTTATTGGGGCAGAACAGCCCTATTGGGTTTATTTAATGGTTAAATGATTCCCTTTTCTCTGTAATAATAAAACAGTACCTGTACTTGATCCCAACTAAGATATAATTACCCCTTATTGGGGCAGAACAGCCCTATTGGGTTTATTTAATGGTTAAATGATTCCCTTTTCTCTGTAATAATAAAACAGTACCTGTACTTGATCCCAACTAAGATATAATTACCCCTTATTGGGGGCAGAACAGCCCTATTGGGTTTATTTCATGGCATGGGCGTCCACAGAAGGGGGCAAGAGGGGGCACTTGCCCCCCCCTGGAAAAGTAGCAAAAAAAACAAAAACCTTACTCCGTTTCTGCAGTCCCCTCAAGCCCGTTTTTGCTGTGCTCCGATTGGATCTTTCTTCTTGTGGATTCTTCAATCGGAGCACAGCTTCCTTGACAGACAGTAAAATTGACCAATCAGAGCACACATGCACACAGGGATCGGGAGATTTTGCAAACTGGAAACAGAAATAAAGACTGAAAAGAAGAATCTGCCCCTGTAACTTTACCTGAGAACCAACTCTCAACTTTTGCTGCAGTTTTCATCCCACAGGTACTATACCCAGGTACTATACACAGGTACTATACACAGGCACTATACCCAGGTACTATACACAGGCACTATACACAGGCACTATACACAGGCACTATACCCAGGCACTATACCCAGGCACTATACCCAGGTACTATACCCAGGCACTATACCCAGGCACTATACCCAGGTACTATAAACAGGCACTATACACAGGCACTATACCCAGGCACTATACCCAGGTACTATACACAGGCACTATACCCAGGCACTATACCCAGGTACTATACCCAGGCACTATACCCAGGCACTATACCCAGGCACTATACCCAGGTACTATACCCAGGCACTATACCCAGGCACTATACCCAGGCACTATACCCAGGTACTATACCCAGGCACTATACACAGGCACTATACACAGGCACTATACCCAGGCACTATACACAGGCACTATACCCAGGCACTATACACAGGTACTATACCCAGGCACTATACACAGGCACTATACCCAGGTACTATACCCAGGCACTATACACAGGCACTATACCCAGGTACTATACCCAGGCACTATACCCAGGTACTATACCCAGGCACTATACCCAGGTACTATACACAGGCACTATACACAGGCAATATACACAGGCACTATACACAGGCACTATACCCAGGCACTATACCCAGGTACTATACCCAGGTACTATACACAGGCACTATACACAGGCACTATACACAGGTACTATACCCAGGCACTATACCCAGGCACTATACCCAGGCACTATACCCAGGCACTATACCCAGGTACTATACACAGGCACTATACCCAGGTACTATACACAGGCACTATACACAGGTACTATACACAGGTACTATACACAGGTACTATACCCAGGCACTATACACAGGCACTATACCCAGGCACTATACACAGGCACTATACACAGGTACTATACCCAGGCACTATACCCAGGCAGTCTACCCAGGCACTATACCCAGGCACTATACCCAGGCACTATACCCAGGCACTATACCCAGGTACTATACAGTTCTAAAGAATCACTAGCTGACATTAAATTGTTTTTTGCCTGACCTGACATCTATAATAATTTATAATCTATCCCCTACCCTAACAGATGGAGGGTAAGTTAACTCTTTCCCTCTGAAAAAGCTCATTGTGTGTTTATATATGTGTTGTTGTTTTTTGCACTTACTATTTTTTTTTTTTTTTTGTCATTGTTTTGTTCATTTCTAGTAAGTTACAGTGGGGCCAATGTTGTGTATCAGTGCCAGTGTTATAGTGCCAGGGCCTGAATATCTGCCATCAGTACCCACTGCTCCTCAATGTATATAATGTGCTGGGTTTGTAAATACAGACTGCGTCTCACTGTATATAATGGGGAGTCAGTACCCACTGCCTTTCTTGCTATAAAACTAACATAAACACATCTAAAGGGGTGGTTCACTTTTAAGTTAACCTTTAGTATGTTATAAAATGGCCTATTCCTAGCAACTTTGCAATTGGTCTTCCTAATTAATTTTTTTGAATAATTTGCCTTTCTCTTCTGCCTCTATACAGATTTCAAATGGGGGCCAAAAATATTGCTCTGTGAGGCTACAATTTTATTATTATTATAATTTTGTATTACTTATTTTTCCAAGTAGGCCCCTTAACTATTCATATTCCCATCTCTTGTTTAAATCACTACCTGGTTGCTAGGGTAAATAAGACCCTAGCAACCAGATAGCTGCTGAAATACCAAATGGAGAGCTGCTGAACAAAAAGCTAAATAACTGAAAAACCATTAAAAATAAAAGTGAATTCGAATGCGAACTAGCCCTTTAAGCTAACTGATCCCAAACACAAATGTTTGCAGATCCCCTAACAGAAGTGCGCGTATGAATACTTTTACTACTAATACTAAACATTTTAGGGTAAAAAAAAAAAGCACCCCCACCCGCACTTTTGTACAGTATCCCTGGGAGTCAGTGGGAACGGCAAGAGGTAGTTGGGAGGTTAACTTTTTATGTCAGCAGCGAATCCACTAAGTGTCACATTAGCTGTAGGTCAGTCTGTGTATGGGCCATCTTTAGCCTCCCCTAGTATCATCCTGCAAAAAAAAAAAAATATATATATATATTTATCTGTTGCAGGATGATGCTAGCTTACTTGCCCCCCCTTGGAAAATTTTCTGCGGACGCCCATGTTTCATGGTTAAATGATTCCCTTTTCTCTGTAATAATAAAACAGTACCTGTACTTGATCCCAACTAAGATATAATTACCCCTTATTGGGGCAGAACAGTCATATTGGGTTTATTTAATGGTTAAATGATTCCCTTTTCTCTGTAATAACAAAACAGTACCTGTACTTGATCCCAACTAAGATATAATTACCCCTTATTGGGGGCAGAACAGTCCTATTGGGTTTATTTAATATTTACTGTTTTATTATTACAGAGAAAAGGGAATCATTTAACCATTAAATAAACCCAATAGGGCTGTTCTGCCCCAATAAGGGGTAATTATATCTTAGTTGGGATCAAGTACAGGTACTGTTTTATTATTACAGAGAAAAGGGAATCATTTAACCATGAAATAAACCCAATAGGGCTGTTCTGCCCCAATAAGGGGTAATTATATCTTAGTTGGGATCAAGTACAGGTACTGTTTTATTATTACAGAGAAAAGGGAATCATTTAACCATGAAATAAACCCAATAGGGCTGTTCTGCCCCAATAAGGGGTAATTATATCTTAGTTGGGATCAAGTACAGGTACTGTTTTATTATTACAGAGAAAAGGGAATCATTTAACCATGAAATAAACCCAATAGGGCTGTTCTGCCCCAATAAGGGGTAATTATATCTTAGTTGGGATCAAGTACAGGTACTGTTTTATTATTACAGAGAAAAGGGAATCATTTAACCATGAAATAAACCCAATAGGGCTGTTCTGCCCCAATAAGGGGTAATTATATCTTAGTTGGGATCAAGTACAGGTACTGTTTTATTATTACAGAGAAAAGGGAATCATTTAACCATGAAATAAACCCAATAGGGCTGTTCTGCCCCAATAAGGGGTAATTATATCTTAGTTGGGATCAAGTACAGGTACTGTTTTATTATTACAGAGAAAAGGGAATCATTTAACCATGAAATAAACCCAATAGGGCTGTTCTGCCCCAATAAGGGGTAATTATATCTTAGTTGGGATCAAGTACAGGTACTGTTTTATTATTACAGAGAAAAGGGAATCATTTAACCATTAAATAAACCCAATAGGGCTGTTCTGCCCCAATAAGGGGTAATTATATCTTAGTTGGGATCAAGTACAGGTACTGTTTTATTATTACAGAGAAAAGGGAATCATTTAACCATTAAATAAACCCAATAGGGCTGTTCTGCCCCAATAAGGGGTAATTATATCTTAGTTGGGATCAAGTACAGGTACTGTTTTATTATTACAGAGAAAAGGGAATCATTTTTAAAAATTATAATTATTTGCTTATAATGGAGTCTATGGGAGATAGCCTTTTCCGTAATTTGGAACTTTCTGGATAAGGGGTTCCCGGATAAGATATCCCATACCTATACATATCTACTTTGTTTTATTTCTGAATTGCAGCATTTTTTGCGCTCAGCATGGCGCACTGTAATTTAGCCCCCTGAGGTTCCTATACTGCGAGAGTTGCCCCCCTTTAGGGTAAAACAACATTAATGGGAAGAGCAGACAAACGAACAAGACAAACTGAAAAGCTGATCGTGACCAATTTAATGAAAAAGGTTAATTTGGTAATTCTGTAAAAAAGTGATTATTTCCTCTCTTTTCCCCCAGTTGTTCTCCTGGGAAACTCAATTCATTTTCTATTCTGTTCTTTCATAAGTGTTAAATTTGGCTCCCGTGTCCTCCCATAGGAAGTAGCGCTGTTTCTGCCAAATGACTCCGAGCGATATTATGGGATTTCGAGGGGAAAAAGAAATAAACGGTGGCTGCTGAGTGCAATGATTTCCTATGTGTTTCGCAACAACAAAATAAAATTGTTTTGACACATATTATACGGTATGAATTCTGCCAACGTTTCACCTTTATTAGTGCCTCCGGGGGGGGCGGAATTACAAACGAATTTTATAAAGGAAACACGGTCTCACTTGTATGAATCGGAACATTCACAGATATAGGTTTTATTAAATATACATTTTAACCACCTCTGCTCTAAAGGGACATTATTGTAGAGTGTAAGCTCTTTTGGGCAGGGCTCTCTTCACCGCTTGTATCGGTTACTGATTGCTTTATATGTTACTCCTTGTAGAGTGTAAGCTCTTTTGGGCAGGGCTCTCTTCCCCTCTTGTATCGGTTACTGATTGCTTTATATGTTACTCTGTATGTCCAATGTATGGAACCCACTTATTGTACAGCGCTGCGGGATATGTTGGCGCTTTATAAATAAATGTTAATAATAATAATATGAGGAGTTTTTTCCTGATTGCTGGAACATACGGTATGTAGCTTCCTGCCTGGGGTAACTTCCAATTCATACAATGGGAAGTGCTGTGGGTCACCTGACTCGGACTTGGACCCAGGAGACCCACCTGACTCCCCGGGGCCAGTAGACCAATGGCATGGCTCATCTTATTCAAATTAATGGGAAGTGCACTTATTCCTAGTGATGAGCGAATTTTTTTTCCAGGTATAGATTCGCAGCGAATTTCCGCATCTCGCTATTGGTGAACTGTCTTGCGAAACTTCAGCGAAAATCTGTTGCAGGAAAATTTGTTGCACGTCAAAAAAAGTCGTGGTCACGAAAAATGGTTGTGGTTGTGGTTGTGGAAAAAAAGCTTGCACAACTAATTTTGGCATTCCGTGGATTTTTCACCATTTTCGCGATTTTTCCTGCTGTTTTGCGAATTTTTCAGCAAAGCAAAATTAGTGATTCACTCATCACTACTCATTTCCACAAAGAAAAAACAAAGAAATGTCCAGTCATTTATTGAAACGTCTGAATCGAATAATAATTTACGCCAAAAAAAGTCACAGTCACGTAAAAATGGTTGTGGTTGCGGGAAAAAAACTTGCGCAACAAATTTTGTCGCTTTGTGGATTTTTCGCTGTTTTCGCGATTTTTCCTGCTTTTTCGTGAATTTTTTGGCAAAGCGAAACAGGACAGATTCACTCATCACTACGTATATCCATAAAAAACACAAAAAGTCCAGTCATTTATTGAAACATCTGAATTGAATAATAATTTGTTGCATGTCGAAAAAAGTCACGGTTGCATAAAAATGGTCGTGATTGCGTAAAGAAGTTTTTGGTGTTTCATGGATTTTTCGCTGTTTTCGCGATTTTTCCTGCTGTTTCATGATTTTTTCGGCAAATCGAAACAGGACGGATTCACTCATCACTACTCATTTTACAAAAAAAAAAATGTCCAGTCATTTATTGGAACATCTGAATTGAATAATAATTTGTCGCACATCAAAAAAAGTCACAGTCACAGAAAAATGGTTGTGATTGCGGAAATTTTTTTTTAACAACAAATCTTGGCGTTTTGTGGATTTTTCATCGTTTCCGCGATTTTTCATGCTGTTTCGCCCATATTTTTCGGCAAAGCGAAACAGGACGGATTCACTGATTGCTACTCATTTACACAAAAAACAAAAAAAGTCCAGTCATTTATTGAAACATCTGAATTAAATAATAATTTGTCGCACTTCAAAAAAGTTGCAGTCACGTAAAAATGGTTGTGGTTGCGGGAAAAAAACTTGCGCAACAAATTTTGGTGCTTTGTGGATTTTTCGCCATTTTCATGATTTTTCCTGCTGTTTCGCAAATTTTTCGGCAAAGCGAAACAGGACAGATTCACTCATCACTACTCATTTCCACAAAAAAACCCCCCCAAAATGTCCAGTCATTTATTGAAACATCTGAATTGAATAAACGTGAACGAAAAAAAGATGCTGGAAAAATGCACAAAATGTTGCACAATTGCAAGTGTCAAAAACCCTGAAAATCTCTAAACCCAAGAAGCAAAACTGAAAAAAGTACAGCTGCCATTGGCTTCTGGCTTTTATATGGGGTATTTTTGGATTTGTAGCATCATAAATGGCATTATTCTTATTGTGGTGCAAAAAAATGAATTGAGAAAAAAAATCAAACCTTAGTAAAAATGCCCACTAAAACCTTTTTTTTTTAAATTGATTTTTAAATTTGATGATTTTATTAAATATGCAAGTGACCAAGACAAAAAATTGAATGGCAAAAAAAAGTGACTGAGTTAAATTTTTTTATCAAATTTTGATAATTGAAAATTGGCTTATTGCTTTACAGCTCTGAAGTCTGGGAATGAAAAAAAATGCACTGGGATACTCTCTATTAGTGATGAGCGAATATCGCCAGGCATGGATTCATAGAGAATTTCCGCGGAAAAATGCACTGTGCAGAATTTTTTTGTTGCGCGTCAAATTGGGCACGGTTGTGTCAAAATAAGGGCATGGTCGCGGCTGCGTCAGAAAAAGGCGCGGTCACATCTAAATTGGGCGCAGTCACATACAAAAAAAAGGTGTGGTCGCGTCAAAAACAGACGTGGGTGACAAAAAATTAGATGCGGGCGACAGAAAATAGACACGGGCAACAAAAAAGAAATAGACACAGAAAATAGACGAATGACAAAAAATAGACGAGGGCAACAAAAAAATAGACACGGGCGACAGAAAATAGACGCGGGCCACAACAAAAATAGACGCGGGCGACAGAAAATAGACACGGGCAACAAAAAAGAAATAGACGCGGGCGACAAAAAAAAAATAGACACAGGCGACAGAAAATAGATGGATGACAAAAAATAGATGAGGGCAACAAAAAAATAGACGCGGGCAACAGAAAATAGGCGCGTGCAACAACAAAAATAGACGCGGGCGACAAAAAAATAGACGCAGGCGACAAAAAAACGCGTGACAAATGCATTTCACTAATTTTTTGCCGTTTCTTGGATTTTCTTGCCATTTTGCGAATTTTATGGCTAAGTGGAACAGGAGAGATTCGCTCATCACTACTCTTTATATCACTTTTAAAAATTTGTTCGATGAAAAATAGCATATAAAATATTAATGTATACTGATGAGGGAATTATTCAGCATAAAAACACCCATTCATATCAATGCACTTGGGGTGAGAAAAAAATGACCATTGACTTTAAAGGAAAACTATACCCCGTAACAATGTAGGTCCCTATAAAAATATATTGCATAAACAGCTCATATGTAAAACTGACGAAAAAGTCACGCAAAATACGATAAAGTCGTGACGGCGACGAAGAAACCCCGCAAAATACAAAAAACTTGACGGCGAAGAAAAAACGCAAAATCTTCGTTTCCAATCCGATTTTTTCCCATTCGGGATTCAGATTCGTGGATTAGTAAATGTGCCCCTTAGTCTTAGTCAAGACTTAGGGGCACATTTACTAATCCACGAATCCGAATCCCGAATGGGAAAAAATCGTATTGGAAACAAAAATTTCGTAAGATCGCAAATATCACGAAAATACTTACGAAAAAATCGTATTAGTCACGATAATATCGTATTGGCGAAAGTCACGAAATTTTTGTACCGAACAATAAATATCAAACTTTGATATCTTTCAAACTGGCTTTTTTTATTGAATTTCTACCTGAAAAAATAACTTATTGCCCTGAATGGTAGGTACAGGCATTTTTTCTTACTCCAAATGCATTAAAGCCAACCAGGTTCGGACTGGGGGGTGAAGGGCCCATCGGGGGCCCCCACCCCATGGGCCCTGCAGATGCCCCCGCCGGCTGTGTCCCCTGACCCCCCTCCCCCACAGGGGCCCCCCTAAACACCCCCACAGGGTCCCCCACTCAACATCCTCCCCCGTGCACGTAAATTTAACGCTTTAGGGGAGGAGCGTACAGGCAGGGGGAGCGCCACAAGGGTTGGGTCTGGGCCACCGGGGCCCACCGGGATTTTTCCCAGTCCGACCCTGGATATAACAGCTCCCAAATACTGACCTGAATATGCCTTTAACCCCGGGACTGTGACATATTCATAAATGGCTCCGTCGGGGCAATAGATCTCCGCTGTTTGTTTTGCTTTTCTCTTTCGGAGTCTGCGAGTATCATTATTTCACTTGGGCCCTTTAAGATAAACTGCAAGATGAAGTCATCTCAGCACTTTGAGGAGAAGCAGATTCCACTGTTTGGCCCTGAATCATCTATGGAACATCTTGATGGCTAATTACTGTCATGTTATGAGAACTTAGGGGTAAAAAAAAGGCAAAAGAGTTGTGATCCAAATAAAACATGGAATTGCTTTGATATAATAAATAATAATATCGCTGCTCAAGATGTTATGGCTTTCCTATTCTAGTTTCCAAGGCAGATACTGTCCAGCACCCGGCACTGCTGTTGTTTTGGTATTCCCATATTTTAGATAACGACGAGGTGAAATTCTTGAGGCCGACGGGCCCTAAATCACTGCAGAAATCTGTTGCCTGCGGATTAAAATGTTTATGATGCAAACGAGAAGGTCTGTTTCTTTTTGAGGACAATTTACATTTTTATTGCTGATCGTATATTATAGAGTGTTTTTACAAAGGGGTTAAAGGAAGCTCGGACCCAGCCAGGTACTGAGTGTGTGCAGAGGAGTAGAGACCATCTCTTATTGTTGTTATACAGTGTAATAGACTCAGATAAGAGAACTAGTGTGTGAGAAAATGGTCTAGCCAGCCCACCCAGGCGAGTATAATATAGGCTCCTATTAGTACCGGTATAGGACCCATTATCCAGAATGCCCGGCACCAAGGGTATTCCGGATAAGGAGTCTTTCCAAAATTTGGATCTCTATACCTTAAGTCTACTAAAAAAAATCAATAAAACATTTATTAAACCCAATAGGATTGTTTTGCATCCAAAAAGGATTAATTATATCTTAGTTGGGATCAAGTACAGGTACTGTTTTATTATTACAGAGAAAAGGGAATCATTTAACCATGAAATAAACCCAATAGGGCTTTTCTGCCCCCAATAAGGGGTAATTATATCTTAGTTGGGATCAAGTACAGGTACTGTTTTATTATTACAGAGAAAAGGGAATCATTTAACCATTAAATAAACCCAATAGGGCTGTTCTGCCCCAATAAGGGGTAATTATATCTTAGTTGGGATCAAGTACAGGTACTGTTTTATTATTACAGAGAAAATGGAATCATTTAACCATGAAATAAACCCAATAGGACTGTTCTGCCCCAATAAGGGGTAATTATATCTTAGTTGGGATCAAGTACAGGTACTGTTTTATTATTACAGAGAAAAGGGAATCATTTAACCATTAAATAAACCCAATAGGGCTGTTCTGCCCCAATAAGGGGTAATTATATCTTAGTTGGGATCAAGTACAGGTACTGTTTTATTATTACAGAGAAAAGGGAATCATTTAACCATTAAATAAACCCAATAGGGCTGTTCTGCCCCAATAAGGGGTAATTATATCTTAGTTGGGATCAAGTACAGGTACTGTTTTATTATTACAGAGAAAAGGGAATCATTTAACCATTAAATAAACCCAATAGGGCTGTTCTGCCCCAATAAGGGGTAATTATATCTTAGTTGGGATCAAGTACAGGTACTGTTTTATTATTACAGAGAAAAGGGAATCATTTAACCATTAAATAAACCCAATAGGACTGTTCTGCCCCCAATAAGGGGTAATTATATCTTAGTTGGGATCAAGTACAGGTACTGTTTTATTATTACAGAGAAAAGGGAATCATTTAACCATTAAATAAACCCAATAGGGCTGTTCTGCCCCAATAAGGGGTAATTATATCTTAGTTGGGATCAAGTACAGGTACTGTTTTATTATTACAGAGAAAAGGGAATCAGTTTTAAAATTCTGAATTATTTGATTAAAATGGAGTCTATGGGAGACAGGCTTTCCGTAATTTGGAGCTTTCTGGATAACGGGTTTCCGGATAAGAGATCCCATACCTTTACAGGCATGTCAGGTGGTTTCCATTTAGATGTAAAAAAGATATGGTATGGCTGAGCCTGTTGGACTCCCCCAATGGAGGAGGGTGAATGGTGCTGGAATCTTTGGCTAAAGAAGGTCTGTGTGAAAAGTCATGGTTATATGAAGACCTTCAGCGTGTAAGTCTAGCAAGAGGTAACCTGTGAAAGGGGACTAGTTATGATAGGCAAGATTTTATGAACAAAAGATAGATAGGGTAATTTAGTAAACAACTGTGAAGCTGACAGAGAAGGGTAGATGTCTAATACCCGACCAGAGTAGCAATTTATGTTTGTTGACTCAAGGTAGAGAAACATTCCTTAAAGTTTATCTTGGAGGGCCTGGTTTGTACCTAAAAGTCCCGAGTGAATACTTCTATAGTCCGTAATAACCACTGGGATGTGCTGTTGGGGTGTGGCAGGAGTATACAATAGAACAACAGAATATGCACAATAACACTTCCCTCCAGAGCCAGCGGGTCCACAAGAGAATCCTGTTTATATTTCATTTTATGTTTCATATGATTGTGGCCAAGAGCATATTTTCTATATTATATATGTTCTAGCAGAACAGCCCTATTGGGTTTATTTAATGGTTAAATGATTCCCTTTTCTCTGTAATAATAAAACAGTACCTGTACTTGATCCCAACTAAGATATAATTACCCCTTATTGGGGGCAGAACAGCCCTATTGGGTTTATTTCATGGTTAAATGATTCCATTTTCTCTGTAATAATAAAACAGTACCTGTACTTGATCCCAACTAAGATATAATTACCCCTTATTGGGGGCAGAACAGCCCTATTGGGTTTATTTAATGGTTAAATGATTCCCTTTTCTCTGTAATAATAAAACAGTACCTGTACTTGATCCCAACTAAGATATAATTACCCCTTATTGGGGGCAGAACAGCCCTATTGGGTTTATTTAATGGTTAAATGATTCCCTTTTCTCTGTAATAATAAAACAGTACCTGTACTTGATCCCAACTAAGATATAATTACCCCTTATTGGGGCAGAACAGCCCTATTGGGTTTATTTAATGGTTAAATGATTCCCTTTTCTCTGTAATAATAAAACAGTACCTGTACTTGATCCCAACTAAGATATAATTACCCCTTATTGGGGGCAGAACAGCCCTATTGGGTTTATTTAATGGTTAAATCTTTTAGTAGACCCAGTAAACCCAGGTGTTTCCTGGGTCTACTAACAATCCTATTGAGTTTAATTAATGTTTTCTTCATTTTTTAGTAGACTTAAGGTATGGAGATCCAAATTAGCGAAAGGACCCTTATCCGGAATACCCTTGGTCCCGAGCATTCTGGATAACAGGTCTTATACCTGTACTGAGTTGTGAAATATTTCTATTCTCAAGAAAGGAAAAAACGAATAGATTCTTCCTGCAGTTGATGGAACACAAAGCGACATTGTGCCTGAGAGTTGGAGGGCAATATCTGCTTTGTTTCAGCCTTTTACCCAATATGGCTGCTCTGCGCTCGGCACGGCTCATAAAATGGAAGATTAAACATCTCCTAGGAAATTGCACTCACTTTCCCCTCGCATTCCATCAGACAGCTGCTAATCTTCAGCACCAACAGAGGCAACTAAACAAATATTTATAGCAGAGCTGGGACATCGAACCGTTATTACAAGATCCGCAGTACATAAGATCTTATCCTGGACTTAATTAACACATACTTTTATGAGTTATTTATTGTGGATACATTTAATGATGCCTCGCAAAAGATACACTTAGACATATGTTTTCCACATCGCCGAGCGTGACTACATATGTATTTCAGCAATGGGTGGTATCCATCTGTACTTGTGCATGGGCTTTGCCAATGGGTCGGTGGGACGCAGATGGAGACTTACTGTATATTGACCTGGAGTACAGTCCTCATAAATCTTACTGTTAATAGCCATAGAAATCCGAGGGCCTGAAAACAAGAAACATGTTATGTTTAGTGGTAATGGGATAAATATTTGTGGTCAAATATTTACATTTAAAATGAGCCAGATTTGCTTGTACAACATAAAGACATAACTTAGTGTCTATTCCCTCTCTGAATACTATCATATATCTAGTAATGGTCGCCATATTGCATGGCTCAGTTAAGGCATTCGCCATAGTCATTATCCAAGAATACTAGGGATCATGGGTCTTTTGTCTAATCTTCTATATTCCAAATAAATATGGAGAATATAAAAATCCAAGTCCAATTTGCAGAGAAGAAGCAAATCAGGATTAAACGGCATTTATTAACACAATACACCATTAGAAGTACCATTGCTGCTTTTCTAGCCTTCTGGGGAAGAGTTATCTAAACTAAATATACAGGTATAAGAACCCATTATCCAGAATGCTTGGGACCTGGGTTTACTGGGTCTACTAAAAGATTTAACAATGAAATAAACCCAATAGGGCTGTTCTGCCCCCAATAAGGGGTAATTATATCTTAGTTGGGATCAAGTACAGGTACTGTTTTATTATTACAGAGAAAAGGGAATCATTTAACCATTAAATAAACCCAATAGGGCTGTTCTGCCCCCAATAAGGGGTAATTATATCTTAGTTGGGATCAAGTACAGGTACTGTTTTATTATTAGAGAAAAAGGAATCATTTAACCATTAAATAAACCCAATAGGGCTGTTCTGCCCCCAATAAGGGGTAATTATATCTTAGTTGGGATCAAGTACAGATACTGTTTTATTATTACAGAGAAAAGGGAATCATTTAACCATTAAATAAACCCAATAGGGCTGTTCTGCCCCCAATAAGGGGTAATTATATCTTAGTTGGGATCAAGTACAGGTACTGTTTTATTATTACAGAGAAAAGGGAATCATTTAACCATTAAATAAACCCAATAGGACTGTTCTGCCCCCAATAAGGGGTAATTATATCTTAGTTGGGATCAAGTACAGGTACTGTTTTATTATTACAGAGAAAAGGGAATCATTTAACCATTAAATAAACCCAATAGGACTGTTCTGCCCCCAATAAGGGGTAATTATATCTTAGTTGGGATCAAGTACAGATACTGTTTTATTATTACAGAGAAAAGGGAATCATTTAACCATTAAATAAACCCAATAGGGCTGTTCTGCCCCCAATAAGGGGTAATTATATCTTAGTTGGGATCAAGTACAGGTACTGTTTTATTATTACAGAGAAAAGGGAATCATTTAACCATTAAATAAACCCAATAGGACTGTTCTGCCCCCAATAAGGGGTAATTATATCTTAGTTGGGATCAAGTACAGGTACTGTTTTATTATTACAGAGAAAAGGGAATCATTTAACCATTAAATAAACCCAATAGGACTGTTCTGCCCCCAATAAGGGGTAATTATATCTTAGTTGGGATCAAGTACAGATACTGTTTTATTATTACAGAGAAAAGGGAATCATTTAACCATTAAATAAACCCAATAGGGCTGTTCTGCCCCCAATAAGGGGTAATTATATCTTAGTTGGGATCAAGTACAGGTACTGTTTTATTATTACAGAGAAAAGGGAATCATTTAACCATTAAATAAACCCAATAGGACTGTTCTGCCCCAATAAGGGGTAATTATATCTTAGTTGGGATCAAGTACAGGTACTGTTTTATTATTACAGAGAAAAGGGAATCATTTAACCATTAAATAAACCCAATAGGACTGTTCTGCCCCCAATAAGGGGTAATTATATCTTAGTTGGGATCAAGTATAGGTACTGTTTTATTATTAGAGAAAAAGGAATCATTTAACCATTAAATAAACCCAATAGGGCTGTTCTGCCCCCAATAAGGGGTAATTATATCTTAGTTGGGATCAAGTACAGATACTGTTTTATTATTACAGAGAAAAGGGAATCATTTAACCATTAAATAAACCCAATAGGGCTGTTCTGCCCCCAATAAGGGGTAATTATATCTTAGTTGGGATCAAGTACAGGTACTGTTTTATTATTACAGAGAAAAGGGAATCATTTAACCATTAAATAAACCCAATAGGACTGTTCTGCCCCAATAAGGGGTAATTATATCTTAGTTGGGATCAAGTACAGGTACTGTTTTATTATTACAGAGAAAAGGGAATCATTTAACCATTAAATAAACCCAATAGGACTGTTCTGCCCCCAATAAGGGGTAATTATATCTTAGTTGGGATCAAGTATAGGTACTGTTTTATTATTACAGAGAAAAAGGAAATCAGCTTTAAAAATCTGAATTATTTGCTTATAATGGAGTCTATGGGTGATGGCCTTTCCGTAATTCGGAGCTTTCTGGATAATGGGTTTCCGGATAATGGATCCCATACCTGTATTGAGATTTACAGAGTAAATCATTGTGGTGCTGTGTTCCTCAGACTCACTTGGGAGACATGACAGGGGCAGCGCCGATTTGGCGAGCCCCTCCCAACAACCACAAGCTCCTCCCCCTTTATTAATATAACATAGTAGACTACATGAAACACTTGAGGTGAAAAGGCCACAGCTGGTTTATGTAGTCATTTATATAAATAACACCCAACATATATAAACATCAGTTAAGTATAAGGCAATGTAAACAATTACATTTATATAATATTTTACAGTAAACTTCCTTGTAACCTCCAACCCGCTGAAGGCTGCAAACCCTTCTAACCAAGAGGGAGGGGCCCACCTGTTGTCCCTCCTGGGCACTGCTTTCCCCCACAGCCACTAACCCCTGTTACACCATACACTTCACACCTAGCTCCACCCCCCAGCGGAGCCCCTCCCACTCTGACTCCATACTAGTACCGCCCCATACTCCACTACCTCTTTGCTCTGGGGAGGGTGGGCAGTAAAAATGAATGCACCCTTCACTTCCTTTCTCCTTTAACCCCTCGTTTCTCCACCCTTCCTAATTGTCAACCCAACAAACGAAAACCCCCCATCATTTCTAACACAGAGCTCTGGTTCCCTCGCAGGTTTGTACTGATAATTATGGAAAATCCATAGCAGGTTTAAAGCAGAAATATACAGGTTCTCACCCAGTCACAGAGCTGGACAGAACCGACTGATCACATTTATCTATGCAAGAACAAAAGTGACTTAAACCTTTTAAAGCAATACTGACATGGGAAACCATGTTTTTTTTCCAAACCCATCAGTTAATGGAGCTTCTCCAGCAGAATCCTGCATTGTATTCTGTTTTTCCCATGGGGCTAGCCATATGCTTCATTTCCCAGGGTGCCACAGCCATGTGACCTGTGCTCTGATAAACTTCAGTGACACTTTACTGCTGCGCTGCAAGTTGGAGTGACATCCCCCCCCCCCCACCCACAGCAGCCGATCAGCAGAACAATGGGAAGGGAGCAAGATAGCAGCTCCCAGTAGGTATCAGAATAGCACTCAATAGTAAGAAATCCAAGTCCGGCTTGGGACTCCTCCAGTTACATGGGAGTAGGAGAAACAATAGGTTAGCTGAAAGCAGTTCTAATGTGTAGCGCTGGCTGAAAGCTCAGACTCAGGCACAATGCACTGAGATGGCGCCTACACACCAATATTACAGCTACAAATACATTTGTTGGTACAAGAATAAAAGGTTAAATGGCAGAGGGAATTATTTGCCGTGTAACAGTGTCATTTAGAAATAAAAATTACCCCATAAATATCATGGCAGTGTCCCTTTAAAGGATTTAAATAAACAGTGTTGAGAATAAATGCATGTTGGTTCAGGTTTGAGGCTGGCCCCGTGCTTTAGTGAGTAATGGATTGTATTGGGTGGGGCCTTTGAGTAGTTATGTGGTTCAAGCAGGTGACCTTGTATAAATTCCACTAGGGATAATAAAAATAACTGGGAATTGGTGTAACAAGGGTGAAACACTATTTATGTAGCAGGTGTGAAGCACTTGGGTGCTGCAAAATTGAATTATTAGGGAATGTTTTAGTATATAAAAAGTTTATATAAGTTTTGGCAGATGTAATGCTTTTATATATCTCACCGGTGAAACAGTAGTGAGAATAAAAATGCGAGTAAAATCCAGTAAAAAGATGTAACTGCAGAACCGGGGGAAACAATGAACAATTAGCTTCTTTCTGAACAGTCAGGCGAGTTACTGGAGTGATGCATCTGGCGCGCAATAGTTTTATTTCAGTAGGAAAATGTTATGGTTGTGTGTGTGCTGCATTAAACTGATGTTTGTACGTTGCTTAGGGTGAATGTGCGGCCTATGGACTATCTGTGCGGGGAGTTTGCATGCCCCTGTTTGTGTGGGTTTCCTATAGGTCAGTGGCTCTCAGCCTCCCTAATGGCGCGACTAGCGATGGGCGAATGTTTCGCCAGGCATTGATTCATGGCAAATTTCTGTGTTTCGCCATTGGCGGATTGTTTCGTGAAACGGATGAAAAAATTTGCCGCGGCTATTATTTCGTCGCCCTGCTATTATTTTGTCGCCAGCGGCTATTATTTTGTCGCCCCCGGCTATTCTTTCGTCCCCAGGCTATTCTTTCATCGCCCGCGGCTATTCTTTTGTCGCCTGCGGCTATTCTTTTGTCGCCCGCGCCTATTCTTTTGTCGCCTGTGGCTATTCTTTTGTCGCCTGCGGCTATTCTTTTGTCGCCCGCGCCTATTCTTTTGTCGCCTGTGGCTATTCTTTCGTCACCCGCGGCTATTCTTTTGTCGCCCGCGCCTATTCTTTTGTCGCCTGCGGCTATTCTTTTGTCGCCCGCGCCTATTCTTTTGTCGCCTGCGGCTATTGTTTTGTTGCGCGGCTAGATATCAATGAAAGATATCAATGAAACATTCTATCCATTTTGTACAATCAATGAAGCAAACAGATATGTAGAATCTTTCCCAGTTGTTGTGATTTCCCAGGAACGGCCCCGGCCGGGTGGTTCCCTCATCACTAATGTTTATAGACAATAATATGAGATATTATCAAGCAAACGCTCATTTCCCAGTGATACTTTCCCTTCCCCTTTCGTAACGCTCATTAAACCTGAACATATAAACCAGTATCAGCTTTCGGTTGTGCCACAAGGTTTTCACAATAAACGAAACAGGAAGTTCATCCAAAATCCTGCAGGTTCTATTGGACAACAAAACAGACAGAAGCAACTGCAATTCAGACTTATTGTACATACAGATAATTCGGTGCAGACTTCTGATTTTTGTTTTTTTTTATTTTTTTCATGGCCATGAGGGGTACACATGATGACACGGGGCAACATTTTGATGTCATTGTGTCAGTTCTCATTGCCCACCCCTGGTTTGGTGCCCTTTTTAGCTATGATTCCCCATTTTGACATTGCACCCCTGCCCACGCTATATATTGTTCCCACAATTCCTGTCCTAGTGTTTTCTGTTTTGTTTTTTTTTATAATTCTAGCCCCTTTCCCCCACCCTGATTCTGGCCACCCTCCTGGCTTTTTGGTCCATCCTTGACTATGTTTGCCTCATCTTTCTCTGAAACTTGCCTGTATCACACAGCCACTTTGTTGGAAGCCATCTTGGAGGACCTTGTGAAGCTCCTAGAAAATCCAAAGGCTTAGCAGTTACATGTCTCTCAGACCCTTCAACTTGTATCTGCTTCTCTAGACGCCTTACCAATTTCACTAGGGGACCCTGCACCTCTGCCCAGTGGTTTTGCTGCTCAGTCCACCTTCTTTGTTCTTTTCACGGGATGCAGTTATTCTGAATTGTCTTTAGACCATTAAAAGCCTACAGTTACTTCAGGGCGGGGTCGGACTGGGGGGTGCCGGGCTCACCGGTAGTGATGAGCGAATCTGTTCCGTTTCGCTTCGCCGAAAAATTTGCGAATCTTTCAAAAGAATTTTCTGGTGGCCCCTGGGGTCCCAGTCCGACACTGTAAATATACCAAAAGTTCCAGTATGTATCTGACTTCTTCACCTGAACTAACACAGCAGAACCATTAACCCACTGCTAGCCAGCAGTTTATTACAGTCCCCACACCCCGCCGCTCACCCAACCCCCTCTCCTGAGTGCGCGTTGGGACCTGTGGGCCAACTGGGATCGGTTTTTTCGGTTTTTCCCTGCGTCCCGCCCGGTCCAGTCCAACCCTGGATGATGGTGTTGGAAATCTATCTCATACTCAGCAAATTAGAACTACTTATCTGTTCATTCAAAAAGTAGGAATAAATACCATTTTATATGTTGAAATCCAGCTGCAAAACAGTTCTTCTCTTTCGGCATCATTTGTAATCCTGGCAGGGGAGGAGGGACTAAACCACTGATGTTACAAATTGTAACAACTTCTCCACAGCTTACAGACAGCATGCAGGAACTACATAACCCACAATGCATTGCACTGGGATGTTCCTTTCCTTATTGGCATCACGCGTGCAGCAGGGGATTGTGGGATTGGAAGGAGGCAGGCTGAGGGACAGGCAACTACTGTTACAAAAGTCACAAAGTAGCCAGCCAGATCAGCAGGGGAACAGGGGGCGGGGCTTAGGGAACAGGGGGCGGGGCTCAGGGAACTGTTCCAAATCAGATTATTACATTCATAATCATGAAAAGGCTGCATATTGTTTAACTGATGTATATTGCAAAGTTGCTTGAATTTACGTTGCTTACGTTGTGTTTGGGTTGCGTTCCCCTTTAATCTAACTCACCACTGAAGCTGCCTTTATAATTGTGTTTAAGTTGCTTCCTATAATGTATTTTTCTTGTATTTTGTCCACTCACGGAACTACTTTATCTACTAAAGGAATCCAATTAGGAGTGCAGAGGACATTCTCTAAGTGCTCGTGAAACATGCAGGCGCTGCCAGAAGTATTATTGGATATTGGCCCGGATATATGGAAATGGCGTGGCCCAAACAGAATCAAAGCGTATCACGGAGCTGCAATGTAACATTCAGATTAGGCAGCTATGTACTAAATAAACATCTGATGTCGGAATGAAAATAACTGCATCAGAAAACAAAAGATATGAAGCCTTAATGCTGCTAATATATCTGCTCTCTTCTCTCTCACTTAATTGCTCATCTTGCTCGGCGCTAGGGGTGAATTGGCGGTTAATATGCACTTTGGAAGTTGGCATGGACGTTAGCTCTGTGATGTTTTTATAGAGAAAAATGATTATCTTCTTATTCACAGAAAACTCCCTGCAATATATAAAGCTGTGCCGCGGAATATTAAACCTACGCTGCTCATGGGAAATCTCCTTTCTCAATGCATAAGCTGGTATGTGCCAAAGTAATGCCCTGGGATAAACCACTAACTGCTATATTTGGGTGTGTTAGCATTAGAAGGGGCGGAGCTTCACGGTAACTATGGATAAAAGAAATATGGCAGCTGACAGTCACATATATATGCAGAATAACCCATACCAATGTGTATTGGTATTCTATTGAGTTTACTAAAAAAATGATTGTTTAATTTTTTTATATAAATGTAGGGACCCATAGGGTTAATATGCCCCTATGGCTACAACTTCCTAGTTTATGCTGTTACTGGGCAAAATCCCATGTATCAGTTTAGAGTTTGCCTTATTGGTTATTTGGGTTGACCACACCTCTTGCACTCTCATAAAGTGTTTAGCAAGGAGGTGTGGCTTCCTCTTTGGCTGCCTCTGTGTCTCAGGTGAAGGTCCACTGAGCCTGGGATCAACAGAGCCCCAGTTAAGCCAGAATTTACCCCAGAGTCATCAACTTATATTCTAGTGAAGTCGGGGACAGGGACTCCGTGAACGAGGACCAGTTAGATAGTTACTGTTGTAGAGCACTCTCTAGGAAAGTGAGATAGAGAGGGAAGGAAGCAAGAGCAGTTTTGGCTCCACCAAGGAAAGTAGTTGGAAGTACCTTCCATACAGGCACTGTTGCCTCAGCAGATAGGAGACAGGCAGTACCTAAACCCTGATCCACAGTTGGCTGTAGGACTCTTAAAGCTAGAGATATTCAACCTGAGGGCTGAGGTATCTATCCTGACTGCTTCCAAAGGGGCGCCAAGCTGACCAGGTGCATTTACCCTGCCCAGACTCTAAAGGAGGTGGGATAAACCGGTGTGTATCCTTTCTTGTTGTCCTCAGGCAGTGCTATCATATAACATCTGTATGTGAGTATATTGCAATAACCCTGCATACTGATTGTCTCTGGCAATAAACCAATTCTATTGTTCAACTGCAAGAACCTTCTGGCGCCCATTTGTTACTCTGCACTGCACACAGTTACAGTGAGTTGTAGTTCCACTACACCTTAGCTCTGTTGCTCACTTCCACATAGAGAAGGCCCATCCTGAAGGATTGAGTCGCATGTGCCCCATGATCTAAACCTACACTAGCCGTACTGTTGGCTTGGTTACAGCCAAGAAGGGGTTACACAAACTTGAATTAAAATGCATTTTTTTCAGCATATTACGTTTTTTCCTTCTCAATGTGTCGGCAAAAATTGTATTTTTGAAAAATGGCTTGAATTTTGAAAGCCCCCCTCCCATTAACTTCTACAGAGGCTTGCCAGCTTTTAAGTGCTGATTTTCTTTTTTTTCATTCTAGTTTTCATTTTGTTTTCAAGATAAAACTCATAAATTTGGAAAACTTAAGTTGAAAAATGACGGCATTAACATTTTTGGCGCCATTGAGCATTGAAGTGAATGTAAATACGTATAAAGAGGGAACGATTTTCTTGAAAGACGTAGTGATGAGCGAATCTTACCGGTTTCGCTTCGACAAAAAATTAGCGAATCTTTCAGCGAAAAATGTCACGCACCAAAAAAAATTGTCACGCTTGTAATTTTTTTGACATGTGTGACAATTTTTGGACGCATGCGTCAAAAAGAAAGATGCACACAACATTTTTTTTTGATGCAGGTCATTTTTTTGACGCAGCCGACAATTTTTTTTGGCACGGTCAACAATTTTTTGTTGTGCACCAAGTTTTTCCGCTGCGAATTTTGATGTCCGTTTTGCGAAAAAAAAAACCCACCAATGGCGAAATGCGGGAATTTGCCACAAATCCATGCCTGACAAAAAATTTCACCCATCACAAGAAGAACTTGAATCTTACTTAAGCTCTAAGGGGCAGGGATCTCCTTATTCTCGTCTCTTTAGAATGTAGATTTAGGGGCTTATTTATCAGTTTATGGGGCAGATTTACTAATCCACGAATCCAAATCCCGAAAGGGAAAAAATCATATTGGAAACGAAAATTTTGTGGCTTTTCTTTGCCGCCGTCGCGATTTTTCATATTTGCCGCGATTTTTTCGTCGCCGTCACAACTTTATCGTATTTTGTGCGACTGACTCGTCGCCATCGCGAGTTTTTCGTATTGAGCGATAGTAAACGGCGGAAAAACCAATCCGATTTTTTCGCGATGACGATGAAAAAGTCGCGGAAAATACCCGAAAAATCTCGACGGCAACGAAAAAATCGCGGGACATACGAAAAAGTCGCGACAGCGGCGAAAAAGTCGCTAAAATACTGATCATTACGAAAAAACTAATTTGGACGCCTTCGGACCATTTGTGGATTAGTAAATCTCCCCCTATGAGTTTGTGAATTCTATTTGTTTCTCTGAGTGGAATAAACTCGCATATCGAATGGTCGCTTATTTATTAATAAGGAAACTTTTTTGAATAAAAAACTCGAAAAAGTAAAAAAACTTGAGTTTAAAAATATGGCTTTGCCTGGGACAACTTCCATTGACTTCTATAGAAACTCGCAAGCTTTTAGATGGCAAATGTTTACATTTTTTGACAGTTTTTTGTTGCACATAATAAATACCCGACATTCGAGGTTTGAAACATAATTAAAATTCAAGTTTCTTCAGCGCAAAAAAAATTGTGAAAAAAATGAAATTGGACCATTGATATCGTTGATCTCCTCCTTGATCTTGTATTTTGTATTTGTTATTGTGTCAGCAGTGACAGCAGCCCAATAGTGATAAGCAAAATTTTTCACCAGGGATTCACAGCGAATTTCCGCATTTCGCCAATGGCGAATTGTTTTGAGAAACGTCTGCGGAAATTTGCTGCGAAAAAATTCGTTGTGCATGAAAAAAAAATAGGCGCGTGATGAAAATCGTGTTTCGCAAATTTTTCGCCTTTTTCGTCAATTTTTCTGTAGTTACATAAATTTTTCACTGAAGTGAAAAGTTTTGCGAAACTTCACCGAAAATTTGCCACAAAAAAAATCATTAGGGTTGATTCACTAAAGTGCGTTATTTTTTATCACACTTTTTTTTGCGTTAAAATAGATGCGAAAATTAGCGTGCAATTCACTGCAGTATTACCGTGTGCGTTAAGTTTGCAGTGGGATTTATCAAGTCTGTGTTGGCCCTAGAGTGACGCAGCCGCCAGTTTGCAGGGAAATGGGCATTTTTAATACAGTAATTTTACAAAAGTATTGGCGTGTATGGCTAACATGGCGTGCGTTTATTTGCACAACTATTTATATGCGGCTACAAGTGATGAAATGTTTCGCCAGGCATGGATTCGCGGCGAATTTTTGGACGTGCGGCAAATTTTTTCATGCGTTTCGCAAAACAATCCGCCAATGGCAAAACGCATGAAAAAATTTGCAGCGGAAAAATTAGCCGCACGTCCAAAAATTGTCACAGGCGTCAAAAAATAATAGTCGTGGGCAACAATTTTTTTGGCCGCACGCCATTTTTGCCGTTTTGCGAATTTTTCGCTAAAGGTAAACGGAACAGATTCGCTCATCACTAGCAGCTACTATTTATAAGCAGCTACCAATTATATGCTACTATTTATATGCTACTATTTATATGCTACCATTTATATGCTACTATTTATATGCTACCATTTATATCCTACCATTTATATGCTACTATTTATATGCTACTATTTATATGCTACCATTTATATGCTACCATTTATATGCTACTATTTATATGCTACTATTTATATGCTACTATTTATATGCTACCATTTATATGCTACTATTTATATGCTACCATTTATATCCTACCATTTATATCCTACCATTTATATGCTACCATTTATATGCTACTATTTATATGCTACCATTTATATGCTACTATTTATATGCTACCATTTATATGCTACTATTTATATGTAGTGACAATTTATATGCGGCGACTATTTATTTGCGGCTATACGCGGGCGTTGATTAGCGCATGTACCGTCAAATACACAACGAAAATAGTCTTCGCATGCAATATCGCGCGTAAATTAGCGCAAGTATGCTTATAGTGAATCGTGCGTAAAGTCGTGAAAATTTAGACGGGATAACATTTTTAACGCACGCTATAAATAGCGCAGGTTTTAACGCACTTTAGTGAATCAGCCCTATTGTGTGACCAAAAAAGTCACAATGGTCAAAATGGGCGCAGTCGTGGCAAAGAAAAACGTGCAAAGCGGAACGGGACAGATTCGCTCATCACTACAGCCCAGAACATGTGCTGGGAACCAGCAGAAAATAAGATGGGGGGCTACTAGGGGCATCTTTGGGGGCACAGGACTTCCCTGCTAAAGGGCTGTAGGGGCTTTGGGCAGATACAGAAACCCAATACAAAATGTGTCGCATTTCTTTCATAGCTTTAGTTCCCCTTTAAATCCGAGACACTAACTGGAGAATCCAAACTGCTATAAAATCCCTGTTGAGTTTAATCTGTGGAATGTGGTCTGTTTTGTACTCCAGATAAATCCCCATATCAAACTTCAGAACTGTAAATAAGAAATGTCTTCGTTATTAATCTCCCAATCAGCAGCTGCATTTTCATGGCTGCGCCGTGCCGTATTGCGACCGCTTTGGTTCTGAAACGGAGAACTGTGAAGGAACGACAATGTGCGGAATGCGCTCTGAGATACAAAGTAACACAATCCCCCCCCCCCCGTTAATATGGTCGGAAAAATAACATTTATTTGATATATTCCGCAACACGTTCATTAATAATTATTCCGTTGATAAATTCTAAATCTTATAGTAAATTCTAGGATTCATTGATTTAGCGAGATCCACGCAATCCATTGGACGCTGGCCTTTCCGTATGGGAACTGCGCCGTTTATGGGCGTTTACTAATGCTTGATTTTATTCATTTAAAATACGATTTTTCATTTAAAAAACTTGTTTTTTCCACAATTTATTATGCAACTGTAACCTCTATTTCAGCTCAATAGCTGCCTTCCCGGACTAGTACCAGTAGAACATGGGTTACACTGGACTCTCTTACCCAGAATGGGCCTTTGCTAAGTGGAAGAGGAAGGTGAGGGTGTTGTGCAACTACACCTCTCTTGCTGCTATGCAGGAAAATGAAAACAGAGGGCGCCAGAGGTTCTTGCAAATAACAAAATAATAAGTGTTTATTGAACACCCACAGGGTTACTCACAATACAGCTTTAGAGGCCAGTGGTACAGGCAACACATACAGAGTAACACTCCCCTGAGTACAGACTGGCAGGAATCTCCCTTCCCCTCTGCGACACCCCGTAGTGGATCCCTCAGGGAATTCTCTACCCTGATTCCCTATTCACTTGGATCCCTACACTACAGGCAATATGGCCTGGGAGAGATATCTCCAAAACTGTCAGTCCTATGTAGGAGCTCAGAACTGCTCATTCTAGCTCAACCCTAACTGCCTTACACCCCTAGAGTGGTACTGTAAAGGGAGCTACACCTGCCACTATCTAATGTCCCTTGACGTGGCCCTGTTCCCCCACTTCAACTGGGCCTGGGCCCCGGGGTCACAGCACCCACCCACCCTGTTCCTCAGGTGGAAGCAAACAGGAAGGTGCCACTCCTTTCCCAGCACTATACCAAAGTGAGGCAGGAAGTGGTCACCATCCCTGCTAACCAATAGCACACTTATGTTAATGAACTCACTTAGATACATTCCCTTCTACCCATTTAAAGCCATAGGGGCCATTTAACCCTATGGGTCCCTACATAACAAACCATGACAAACCCAAAAGCAAAAATACACCATCTAAAAGCTGTCGAGATCCTGTAGAAGTCAATGGCAGACGTCCCTTTTGCAGCTGGAAGATCTTTCTTCGTGGTTGTAGAGGTCATTGGGTTTCTTTGACGCTGACATTTGTGCGACAATGTGAAACAGTTGAGCGGTTTTCACGTTTTTCCCCGCCTTTTTTTCATTCGTGCTTTTTCAGTTCGGATCTTTTGATAAATGACGTTCATGGAAATGAGTTTAGTTGTGGTTTCAAAAACCTCTAAAACCAGAAAAATCTTGGCCTCTACAAGTTCAGTCCAAGAAATACAAATTGTAAAGAAAAAATTGCTTCTGCCCATCGTTTAACAAAGCAGGGGTTTTTTTGCTTGTTATTTAACTATTAACCAATGTTTTTCAGGAGTTTGGGGCCCAAAATGAGAGATTTGGGGTGTTTTTGGCATAATTTCCCACGCAGTTGTTTGGTGTAGACCAGGGGTAGCCAATACGTTAATCGCGGTCCACCAGTCAATCCCCCGTGGATCACTGGTGGACCGCGATTAAGCCGGAGAATGCGGAAGTGCTGCGTGAATGCGTACCTACGCTGCATTGCGTACATACGCATTCACCCCTGGTGTAGACAGAAGATACCTAAATGATGATCCCCATTGGGTCACACTTTCTGTCATGACAGTTTGGTGCTGCATAGAAGAAGCCTAATCGTTTTGACCAAACTGCACACAGTTAATCTGGTTATACCAAGGGCAAATCATTAAACTGTCCCTTTTTTGTCACTCGTGTCAATTCTTTGTCGCCCGTGCTTTTTTGACGTGACCACGCCCTATATCAATAGGTATACTCGCACTCAGTTAAGCAGAGCTCAGTGCATTGTTGGGCTGGCCCACCAGGGTATTGGGAAAACAGCCCAGGCAGCCGTGCTCTCTAATATAGCTTTACCCACCTCCCCCTCAGGGACTTAAGACTATGGTGAGTTGGTGCTGCTCCATAAGAGATTGCACATTATTTTGGGCTGGATAAGTAAAAGTGGGTAAGGGTTGGGTTGTGTTGGGTTGTGTGCACATACTGTATGTATGGTTGGTCAGCAAGCTGCCAGAACCATGCTCCCCAACCCCTTGGATGTTGCTCTTAGTGCCCCCAAACCAGGGAGTTATTTTTGAATTCCTGACTTGGGGCAAGTTTTGGTTGCATAAAAACAAGATTTCCTACCAAATAAAGCCCCTGTAAGCTGATAGGGTGCATAGAGGCTGCCTAATAGCCAATCACAGCCCTTATTTGGCTCCTCCATGAACTTTTATGGTGCTTGTGTTGCTCTCCAAGTCTTTTTACATTTGACTGTGGCTCACGAGTAAGAAAGGTTGGGGATCCCTGTCTTAGGGTAACAAGGGTTCCTTTGGCTCTCAATGTATAGTATATACTTTTGATGTAGTGGATAACTTGCCCATAACAAACAAAAGCTGGAGCAGCGATGATCATGTTGGATTCTCCCTACCACTTTATCCACTATTTGTAATAAGACTTTGACAAGAGCGTTTTTCGTGCTATTATTCTATGCATTGTGTTATTATTGTGTTATTATTCTATGCCTTTACCCCATTTGAAATGCAAAAAGGAGGAGTAACAAGACGTACCATTCCTTTCCCCCTATGCTGCTTTTTTCAAATACACTTTTAAATCTCTATTAAGTATTTCTTAGTAACTATATAAACAGTAAAATGCAATTTGGCAGATACAGGGAAAAAAAAAAAGATTATCTGTAGCCTGAAAACACAATTTTTTTGTGGGTTCCAGAACGTTTAATAGTCCTTTTATTCAAGAGCCAAGTTTCCCCTAATACATCTTGGTTCAGGTCGGGTACAGTCTAATGAAATGTAAAACTGTTTTTGGCAAATTTAAAAAACAAAACAAAACACATATTTTAAAATTTATAACCCTTTTAACCATATTTTGTGCGTCGACGTCTTGCAGGATCGACAGATGCCAAAACCCAGAAGGGAGTAAATCAGATACAGTAGTTGTATTATTACAATATACAAACAGCATCTCTTCTCATAAAGCCACAGAATGAATGTTACTGGCCCAAACAGTACATCAGCGCCAGTTTATATATATATATATATATATATTATACCAATTTACCAATATTAGATGGAATTCAGGCTTGGATTTAAAAATCCATTTCGGAAAAACTGCTATCTGAACAGTAGAACATTTATACAGCCCCATTAATACAGTCCCACCACAAGAACCCCATCTATGTGAGGCGGAGGGATTTGGGAAATAGGAAACAAATGTAAGTCTGGTCTGAAGTACGGAACTACTTTAGTGAAAATTATGTGAAGGCCACCCAAAAACTTCTTGTCAGGTTTGTAGCTTCGATATGTGAAAAGTCAGCTAATTGGCAAAGGCACCTTATATAGTACAGGTATAGAACCCGTTATCCAGAATGCCAAGGGGACCAAGGGTATTCAGGATAAGGGGTCTTTCCGTAATTTGGATCTCCATACCTTAAGTCTACTAAGAAATAAATAAAACATTAATTAAACCCAATAGGGCTGTTCTGCCCCCAATAAGGGGTAATTATATCTTAGTTGGGATCAAGTACAGGTACTGTTTTATTATTACAGAGAAAAGGGAATCATTTAACCATGAAATAAACCCAATAGGGCTGTTCTGCCCCAATAAGGGGTAATTATATCTTAGTTGGGATCAAGTACAGGTACTGTTTTATTATTACAGAGAAAAGGGAATCATTTAACCATTAAATAAACCCAATAGGGCTGTTCTGCCCCCAATAAGGGGTAATTATATCTTAGTTGGGATCAAGTACAGGTACTGTTTTATTATTACAGAGAAAAGGGAATCATTTAACCATTGAATAAACCCAATAGGGCTGTTCTGCCCCAATAAGGGGTAATTATATCTTAGTTGGGATCAAGTACAGGTACTGTTTTATTATTACAGAGAAAAGGGAATCATTTAACCATTGAATAAACCCAATAGGGCTGTTCTGCCCCAATAAGGGGTAATTATATCTTAGTTGGGATCAAGTACAGGTACTGTTTTATTATTACAGAGAAAAGGGAATCATTTAACCATTAAATAAACCCAATAGGGCTGTTCTGCCCCAATAAGGGGTAATTATATCTTAGTTGGGATCAAGTACAGGTACTGTTTTATTATTACAGAGAAAAGGGAATCATTTAACCATGAAATAAACCCAATAGGGCTGTTCTGCCCCAATAAGGGGTAATTATATCTTAGTTGGGATCAAGTACAGGTACTGTTTTATTATTACAGAGAAAAGGGAATCATTTAACCATTGAATAAACCCAATAGGGCTGTTCTGCCCCAATAAGGGGTAATTATATCTTAGTTGGGATCAAGTACAGGTACTGTTTTATTATTACAGAGAAAAAGGAAATCAGTTTTAAAATTCTAAATTATTTGATTAAAATGGAGTCTATGGGAGACGGACATATTCGGAGCTTTCTGGATAACAGGTTTCCGGATAAGGGATCACATACCTGTATTTGTATTGTATAAACCCAACCAGCCTATTCTAGCCATCTGCAGACACATAGCAGGTGATTTTGGCATTCCTTTTTTCTCTTCAGCCAAGGTTGTGAAGGAATTCTGCTTTTACCTCAATGAAATATCTCCTGGATTACAGTTTCTTGAATCAGGAAGCTACTGCTAAAAGTTTACTTACCGTATATACTCGAGTATAAGCCAATCCGAATATAAGCCGAGGTACCTAATTTTACCTAAGAAAACTGGAAAAACCTATTGACTCGAGTATAAGCCTAGGGTGGGAAATGCAGCAGCTTCTAAGTTTCAATAATCAAAATAAATTCCAATAAAATTAGGATCCAAAGGAGCACATCATAAACTGAGAAGATTCAGCTTGAGGTTTACTTCAAAGAGCTCCCTCCCTCTCCCTCCCTCCTTACCTCAATAGCATGCAGGATTGATGTTCCATTGCCTGCCTGCTTCAAACAGTTCCATTCCTGCCTGCTTGTAAAGGCTCTCCCTCCCCCTCCCGATTAGACACAGACACCGGAGCTGAGAGCAGGGTGTGTGTGATGTCACGCCGGGGGGGCGGGGCAAGGAACCAGGAAGGAGCACAGGAGAGCACACAGGGAATCAGGTAGCAGAGGGTGTTCATTGGAGGGACTCCGAGGGTTCATTTTTCAGCACGTTTCGGGTGCTGAAAAACTCGGCTTATACTCGAGTATATACGGTATTAGTTTTCTTACTACAAAAGGACAAAATGAAAACCATAACCACTTCAATGGAAGGGATGGGAAGACATTGGAAGACTGTCAAGATGCTTTGGAAAGAGGCTAGAGCAAGGTGTCCATCACAGCCCTATATCTGATATCCTCCCATATAGATTGTAAGCTCTACGGGGCAGGGACCTACATCCTCTTGTATCTTGTATTTATTTGTATTTATTCTTATACTGTGTATTAATCTATTATTATCTTAATAACCCCCTGTTTGTATTAATGAATTCTACAGTACAGCGCTGCGTACATAAGTAGCACTTTATAAATACAGATATACATACATACATACATACATACATACATACATACATACCTATATACATACATACATACATACATACCTATATACATACATACATACATACATACATACATACATACCTATATACATACATACATACATACATACATACCTATATACATACATACATACATACATACATACCTATATACATACATACATACATACATACATACATACATACATACATACATACCTATATACATACATACATACATACATACCTATATACATACATACATACATACATACATACCTATATACATACATACATACATACATACATACATACATACATACATACATACATACCTATATACATACATACATACATACATACATACATACATACCTATATACATACATACATACATACATACCTATATACATACATACATACATACATACATACATACATACATACCTATATACATACATACATACATACATACATACATACATACCTATATACATACATACATACATACATACATACATACATACATACATATCAGAGGATAAACTGTCAAAGCGGAGCTGCGTGGCCACTGAATACCTGCTCGCTCTTCCATTCGCTCCTACAACGTGAACTGAATCCAAAAGTTTAACATAATTCTTATTTTGGATTTGTAGTATCAATATTTAGTGATGAGCGAATCTGTCCTGTTTCGCTTCGACGGAAAAGATTCGCGAAGCGGCGAAAAATTAGCAAACAGCGAAAATGTTGCATGGCAAAAAAAAAATTGCGACTTTATTCTTTTGACGCCCTCAACTATTCGTGTGACAATTTTTGGATGCACAGCAAATTTTTTCATCCGTTTCACGAAACCGCAAATCACTGCCTATCAATATTAGGTAGTATCGTAAGTGCCCTTTTACTAGGTTTGCCACCCAGAAGACATTTGACCATCTAAGGCTGATATTACACATTTACTTGCAATATACCTGTCAGTAAATTTGTATGGCTGGAAACCCTACCTATAAATCCCTCCCACTCGCTCCGTGGCTGATCAGCCCTTTATAAATAGAGACAGGGTCTGCCCCGCCCCACACTCCCATTCCCCCACCCCATAGGTCCATTACCGCACCTAGCCCACCCATATGTCCATTCCCCCACCTAGCCCACCCATTTCCCCACCCATATGTCCATTCCCCCACCTAGCCCACCCATTTCCCCACCCATATGTCCATTCCCCCACCTAGCCCACCCATTTCCCCACCCATATGTCCATTTAACCACCTAGCCCACCCATTTCCCCACCCATATGTCCATTCCCCCACCTAGCCCACCCATTTCCCCACCCATATGTCCATTTCCCCACCTAGCCCACCCATTTCCCCACCCATATGTCCATTTCCCCACCTAGCCCACCCATTTCCCCACCCATATGTCCTGTCCTCCACCTAGCCCACCCATTTCCCCACCCATATGTCCATTCCCCCACCTAGCCCACCCATTTCCCCACCCATATGTCCATTTCCCCACCTAGCCCACCCATTTCCCCACCCATATGTCCATTCCCCCACCTAGCCCACCCATTTCCCCACCCGTATGTCCATTCCCCCACCTAGCCCACCCATTTCCCCACCCATATGTCCATTTCCCCACCTAGCCCACCCATATGTCCATTCCCCCACCTAGCCCACCCATATGTCCATTTCCCCACCTAGCCCACCCATTTCCCCACCCATATGTCCATTTCCCCACCTAGCCCACCCATTTCCCCACCCATATGTCCATTTCCCCACCTAGCCCACCCATTTCCCCACCCATATGTCCATTCCCCCACCTAGCCCATCCATTTCCCCACCCATATGTCCATTCCCCCACCCATATGTCCATTCCCCCACCTAGCTCACCCATTTCCCCACCCATATGTCCATTCCCCCACCTAGCCCACCCATCCCCCCACCCCATAGGTCCATTCCCCCACCTAGCCCACCCATTTCCCCACACATATGTCCATTCCCCCACCTAGCCCACCCATTTCCCCACCCATATGTCCATTCCCCCACCCCATAGGTCCATTCCCCCACCTACCCCACCCATTTCCCTGCCCCGTGACATCATCACCAGCCTCCAAGTGACAACATTAACCCGAAGGCCAGTATTGTAAGGGCAAAAAATGTGCCAACCCTACCTTTTTTATTGAATTAATAATAATAGTTGGTGTAACTCCTATCCTCCATGTCATAATTCAGAAAGAGGGGTGCTATAGGCTCAGCATATGCAAAATGCAACTTTTGTAATGCACGTGTGCTGTTTAGGTATGGGGCATCGTGTTGCAATAATGATATTTTACCCATAATATGTAGTGTTGTATGAAGAATAAGCCCATGGCCCATAATGTATATACAAAATATATATTTTTTGTCTTAATTCAAAAACCGTTCCCAAAATACTCAAGACTATAGATAAACATTTATCACTGATCTACCCCCGACTGGCTTAATGGTTGCCCCTACAGAAAGGCTTATTCTATAGATAGACACATTAGGAATAGGACCAATAAGGAATAGAAAGTCCAATAGGGATGGTGTAGGCCTTTTTACAGTTTAATGGTGTTCCAATGTGGCATGCTAAATCAGTATATTCTAATAAATACTATTATATGAATATGAGCTCAAAGCTGTACTACAGGCATATTTGACTCAATGTATTTCCTTCTAATTAACAAGCAGATTATATGAATTAACTGCAGGGTATTCCTACCGTGTAACTGCAATTCAGTTCATAAAGTAACTCTACTCACTATACTGTAATTGGAAGTTCTTTGTATTTAATGAAGCAGATACATATTTCAAATGTGATATTGTTTCAACAGATTTCCTTTATGAGTTTCATCTATGGGGTTATGTGGAAGGTAAGAAAAGTATATTATTACTATCCTTTTCCTTTGCTTTCCAGCTCCCGTCCCAGCCAGCTGCTTCTGTGCTTTATTGGTTCATAATCAGTTTTCCCATTAGCCGCTCCTATGAGCTATTTCCAGGGAACTGGAATGACGGCAATTTTTATAGACTTTCAAAAGGAGCATAATAAGGGTCAGGATCAGGGCGGCTTTACGTTACCAGCAGACTCAGAGCAAAATGTAATTGTTGTGCCCCCTCTGCCCAAGAACTGTGTAATAGAATAACCCTCAAGCGCAGTGATCCCCAACCTGTGGCTCATAACATGTTGCTCCCCAACCCCTTGGATGTTGCTCCCAGTGGCCTCAATGTAGGAGCCATTTTTAAATTTCTGACTTGGAGACAAGTTTTGGAAGCCCAGAGACACAGTTTTACCCCAAGTAGAGCCTCTTGCAGGCCAGCAGTCACATGGGGCTTCCAAATAGCCAATCACAGCCCTTATTTGGCCTCCCTGCTTGTGTGGCTCCCCAACACTTTTTGTTAGTAAGGAAAGCTTTGCATCATGCCAAAATCTTGTTTATGTGCCAAAATGGGGGACCTGATGCCCAGGCCCATGCACAATTAGATGGTGAGGAGCAGTGATGAGCAAATCTGTCCCGGCAAAAAATTCTCGAAACTGCGAATATTCTTTTGATGCCTACGACTATTCTTGCGTCAATTTTGGACGTGCCACTATTCTTTTGGCGCCTGAGACTATTCTTGCAACAATTTTGGCCGCATGGCTATTCTTTTGACGCCTACGACTATTCTTGCGACAATTTTGGCCACGCGACTACTCTTTTGACGCCCGCGACTATTCTGTTGACGCCTGAGACTATTCTTGTGACAATTTTTCCCACGCGACTACTCTTTTGACGCCCGCGACTATTCTTTTGACGCCTGAGACTATTCTTGTGGATTCTTTTGGATGCGCAGCAAATTTTTTCATCCGTTTCTCAAAACAATCCGCCAATGACAAAATGCGGAAATTCGCACCAAATCCACGCCTGGCGAAATGTTTTGCCCATCACTAGTGAGGAGGGAGGGAAAAAGTGAGTGCAGAATGGAGAGTAAAAAATAATTGCCTGCCCTGCTTCTATGCCTAAGGCGTAGAGGCGGGGCAGGCAATATATGATTGACAGCTGGAATTTTTAAATGCTTTTATAATGGGTAAAGATGTGTTTTTAAAAAAGGGAATTTGGATTTCATGTTTAATATGAACAGGGCTTTTATTTTACAAGTATGGGACCTGAAGCGTCAAAATTTGCCATTTCATGAATCTTTTGAAAGATTTGCTAAATTTCCGGTGAAGCTAAATGGGACAGATTCGCTCATCATTAGTTGCTCTATGTCTGGAAATGTGACAGAACATCACAAATAAGCCCTGGATTCCAGAGCAAGGTTCATATGGCAGGACCCTTAATTGGTCTCTTATGAAATAATGGTGGGAGTCCATGTCGTTGATAAGTAGCGCGTATTGGCGAGGAAAGGTCTCTGCCTGTGGAACACATTACACTTAGATGAGTTCTTTCTTTAAGTGCATTCAGTAATAAAATATAAGATCACAGTTGCCGTTAACAGAGACTTCTATGTGTTTAAGGAGAACTCTCCAATAATGGAAAAAAAACAGGAGAAAAGTCATTATCCGCTTTAATAACATTTTCAGTAGCACGATGCGCTAAACGCAGGGGCCACTTCCTTCGCTGTAATCCAACCTCCACTCCTGATTTAGATGGAAAATGTAAGTAAGATAAATGCAGTTTATTGTCCGACAGGATATCCCAACAAGCCGCAGTTTGGCTCAATTCTAGATACAATGTCTAATATTTCAGATGAGATTTCCAGACAGGGTTTTATTCCTCTATTAGCTCAGTAATGGTGATAAATAAAGCCAGTAAACTGCAAGAATTTCACTTTGTTTCACTATTTGATTTGTGCTCGATTGAAACGATTTGTCTTTGGAACGAGCAAATACATGAAAAGGAAAGGAAATACAGGTATGGGACCTGTTATCCAGAATGCTCGGGACCTCCAATAAGGGGTAATTATATCTTAGTTGGGATCAAGTACAGGTACTGTTTTATTATTACAGAGAAAAGGGAATCATTTAACCATTAAATAAACCCAATAGGGCTGTTCTGCCCCCAATAAGGGGTAATTATATCTTAGTTGGGATCAAGTACAGGTACTGTTTTATTATTACAGAGAAAAGGGAATCATTTAACCATTAAATAAACCCAATAGGGCTGTTCTGCCCCAATAAGGGGTAATTATATCTTAGTTGGGATCAAGTACAGGTACTGTTTTATTATTACAGAGAAAAGGGAATCATTTAACCATTAAATAAACCCAATAGGGCTGTTCTGCCCCCAATAAGGGGTAATTATATCTTAGTTGGGATCAAGTACAAGGTACTGTTTTATTATTACAGAGAAAAGGGAATCATTTAACCATTAAATAAACCCAATAGGGCTGTTCTGCCCCCAATAAGGGGTAATTATATCTTAGTTGGGATCAAGTTCAGGTACTGTTTTATTATTACAGAGAAAAGGGAATCATTTAACCATTAAATAAACCCAATAGGGCTGTTCTGCCCCAATAAGGGGTAATTATATCTTAGTTGGGATCAAGTACAGGTACTGTTTTATTATTACAGAGAAAAGGGAATCATTTAAAGGAAAAAGAAAGCCAAAGTCACTTGGGGGTGCCAAAATGTTAGGCACCCCCAAGTGACTTTGACCACCTACCTTTTACCCCGGGCTGGTGCCCCTGTGAGGAGGGAACAGCACCAGCCCGGGGTAGCTGCCGGCGCTTCCTTCCTTCTGTTTCGCTGCGCGCGCATGCGCAGTAGAGTGAAAAGCCGAACTTAAACATTAAAGTCGGCTTTTCACTCTACTGCGCATGCGCCCACCGCTGGCATTCCGGAAAAGGAAGCCAGGAAGAAGGAAGCGATCCGCTCCAGGTGCCCCGGGCTGGTGCTGTTTTCTCCCAACAGGGGCACCAGCCCGGGGTACGAGGTAAGCGGTTAAAGTCACTTGGGGGTGCCTAACATTTTGGCACCCCCAAGTGACTTTACCTTTCGTTTCCCTTTAACCATGAAATAAACCCAATAGGGCTGTTCTGCCCCCAATAAGGGGTAATAATATCTTAGTTGGGATCAAGTGCAGGTACTGTTTTATTATTACAGAGAAATAGGAAATACTTTCTGGATAATGGGTTTCCGGATAATGGTTCCTATACCTGTATTGTAATATAATAAAGGTAAATATTTGAAAAAAATAAACACCAATTGCTAAAATAATCAACTAAAGGGTAAGATCAAACGTAATCAATGCATTCAAATCATGATTTTAATTTAATATTTATGTTTTATTGCAATCATGTCCAGGACAGGCCTCTTTGTTACTTGCTGGGGAATTGACGTGGGCTGCAAATTTTTTTGTGATGAATTTTGTCACCCGTTTCATTAAAAAAATCTGCCAACGGAAAATCACAGAATCCATGCCTGCCGAATGATTTTATTAATCATGTTGCATAGAGATTTTAGTTTGCGAGCTGTGAAATAAAAGCACCTTACAAATACATATAATCTCTCCCCCAGTGGCAGAAAAACACTTGATCCGACCGATACATTTGCACCTTTTTGTGCCAAATTACGGGTCGAATAAACCATAGCAGGTCAGTTATTACTGTGAGTTTCTAAATAGGTGCAGACATGGGCGTCCACAGAAGGGGGCAAGAGGGGGCACTTGCCCCCCCCTGGAAAAGTAGCAAAAAAAACGGGGAGAAGGGGGAGAAGAATTTTTTTTTTTTAATTTTTTTTTTTTAGTTGTAACATTATTTATATCCCCACCTTGGCCATTATAAAACCGCCGCCCAAACCCCCCTCTAAAGGTCCCAGGAACTGAGCGCAGGCACCACCTTCCCACCCTTCCCTATACTGGAGCGGCGCTTACCTCCGTGCGCCCATATGACACGCATGCGTATTGGGCACGCCCCCCCTACGCATGCATGTCTTTGAAACACAAGGCGCCAGAAGGCGCAGAAGGCGCTTGGGTGCGGCGGCGGTCGGTTGTGGTGTGGGCTGGCTGAGTGAGCAGGACTGCTGGCCTTGGCTGACTGGCACCTGGGACTGGGATTTCGAGGCACTGCTGCTGCTGACAGGTACAGTTGCTGGGGGCGCAATATGAGGGGGGCTTGGCTGCTGGCACAGTACAGATGGGGGGCTTGGCTGCTGACACAGGTACACAATGATGCTGGGGCCTTGCTGGGGGCGCAATATGAGGGGGGCTTGGCTGCTGGCACAGTACAGATGCTGGGGCCTTGCTGGGGGCGCAATATGAGGGGGGCTTGTCTGCTGGCACAGTACAGATGGGGGGGCAATATGAGGGGGGCTTGTCTGCTGGCACAGTACAGATGGGGGGGCAATATGAGGGGGGCTTGGCTGCTGGCACAGTACAGATGGGGGGCAATATGAGGGGGGCTTGGCTGCTGGCACAGTACATATGGGGGCAATATGAGGGGGGCTTGGCTGCTGGCACAGTACATATGGGGGCAATATGAGGGGGCTTGGCTGCTGGTACAGTACATATGGGGGCAATATGAGGGGGGCTTGGCTGCTGGCACAGTACAGATGGGGGGGCAATATGAGGGGGGCTTGGCTGCTGGCACAGTACAGATGGGGGGCAATATGAGGGGGGCTTGGCTGCTGGTACAGTACAGATGGGGGGCAATATGAGGGGGGCTTGGCTGCTGGCACAGTACAGATGGGGGGCAATATGAGGGGGGCTTGGCTGCTGGCACAGTACATATGGGGGCAATATGAGGGGGGCTTGGCTGCTGGCACAGTACAGATGGGGGGGCAATATGAGGGGGGCTTGGCTGCTGGCACAGTACAGATGGGGGGGCAATATGAGGGGGGCTTGGCTGCTGGCACAGTACAGATGGGGGGGGCAATATGAGGGGGGCTTGGCTGCTGGTACAGTACATATGGGGGCAATATGAGGGGGGCTTGGCTGCTGGTACAGTACATATGGGGGCAATATGAGGGGGGCTTGGCTGCTGGCACAGTACAGATGGGGGGCAATATGAGGGGGGCTTGGCTGCTGGTACAGTACATATGGGGGCAATATGAGGGGGGCTTGGCTGCTGGCACAGTACAGATGGGGGGGCAATATGAGGGGGGCTTGGCTGCTGGCACAGTACAGATGGGGGGGCAATATGAGGGGGGCTTGGCTGCTGGCACAGTACAGATGGGGGGGGCAATATGAGGGGGGCTTGGCTGCTGGTACAGTACATATGGGGGCAATATGAGGGGGGCTTGGCTGCTGGCACAGTACAGATGGGGGGCAATATGAGGGGGGCTTGGCTGCTGGCACAGTACATATGGGGGCAATATGAGGGGGGCTTGGCTGCTGGCACAGTACAGATGGGGGGCAATATGAGGGGGGCTTGGCTGCTGGTACAGTACATATGGGGGCAATATGAGGGGGGCTTGGCTGCTGGCACAGTACATATGGGGGGCAATATGAGGGGGGCTTGGCTGCTGGTACAGTACATATGGAGGCAATATGAGGGGGGCTTGGCTGCTGGCACAGTACAGATGGGGGGGCAATATGAGGGTGGCTTGGCTGCTGGTACAGTACATATGGGGGCAATATGAGGGGGGCTTGGCTGCTGGCACAGTACATACGGGGGCAATATGAGGGGGGCTTGGCTGCTGGTACAGTACATATGGGGGGGCAATATGAGGGGGGCTTGGCTGCTGGCACAGTACATACGGGGGCAATATGAGGGGGGCTTGGCTGCTGGTACAGTACAGATGGGGGGGCAATATGAGGGGGGCTTGGCTGCTGGCACAGTACATACGGGGGCAATATGAGGGGGGCTTGGCTGCTGGCACAGTACAGATGGGGGCGCAATATGAGGGGGGCTTGGCTGCTGGTACAGTACAGATGGGGGGGCAATATGAGGGTGGCTTGGCTGCTGGCACAGTACAGATGGGGGCAATATGTTGGGTGCTGGCACTGGTACATGGGGGCAATTGGGGGCTTTTTTATGTGGCATGATAATTTTGATCCATCTAATGTGTGTTTCTGAGTACTGAATTATGTGAATAGTAGGTAGCTGAGTAGAGCAGAGTAGTTGTAAAAGGCACTTACAGTTGTAAATGTATTCATTTATTAAAATATATTTAATTACAATTGTATATTTTTACATACAGACACACGTAAACTAGTATCATCCTGCAAAAAAAAAAAAAAAAAAAAATATATATATATATATATATATTTGTCTGTTGCAGGATGATGCTAGCTTACTTGACCCCCCTTGGAAAATTTTCTGCGGACGCCCATGGGTGCAGACTTTGTGACTTCTATTACAGGACTCGATGAACATTACAGATGGACAATTCCCACTCTGTTAGAATATTAGCGTGAATTAGGGGCACATTTACTAATCCTCAAATGCTCTGAAGGCGTCCAAATGCGTTTTTTTCGTAATGATCGTTATTTTTGCGACTTTGTCGTCGCCGTCACGACTTTTTAGTTACATAGTTACATAGTTACATAGGGTTGAAAAAAGACCTGTGTCCATCAAGTTCAACCCATCCAAGTAAATCCAGCACACCTAACCCCCACCTACCAATCTATACACTCACATACATAAACTATATATATACAACCAGTAATACTAACTGTAGATATTAGTATCACAATAGCCTTGGATATTCTGATTGATCAAGAACTCATCCAGGCCCCTCTTATAGGCATTAACAGAATCTGCCATTACCCCATCACTAGGAAGGGCATTCCCCAACCTCACTGCCCTCACCGTGAGGAACCCCCTACGCTGCTTCAAATGGAAGCTCCTTTCCTCTAATCTATAGGGGTGACCTCTGGTGCGCTGATTGTTTTTATGGGAAAAAAGAACATCCCCCAACTGCCTATAATCCCCTCTAATGTACTTGTACAGAGTAATCATGTCCCCTCGCAAGCGCCTCTTTTCCAGAGAAAACAACCCCAACCTCGACAGTCTCACCTCATAGTTTAACCCTTCCATCCCCTTAACCAGTTTAGTTGCAGTCTCTGCACTCTCTCCAGCTCATTAATATCCTTCTTAAGAACTGGAGCCCAAAACTGCCCCCCATACTCAAGGTGAGGCCTTACCGCTATAAAGGGGCAAAATTATGTTTCATCCCTTGAGTCAATGCCCTTTTTATACAAGACAGCACTTTATTTGCTTTAGTAGCCACAGAATGACACTGCCTGGAATTAGACAACTTGTTATCTACAAAAACCCCCAGATCCTTCTCCATTAAGGAAACCCCCAACACACTCCCATTCAGTAGATAGTTTGCGTTTATATTATTTCTACCAAAGTGCATAACTTTGCACTTATCAACATTGAACCTCATTTTCCAGTTTGCTGCCCAGTTATCTAATTTTGTCAAATCGCTCTGCAAAGCGGCACATCCTGCATGGAACTTATAGTTTTGCACAATTTAGTGTCATCAGCAAAAATAGAAACAATACTGTCTATGCCCACCTCCAGGGCATTAATAAACAAGTTAAACAGCAAAGGACCAAGGACTGACCCCTGCGGTACCCACTAACCACACTGGTCCAATTAGAAAATGTTCCATTTACAACCACTCTTTGTACTCTATCCTTCAGCCAGTTCTCTATCCAATTACAAATATTATGTTCTAGGCCAATATTCCTTAATTTGATCATTAACCTTCTGTGAGGTACTGTATCAAACGCTTTAGCAAAGTCCAAGTAGATGACATCAACTGCCATTCCAGCATCAAGGTTCCTACTCACCTCCTCATAAAAGGCAACTAAATTAGTCTGGCAAGATCTGTTACGCATAAAACCATGCTGGCACAAACTAATAGTATTGTGAACTGCAATGTATTCAAGTACCCTATCCCTTATTACCCCTTCCAAAAGTTTTCCTACTACTGATGTCAGACTAACAGGCCTATAGTTTTCAGGCTGAGAACGGGATCCCTTTTTAAATAACGGCACCACATTAGCAATCCGCCAGTCTCTTGGCACCATGCCAGACCTCAATGAATCCTGAAAAATTAAGTGAAGAGGTTTGGCAATCACAGCGCTCAGCTCATTTAATACCCTGGGATGAATCCCATCCGGTCCTGGACCTTTGTTTACCTTTACATGTTCAAGTCTCTTTTGAATTTCCTCCCGAGTGACCCATGCGCCAGTAGCTAAATTACTAGAACTGGGCATATTACAAGGGAAGCCTTCATTATCTGGCTCCTCAGATGTATAGACAGATGAAAAATAAGAGTTCAAAATTTCAGCTTTTTCCCCGTTTTCATCAACCAACGTACCCCCCCGTGATAATAAAGTTCCCACCCCTTCTTGCTTCATTTTTTTACTATTCACATAATTAAAAAATAATTTTGGATTCTTTTTACTCCTAGCTGCAATATCCCTTTCCATCTCTATTTTAGCTTGCCTGATAGCTTTTTTGCATGCTTTATTTGCTTCCTTGTACCTGATGAAAGCCCCCGCTGTCCCAGCTAACTTGAATGCCCTAAAAGCACGTTTTTTCTTACCAACCTCGACAATAACACTTTTATTCAGCCATAAAGGTTTTGCTTTGCGATGCCTCTCCTTGCTTACTAGGGGAATATACTGTTGTGTATACCTACAAAGCAATGTTTTAAAGATGTTCCATTTTCCTTCTGTGCCTAACCCCATGAAAAGCCTTTCCCAGTTGACACATTGCAGAGATGCCCTTATACTGGCAAAGTCTGCACGTCTAAAATTGAGTGTTTTAGTTACTCCCTTATAGCGCTGTCTCTGCAGCATTATCTCAAAGGAGACCATGTTGTGATCACTGTTCCCCAAATGCTCACCCACACAAATGTTAGAGATGAGTTCATTATTATTAGAAATCACCAGGTCCAAAATAGCGTCATTCCTAGTGGGTTCTTGAACTGCCTGAAATAAAAAGTTGTCATTTAGCATATTTACAAACCTACTAGCTTTTTCTGACTTAGCCCCCCCATTACTCCAGTCAATGTCCGGATAATTAAAGTCCCCCATAACAACAACTTGACCCAGTTTTGAAGCCAATGATCATTTTCTTTGTGACCTTCAGCCCTACTGAAATTTCTACCCAAAGAGATTCGACGTTTTCATTGGTAATGTCTTTATTACATGGCTTTAAATCTGACTTTACATAAAGACAAACCCCTCCACCCTTTTTAATCTCTCTGTCCCTCCTAAAAAGTGTATAACCATTTAAATTCACAGCCCAGTCGCATTTATCATCCCACCAGGTCTCAGTGATACCTATTAAATCATAATTTTCAATACATGCAATAGCCTGCAGCTCCCCTAATTTACCCGACAAGCTACGCGCATTAGCCAGCATGCAGCGGAGATTATTACTTCTCCCTCTGATGTTTACATTAGCTAAGGGAGAATTAGAGCTAAGGCAATTATGAGACTGCTTTCCTTGTAACGGAAGCTCCTTATCTGATAAACTATATGCCCCCCTCACTCCTCCCCCACAACCCTTTGCTAGTCCCCCTACCCCATCTACACTAATTTTCCCATGGAATTCTAGCTCACCCACCCCCCCTTGTCTAGTTTAAACACTCCTCCAACCTCTTAACCATTCTCTCCCCTAGCACAGCAGACCCCCTTCCATTGAGGTACAATCCGTCAGGGCTGTATAGATTGTACCCCAAGGAAAAGTCAGCCCAGTGCTCTAGGAACCCAAACGCTTCCTTCCTACACCAAGACTTTAGCCACGCATTTAGCTCCCTAAGCTCCCGCTGTCTCCCTAAACTTGCACGTGGCACCGGCAGAATTTCCGAAAAAATGACATTGGAGGACCTTTGCCTAATCTTAGAGCCTAGATCCCTGAACTCACTCTTTAAAGTCCCCCACCTACCGTTCATTTTGTCGTTAGTACCGATATGTACCAAGACAGCCGGGTCATGCCCAGCCCCTCCCAATAATGTGTCAACCCGATCAACCACATGCCGAACCCTGGCACCAGGAAGACAGCAAACTGTCCGGTTGAAGCGATCCGCTCGACAGATTACCCTGTCCACTTTCCTAATGATCGAATCCCCTATAACCACCATCTGTTTAGGCCTAGCTCTGCTCTCCTCCCCATCACTACTAGTGAAACTGGTCTCCCGGCTGTTAGAGAGATCAGCCTCACCTAGAACCGCCAATCCAGAGTTCACACTCCCATCTTCTTCACACAATCTGGCAAATCTGTTGGGATGCGCAAACCCTGGAGCAGCCTCCCTTTTCCTTTTCCCCACACTAGATTTTCTAACTGTCACCCAGCTTACTGCCCTATCATCCTTTTGCTGCTCCCCTCCCCCCCTACTATCTGACCCCACTAGTTCTTGTTCAGTTAACAAGAGACCCCTCTCAAGATTGTTGATTGAACGCAGTGTTGCGACGTGTTCCTCTAGGACTCTAACGCGAGCCTCTAAAGTGGCAATTCGCTCACATCCACAACAGAGGTATGCACTTTGGAACTGTTGTTCCACAACTGCATACATGTGGCAGGCTGTGCACTGTGTCAGACCTTCAATGTTGCTACCACTCATTCTCCCAGTTACAAGAACAGTTAAACAAAAATAGGTGTAAGGACTTGTAGTAAATACCTTGTTTTACCTTGTTTTTAACTCCCTTAGTGTTTAACTCCCTGAGTTTATAACTCCACTTACAGAGTCCCACTTAAAGAGCAAACACTTACAGAGCACCTACCACCAGAGCAAGCTCCACTGGACTGCCTGTGGTTCTATTTATGCAGTCTGTAAAGGTGAACTAATCAAACCTCACCCTCCTCAAGCTGAGGGTAATTACAAGGGAATGTAACCCGCTGTAAGCCTATGGATCCCACAAACTTTGTAAATTAGCTCCAAAAACAACAATTACTTATGAAAAAAAATAAATAAAACCCAACAGTAAAAAAACACAATGGTTTTGATAAAGTTAGTAAAGAATACTTATCCCTTTTTAGTTGAAATGAAAGCAAGTTGATTCAACCAGCCACCAGCCTGTTAGTAAGCCAGCCTGTTTTCCCCGACCTTTCGTCACCTTACCGAAATTGCACAACGAACGTTCTTTCGTGCGCAAGTACGCTGATCGAGCCCATGCAGACATGCACTGAAGGATCAAAGTAAGAAAGGTTTTCCCAGCGTTTACGATCGTTTAATACGAAAAATTCACGACAAAAAGTCGTGAAAAATACGAAAAAGTCGCGACGGCGACGAAAAAGTTCATACATTTTCGTTTCCAATATGAATTTTTGCCGTTCGGGATTCGGATTCGTGGATTAGTAAATGTGCCCCATAGTGTCGTATCCAGAAAGTTCTGAATTACGGAAAGTTTAGCTGCCATAGACTCCATTATAAGCAAATAATTAACATTTATGTCATTTCTATCATAAATATCTATTCTGTCATTATAATAAATCTTTACAAAGATTCGCACATTTTTCAGCAAAGCGAAACGGGACAGATTCCGTAATTTGGATCTTCATTCTTTGATGGGCTCCATTTTTATAAATTCGAGTTTGTGAATTCGGGTTTATTTTTCCTAATCAAATAAACTGGCATATTGAATGGTCACTTATTTATTAATAAGGAAAACTCGATCGAATAAAAAACTTGATTTTTCACGTCTACAATCTCTACCCCCTAAGTATCTAAAAAAAATACTTTACACATTAAATAAACCTAACAGGATTGTTTTGCCTTCAGTATAAAATACTGTTTTATTATTACAGAGAAAAAGAAGTACATTTTAAAAATTTGAAATATTGTATTTGATTAAAATGTAGTCTATGGGAGCTTTCTGGATACTGGGTTTGTGGATAACTGATTCCATACCTGTATAACAAAATGGGTAATTACAGTATCTGCATTATGTCACAGAAACCACTGTTACAATTTTTAAATCTGATTTCTAAATATGGTGATAAATAGAGATGTAGCGAACTGTTCGCCGGCGAACTAATTCGTGCGAACATCGGGTGTTCGCAAGTCCGCAAATTCGCGAACTTTTCGTGATGTTCGCAATTTGGGTTCGCCGGCACCGAAAAAATCGCAAAACTTACGATAACGGTACGAATGCTCCAAAAAAGTCGCAAAACTTACGATAACGGTACGAATGCTCCGAAAAAGTCGCAAAACTTACGATAACGGTACGAATGCTCCGAAAAAGTCGCAAAACTTACGATAACGGTACGAATGCTCCGAAAAAGTTGCAAAACTTACGATAACGGTATGAATGCTCCGAAAAAGTCGCAAAACTTACAATAACGTTACGAATGATCCGAAAAAGTCGCAAAACTTACGATAACGGTACGAATGATTCGAAAAAGTCACAAAACTTACGATAACGTTACGAATGATCCGAAAAAGTCGCAAAACTTACGTTAACGTTACGAAAGCTCCGAAAAAGTCGCAAAACTTACGATAACTTTACGAAAGCGCCGGAAAATACGAAAAAGTCGCAAAATTACCGATCATTTCGAAAAACGGCGTGTGTCAATTTTTCAGAGGTTTTTGCCCTTGATCCCCCTCCTGCATGCCACTGTCCAGGTCGTGGCACCCTTTAAACAACTTTAAAATCAGTTTTCTGGGCAGAAATGGCTTTTCTAGGTTTTAAAGTTCGCCTTCCCATTGAAGTCTATGGGGTTCGCAAAGTTCGCGAATATTCGCAATTTTCAGCGGAAGTTCGCGAACAGGTTCGCGAACTTTTTTTTTGAGGTTCGCTACATCCCTAGTGATAAATAGTGAGGGGCGAAATAATTCCCAGGCATCAATTTGCGGCAAATTTCTGCGTTTCAACATCGGCAGATAATTTCGCGAAAAGGGCGACAAAATTTAGTGTATAAAAATTTGTTGCTTGACAAAAAATTGTTGCTTGAGAACAAAAATGACGGTTAAAAATTGACGGTTAACATTTCCATCATTTTGCGGATATTCTGCCATCTTTTCAACGCTACGCAAATTTTTGGCAAATCGAAACGGGACAGATTCACTCATCGCTAGTGAGAAAATGAAATCGATGCATTCCGTTGGCTGCCCATGACGGATAGTCGTTTGGATCACTTTATGCCTCCCTCCCTTTTTTTTAGATATTAATCATCAGAAATTATCTACTGGCCGTATAAACATAAAGGGTGTTTATAAACTAATTTATTGTTCATGGACGTTCCAAATTTCTGGAATGTTCCAAATTTCTGCCTTCGAAGACAGATCGACTGAAACGTTCAAATGAGATAAAAAGCTTCTTTTACTTTTGGTTGGAAAAGTGAATTTCTTTAATTACAATTTACTGAACACTCAATATCAAAGGCTGGGAATAAACAGCAAGGGGCACATTTACTAAAATTCGTGTTTTTCTGGCCTTGAAAGTCGGATAAACTCGACATGGTATAAATTCGAATTAAACTCAAAATCATTGCTGCAGGGTCGGACTGGGGGGTGAAGGGTCCACCGGGGCTCCGGCCCCAGGGGCCCGCACCGCCCCCCCCCCCTCGCAGGGCCCCCCCCCCGACGTCCTCCCCCAAGAGCGTACATTTAACGCGTCAGGGGAGGAGCGGTTGGGCAGGGGGAGCGCAGGGTTGGTCTGGCCTGCCGGGGCCCACTAGAGCCGGGGCCCACCGGGATTTTTCCTGGTGTCCCAGCGGCCCAGTCCGACCCTGTATTGCTGTATTTATAAAATGTCACAATAACGCTTGAATCATTCGTCCGAAAATTTCGAGTTTACATTTAAAAATCCTGAATTTTTGGAGTTGAAAGTATTGCTAAAACTCAAAAAATTTGAGTTTAAACGGACGTTTGTTAATGAATTCTCTTTATTTTTCCCAAACAGGAAGTGCTCCAGCGGCCATTTTAGGAGCATTGGCGCTCATTCTTGGAAAACAGTAATGTGTTTAAGTTCCCCTTGAAGCTGGGTGAAATATAAAACAATGAGGGGATTAAGTTCCCTTGAAACTGGGTGAAACTGAAAACAATGAGGGGATTAAGTTCCCTTGAATTGGGTGAAACTGAAAACAATGAGGGGATTAACTTCCCCTTGAAGCTGGGTGAAATATAAAACAATGAGAGGATTAAGTTCCCTTGAAACTGGGTGAAACTGAAAACAATGAGGGGATTAACTTCCCCTTGAAGCTGGGTGAAACTGAAAACAATGAGGGGATTAAGTTCCCTTGAAACTGGGTGAAACTGAAAACAATGAGGGGATTAAGTTCTCCTTGAAGGACAGGCTGTCACTGACTATTCTATTCCTCTACTATTCTAAGCCTCCATAGGGCTCAATGGTACTCGACTAGTGATGGCCGAAATGTTTCGCCAGGCATGGATGCGGGGTAAATTTCCGTGTTTCGCCATTGGTGGATTGTTTTGTGAAATGGATGAAAAAATTCACAGCGCGTCCCAAAATTGTCGCAAGAATAGTTGCACGTCAAAAGAATAGTCACGTGCGACAATTTTTTTGCCGCTTTGCAAATTTTTCGCCATTTCACGAATCTTTTGAAAGATTAGCAAATTTTTCACTATACTTGACAGATGAAACCCGTCTTTTACAAAAAAAAGTTAACTAAACATTAATAAATCACGTATTATGGGAGTTATTTTTAAAAAAATTTGGGAACTATAATGAAAAAATCGAGTTCTGGTAAAAACCCATTCGTAAATCCCAAAATTATCTACAAGTAAGAAAAAATTCAGCTTTAACTCAAAATTGCTTAGTGAATGTGTCCCTAAATATTGGGCCCGTGTTTCAACCAGAAGAATAAAAAACAATTATTTGTAGGATTCAGCACTAGTGATGAGCGAATCTGTCCCATTTCACTTTGCCATAAAATTCGGGAAACGGCAACAAAATTCGCGACACTGTGAAAAATTCACGAAACGCATTTGTGCAATTTTATTTTTGTCGCCCATATCTTTTTTTTTTCGCCAGCATCTTTGCCACAACCACACCCTATTTGCCGTGACCAAACCTTTTTTTGACACAACAGCGACTTTTTCTGCGGCAAAAAATTGTCGCCCCTTTTTGCAAAAGAATCTGCCAATAGTGAAACACGAAATTCGCTGCTAATCCATGCCATGAAACATTTCGCCCATCGCTACTTACATACCTTAAGCATTCTATACCAAGTTTCACCATTGTGTCCTGTGAAATTTATCCATTACATTATAATCATCGGGAGATTTACTAATCCACGAACGGTCTGAAGGCGTCTAAATGCGTTTTTTCATAATGATCGGTATTTTTGCGACTTTTTCGTCACCGTCACAACTTTTTCGTATGTCCCGCGATTTTTTTGCCGCCGTTGCGACTTTTTTGTATATTTTCCGCCGTCGCGAAAAAATCGGATTGGTTTTTCCGCCATTTACTATCGGGCAATACGAAAAAATTGCGACGGCAACGAAAAAGTCGCGCAAAATACGATAAAGTTGCGACGGCGACGAAAATGTTGCGTCAAATACGAAAAATCGCGACGGCGACGAAAATTTTTCGCTTCCAATGCGATTTTTTCCCTTTTGGGATTCGGATTCGTGGATTAGTAAACCTGCCTCTGTTCTGTTCTATTCTGTTCTATCATTACAACCAATCTGCCCTCCCCATTCCCACAACTGTAATAGATTTACCCACGCCATGCTTTGTAAATCTAAAGAAGCTAGACTGCTAAATACGGCCAATCCCAGTGTACACTAGTAGGGATGAGCGAATTTGTCCCATTTCACTTCACGAAATTGTGAAAATCTGCAAAATGTGTTTGTTGTATGATTTTTATGTTGTGCTCGTCTTTTTTGTTGTGTGGGGTTTTTTAATGGGACCACACCCACTTTGACATGCCCACTTTGACGCACTGCGCCAAATTTGAAGTGATCGTGCCTATCTTGACACGCAACAAACCAAACCCAAAAATGTGTGTTCGGTGCGTCCCTATTCCATAGGCAATGTATTATGACAACATGGCTGCCAAACCAATGCGATTGAACAGACAAATAATACAACCGCTTTTGTAAATATAACATTTCAGCAATAAAAAACTAATTCTAAGCTTCAGTTATTTTTGGCAAGAATTTATTTTTATTTTTTTGCAACTGATTATTGGATAGGGAAAGCATTAGAACAGTTGATTTCCTTGTTTACTCGTAGGGGCTGATTTACTAATCCACGAATCCGAATGGGAAAAAATCTGATTGGAAACTAACATTTTGCAACTTTTTCGTATTTTTTGCGATTTTTTCGTTGCCGTTGCGACTTTTTCGTGAATTGTCACGACTCTTTCGTAGCCGTTACGACTTGCGCGAATTGTTGTGACTTTTTCGTAGCCGTTACGACTTGTGCGAATTTTCGCGACTTTTTTCGTATTGAGCGCTACTAAACGGTGGGCAAACCTTTCTGATTTTTTCGCAACGGCTACGACAATTCGCGCAAGTCGTAACGGCTACAAAAAAGTTGCAACGGCGACGGAAAAATCGCAAAATACCGATTATTACGAAAAAACGCGTTCGGACGCTTTCGATCCGTTCGTGGATTAGTAAATCTGCCCCGTAGTGTAAGCTCTTGCGAGCAGGGCCCTCCCCCTAGTGTCTCCGTTCCTCATCCAATGTAACCGCAAACCATTTTTGTGAATTGTTTATATGAACATGTTAACTGTTCTGTATTTTGTTCCCCTCTATTCTGTAAAGCGCTGCGTAAATTGATGGCGCTATATAAATAATAATAATGTTATTCATACAAAGGGCCGGCCGCCACTGCCAGACAATTCTCATTACTATTTATATCGTCAATATTGCTCTTATTTTGAAGTTGAGCGACCAAAAAAAAGAACTCAAATTGCATTTTTGAAAGTTTAGACGGGAGTTTAAATATGCAACAAAAAAAAAATAAAATACCCCCTTTGCGAGAACACACCAGGGTCGGACTGGGCCGCCGGGACACCGGGAAAAATCCCGGTGGGCCCCAGCCCTAGTGGGCCCCAGCGGCCCAGTCCGACCTTTGCCGGCGCTCCCCGCTACTGACTGTTCCTCCCCGACGCGTTCAATTTATACGCGCTCGGGGAGGACGTCAGGCGGGGGCCCTTCGGGGGGGTTAGGGGGGCCCTTGGGGGGGTTAGGGGACGCGGCTGGGGCACCTGCAGGGCCCCTGGGGCGGGAGCCCCGGTGGGCCCTGCACCCCCCAGTCCGACCCTGGAACACACTCTTAAAAATAATTCCCAGGCATCGATTTGCGGCAAATTTCTGCATTTCAACATCGGCGGATAATTTCGCGAACCGAAAAACGAAACGAAAAAATTGTTGCTTGTGAACAAAAATTAAGTGCGTCAAAGCGCGCACAACAACTTTTATTTGACGGTTAACATTTCCACCATTTTGCGGATTTTCCGCCATCTTTTCAGCGATTCGCAAATTTTGGGCAAATCTAAACGGGACAGATTCGCTCATCGCTAGTGAGAAAATGAAATCTAAATTGATGGCGCTGTATAAATAATAATAATAATGTTATTCATACAAAGGGCCGGGCACCACTGCCAGACAATTCTCATTACTATTTATATCTAGAGATGTAGCGAACTGTTCACCGGTGAACTAATTTGCGCGAACATCGGGTGTTCGCGAGTTCGCAAGTTTGAAAACTTTTCGCGTATGTTCGCAATTTGGGTTCGCGTGGCGTTTTTCCGCTGCGTTTAACGCTGCACAAGCCACCAATGGTGTTTTTCAGCAAATCCCGTTTCCATGGTGCTAATAGTGCGAAATGGCAAAAAACGCCACGTATTTCCGCTAGGTCTGCCAGCTGCCTTTGCGGTTTTACGCAATGCTGTGTCAACAAAGTATTTTTCAGAGAAATTTTTGCCCTTGATCCCCCTCCTGCATGCCCCTGTCCAGGTCATGGCACCCTTTAAACAACTTTACTTTTGAGGTTCGCTACATCCCTATTTATATCATCAATATTGCTGTTATTTTGCAGGTGAGCGACCAAAAAAAGAACTCAAATTGCATTTTTGAAAGTTTAGACGGGAGTTTAAATATTTGAGAATTTCAGTTGCCGAGAAGTCGATGTAATTTACGACGGAGCCCAGTTAATTTAATGGCGTTTTAGGAGCCGATCGCGACCCGTTGCCCGTTGTTGATTTATAAGACTTTATTGGACGACAGTTTGATCCCCTAAAATGTATTTAAGATGCAGAAATGAAAATGTAATTTATTGGGCTACGGTTAGACGTAAGACGAGAGCGCCCCGCGGATGAATAGACGGATGCCTGCTGAATATATTCTGTTTGTGAGGGTTGTTTTCATAAGGCATTGGGTCCGGCTAAGGTGACGCCTGTGTTTTTCAAATATTTTGCAACAAAAAAAATAAAATACCCCCTTTGCAAGAACACACTCTTAAAACTTCCTTTCGGGCTAACCATATTTATAAATCAAAATTATGTGTCCAGTGGGGAAAGGGAAGTAAAAGTGTTTCCAAATGAGAAAAAAAAACAAAAGGCCGAGTGATTCATTTCAGCTAAAATGATAATTGAAAACGCAGAGAGCAAAGAATTACAGACTCTCCCAGGCCAAGGTTGTTTTTTATTTTTCAGATTTGCTTTTGTTACATAGACTTCGAGCTCGGTCGCAACGATGAAAGCCGTAAATTTACTGCCCCCCCCCCATCTTTAAAATAAGTGGAAAATAATAAGCTTAAATCAGATTTAAAGTCTACACTTCCCCTTCAGCAAAAGCCGAACGTTCTGCTTTCCTTTACATTTGACAGACTCGCTTTGGTTTAACCGTTTCTTTATTTAGGGGGAAGCAGGAAAATGATGAGTTTTGTTTTGACTAAATTACCAGCAAACGATGTTTTTCCCCGAGAATAAAAAAAAAAAAAAAGCACTTGAGTTAGAAAACAACCGCTTATTATTTTCATATCAGTTATTCCCAGGCTTCACATTGACTTTGGGTTTGGAGAGTTCATTGTTGGAGCCGCTGCCCACACCATAGAAACGGAGATTTGCACCAACTAATACATAAAACGAATGGTCACGCCCAAAAACAGATTAACTTGGTTAGTAACGACTTTCAAGGGGAAATTGGACTTGAACCTTAACACGATGAGTGCTGGTTTAGCTCAGATACCGAGAAACAGTGATAAGTAGTGCTGGGCGAAATGTTTTTCCAGGCATGGATTTGTGGCAAACTTCAGCGTTTCGCCATTGGCGGATTGTTTCACGAAACGGATGAAAAAATTCGCAGAGTGTCCAAAAATTGTCGCCCGCGACAAAAGAATAGCCACGGGCGACAAAAGAATACCCGGGGGCGACAAAAGAATAGCCACGGGCGACAAAAGAATACCCATGGGTGACAAAAGAATAGCCACGGGCGACAAAAGAATAGCTGTGGGCGACAAAGGAATAGCTGAGGAATAACCTCACATTTTTCGAGGCGACTTTTTTGCAGCACTTTCATGAAAAAATTTGCCAATGGCAAAATGTGGAATATTTCTCCATTGGCGAATTGTTTTGAGTATTTGCAAAAAAATGTATGGCTATGTCAAAATGGGCATGGGCGTGTCACACAACAAACACGTTTCACAAATTTTACGCCATTTCAGGAAAGCAAAAGGGACAGATTCACTCAGCGAATTTTTTCGGCAGGTATGAATTTGCAGAGAATTTCCGCATTTTGTCATTGGTGAATTGTTTTGTGAACCTTTTTTTTGTTGCGCTTCAAATTGGGCGCAGTCGCGTCAAATCAGGTGCAGTTGTGTCAAAAAGCGCACTTCCATGAAAATTCGTCACGTGGATTTTTTTTTTGCTTCAAATTGGTCGCGTCGCGTCAAATCAGGTGCAGTTGTGTCAAAAAGCGCACTTCCATGAAAATTCGTCACGTGGATTTTTTTTTTGCTTCAAATTGGGCGCAGTCGCGTCAAATCAGGTGCAGTTGTGTCAAAAAGCGCACTTCCATGAAAATTCGTCACGTGGATTTTTTTTTGCTGCGCGGTCGCGTCAAAAAAGGGTGCAGTCGCGTCAAATCGGGTGCGGTCGCATCAAAAAGCGCGGGCGACATAAAATAGACGCGGGTGACAAAAAATAAATGCAGGCAGCAAAAAAAGACGCTGACGGAACTTCCATAAAAATTCGGCGCGTGGAATTTTTTTGTTGCATGTCAAATTGGGTGCGGCCGTGCCAAAAAAGGGAGCAGTTGCGTCAAAATTGGGTGCGGTTGTGTCAATATTGGGTGTGGGTGACAAAAATAGACGTGGGCAACAAAAAAGACACTGGCGACAAAAAATAGATGTAGGCGACAAAAAAGATGCTGGCGACAAAAAAAATTGTATGACAAATGCGTTTCGCAAATTTTTCGCCTTTTTGCACATTTTCTTGCCGTCTCGCGAATTTTATGGCGAAGCGAAACGGGACAGATTCACTCATCACTACCAATGCGTGAGCCCCAGCCCTAATGGGCCCGGGCGCCCAGACCCAACCCCTGTCTGCGCTCCCCCGCCCACAGGTGTCTCTCCCCTGACGCGTTTCACTTACACATGATCAGGGGAGGACATCGGGCAATGACTGGGCCCCTGTCGGGGGGGTTAGGGGGCACAGCGGAGTGTGTGACGGGAGGCAGCTATATATATATATACGACTCAAATCTCAAATGAAAAGGAAATTATGTTCATAATGTCGACCAAATAAATGATTGCTGTGATTAAACCATGAGAATTATTCAATTTGTTCATGGAGGGAATAACCATAATACAATCGTACTTTACAATTAAATCCCCTTTAAACTACATGTGTCTCCATTGCTCCCACAGCTGCTCTTGGTTACTGCTCCTTATTTTTGTAATATAATTTTATAATATTTTTACTTCTTTCCATATTTTTACTATTCATTTTCTGCCTCATAAGCACTTCTTGAGAAAACAACGGTATTTCTTCTAATTTTCCCTGCCTGATGGACTGCAGCCAATGGTTTAGGGGCCTTTAGTACTTTAATGTTTTTTTCTCTCATTGTGCCTTATTTCTAAAGAACCTTAACATTGTCTTTGACCAAAAAGAGATGAAAGACTGGAGAATTCCCATTATTTACAGTGGTAGGACAAACATATTATGTGAGAGAACAATTCATGAGTATTTTATTGCCTATTGATAATTAGGTCAAGTCATCAAAACGTCATTGAAATAATAAACTTCTTCCCAGAACTTCTAGTCTTTGTGTTGGAGTTTCATAAGAAATCATGGCATGAAAGATTTTATTTTTTTCCTGTACAGGGTGGTGAGGGAAACATGGTGGCAATTACTTTAATACAGGTATTGGACCCCTTATCTGGAAACCCATTATCCAGAAAGTTCTGAATTACAGAAAGGCCATCTCCCATAGACTCCACTTTAATCAAATAATTCACATTTTTAAAAATGATTTTCTTTTTCTCTGTAATAATAAAACAGTACCTGTACTTGATCCCAACTAAGATATAATTACCCCTTATTGGGGGCAGAACAGCCCTATTGGGTTTATTTAATGGTTAAATGATTCCCTTTTCTCTGTTATAATAAAACAGTACCTGTACTTGATCCCAACTAAGATATAATTACCCCTTATTGGGGGCAGAACAGCCCTATTGGGTTTATTTCATGGTTAAATGATTCCCTTTTCTCTGTAATAATAAAACAGTACCTGTACTTGATCCCAACTAAGATATAATTACCCCTTATTGGGGCAGAACAGCCCTATTGGGTTTATTTAATGGTTAAATGATTCCCTTTTCTCTGTAATAATAAAACAGTACCTGTACTTGATCCCAACTAAGATATAATTACCCCTTATTGGGGGCAGAACAGCCCTATTGGGTTTATTTAATGGTTAAATGATTCCCTTTTCTCTGTAATAATAAAACAGTACCTGTACTTGATCCCAACTAAGATATAATTACCCCTTATTGGGGGCAGAACAGCCCTATTGAGTTTATTTCATGGTTAAATGATTCCCTTTTCTCTGGATAATTGGCCCCATCCCTGTATTTGTTAAGGTGTGCCAATGTCCTAGAATACTTACGCTGGCACACATTCAATCCTACAGCAAATGATATCTAGACTTTTCACGAGGGTCTTAGACTGGACACCGGGAAAAAACCCGGTGGGACCTGGCCCAGACCTGATATAGCTTCTCCTGCCCACGGTTCCCCCTCTCCCAATGTGCCTAAGGTAAGAATAAAGTATTTGTGCTTGGGGAACGGGGGTTACACAGGCAGCGGGGGGTCTGAGGGCCACTTTGGGGGGTCACTTGGGGGTACAGGGGCTTCTCACTTTAATCCTTTCAATCCAAATCAAGTCAGTGGTCACGTTGTTGCCCTGAAGTCAATAATTCAGTTTCCAGCCTCCCTCCTAGGGGTTCCCACCAAACAGCAATCACTTCAAAACCCCTTTTCCCATTTTAAAAGCCCCGCAAACGAGTAAAGCGCCCTCTATTTTATAGCTTATCCCCCATTACTGCGGGACGCCGCCTACGTGGGTTTAAAGCTGTCCGAAACAATAAATCTAAGCCTCCTAAAAATCCCCACCATAACTTTTTTTTTTTACAAGAATTTTGCTTTAGTCAGGGCCATTTCCAATGACAGTTTTGCTTCACTGACTCAACATACAAATAGGAAGCGGTGCCAATGTGCAGCCCCGGGAAGGGGAACTTGGAGAGGTGCTGCGGTCACTATTGCACTTACTCCATGCAGATTTCAATAACAATTATTACTGCGGTTTTTTATTTGGTTCCAGATTTCAGTCACGGGCGAGAAACTTCTCAGAGATTTCTGTGCCGAATCCCGACATTACACACGCAAACCCCGAAGATATTTTGTTTTTTTCAGCGGCAGCGTGAGAATGAGACAGTGAGTGAGACAGAGAGAGACAGAGAGAGAGAGACAGAGAGAGACAGAGAGAGAGAGAGACTGTCATAGACTGAGAGAGACAGGACTTTCCCCTGTCCCCATATACTGACCCCATATCCTCACCCCTTAAACCCCCCCTATTCCCATATACTGACCCCCCCTAACCCCACCCATTACACCCTATACCTGCTTTGGCAATGCTAAATGTATTTGGTCCTGCCAATAAAGCTCATTTGATTTGATTTGATTTGACAGAGAGAGAGAGAGAGAGAGAGAGAGAGACAGAGACAGAGAGAGAGAGACAGAGAGAGAGAGAGACAGAGAGAGACAGAGAGAGAGAGACAGAGAGAGAGAGAGACAGAGAGACAGAGAGACAGAGAGACAGACAGAGAGACAGAGAGAGAGAGAGACAGAGAGAGAGACAGAGAGAGACAGAGAGAGAGACAGAGAGAGAGAGAGACAGAGAGAGAGACAGAGAGAGAGAGACAGAGAGGGAGACAGAGAGAGAGAGACAGAGAGAGAGACAGAGAGAGAGAGACAGAGAGAGAGACGGAGAGAGATACAGAGAGAGA